>NC_083763.1:66785531-67129698 GCF_963514075.1 Conger conger
CAGGTTAAAGTAATAAACAGGATTTGACTGGGGAAATAATTATGTTAGGTTACAGTACAGAATATGTAGCATAACTGTTTAAGGAGCGGTTGTCATCTGTATCCAGTCATAACTAGTCATAATTAGACAAATGCTTTTTGTTCACATTCTGTTTTTCAGCATTTAGGATGAGTCAGCAGAGATGTCTGAGTTATATATGACATTTAGTTCCGGGACCTTTGACGTGGAGAAGCGGGTTTTTGAAGTCAGCAGTGAGAATAAATGTTACTTTTGTAGCGAAAGTAGGTGAATAAATGAACTTTTGACATGGAGAAGCGGGTTTTTGAAGTCGGCAGTCAGTATAAGCGTTACTTTTGTAGCAGAAGCAGGTGAATAAATCAAGCGTTCGGTGTGTGGGCGCTCGCCCCTGTGCTGAAGCAGGAATGCTAAGACTGAAGAAAACGACAGCTCTAATCTTATCCTTTCTACTGTCTGAAGTTACTGTTTAGTCCTCAAGCCCCCAAGCTTTTCAGCTCCACTGTTACTCCCCCCTCCCAATGGGGCTTTTACGGT
The DNA here is from genome assembly GCF_963514075.1 of Conger conger. NCBI lineage: Eukaryota > Metazoa > Chordata > Actinopteri > Anguilliformes > Congridae > Conger > Conger conger. The sequence continues at coordinate 66,786,084 of NC_083763.1, forward strand.
TTGTCGCAAACAAAAGAATGATGGATTTCTTCATTTGGTTAAAGATTGTCAGGGCTTTAGCTGACAATAGCTTGTGCTGGTCTACAATGGGGCCTCTGTCTGTGCCCTCCAGGTAGTTCTAATGAGCAACCGCTTTTTTTAAATGCGTCTCGGAACTTTCTAGTAATTCCAAATGTCAGCTCAGTGAGAGATCATTAAATATTTTTTCTCTCTGCGTGGCAACAAGCTATGAGCATTAGCAACACAGTTAGGAGACGGACTGATTTGCATCTGGGTAAAAGATCCATTTAGTAACTAATTTAATAGCTCTTTTCCTTTGTGTTGTTTTTAAATGTTTGGGAAGACGGCAGCACAGATAATTGCAGGAAGCGAGGCTTCTTTTGCGAATGAAAAGGTCAGGCTGTAAATGGCTCATTAAAGGATTTTTAAACTGCAATGACAAAAGTATGTGCATGAACAGAGCTAGACCTGGTCTTATTCAGTACACATGCTGTGTGGGAAATCCTGTCTGGCCTCAGATGTGAATATAACATCTACAGGCTGTACCCTGGGACGCGTGTGCATTGCTGGTTTGTGTGTGTGTGTGTGAGAGGGAGACAGAGAGAGAGAGAGAGATGGAGAGAGGGAGACCGAGAGAGAGAGATGGAGAGAGAGAGAGAGGGCCTTGTCTGTTACCCTATCAGCTGAGGTGGCAGCGTGGCTCCGCCCCCCAGGGCGCGTGTGACAGGTCGGTGACGCGGTGACAGTTTCATTCCCAGCGCATGGCGGGTGGCGGGAGCCGGTATCAGCTCTGACTCAGAGCTGTCTGCGATTGGCCCCCCTGGAGGCCCGCGCTGTGCCACTCACCTCTCAGTCACCAGTCGGCTGGGCACGGCCGGAAGAGACGCTCCCGTCTCTCCGTCTCTCCCATCGGAGAGGCTGCCTGTGGCAGGGCCCGCGGGGAGCCAGGCCGGGGAGGCCAGGTTTACCGTGCTGGGCGTGCCCTTTCTTGTGTAGCTTACAGTTCAGAGCGTTGGGAGGCCTGACTGGAATACACTTCCAGAATCAACAATAACAACGGCAGAGGTGTGCCGCATGGTGTCACCGGGGTCGCTGGGATGAACATGCTAGAAGTTCCTCAGTTATGAATGCTGCTATCACATTATGTACTTGGATATTTGTGGTGAAATTATTAAATTTATAACTGCCATATCGGCAGGTGTATTGTGTAAGGCCTGCCACTGTTCAAAGGTCTAGGAGACAGGATATACGAAACACTTTGTTGGGAATATGAACACAGAGCACTTATATTTAATAACAGTCATATTTGACTTTAAGACAATTATTACACAATATTTTGGTTGCAGTAATATTTGTTCACTGTATTGTTTCAATATCTGTAATGATTCAATGGCTGGTGTCTGGATTTCTTTGGAAACATGTTGGCAGCACACTTTTTAATTGCCCCCATTTAACATCCCGGCTTCTGGAAGGAAACCCAGTCAGCTAATGTTTATATGTGAACTTGGCACAGAGGATAGTAGGTGTCTGCATGCTATTGCCTAACAAAGGCACAGTTAATTGCAAAGAGCACTTTTGAGCCATAAACGCTCCTATCTAATCAGATGGAGTGATTTTAATCTTTCTGCGGTATTGTGAGGACTGTTTACAGGAGTGAAGCTGAGGACAATGACAGCTGGTGGGAGATACATCACTGCAGGAGCATGCCACATCAATACAGGAGCCTGTATTTACAATCCACCCGGAGCGCCCTTTAGATCAGAGTTTTCATATTTGGTGTTTGTACAGTGTAGCAGGTGATGTCATGATAAGAGCTCTAGACAGTCTGCCCTGGGTTTTAATCCCACCAGGGACCTTGCAGTCGTACAGGTAAACACGGTGTGTTTGTCTGAAGCCCCTTCTGAGGGAACTCGGCTGTGAATGGCCACTGTATACCCAAGGTGTGAAAGCAGGACCTCGGCCTCTTCCTGGATTACACGGCCTGCCTTTGATGTGGAAGAGGGAGGGACTCTGACTCGTGGCTGTGGAAGTAGAAGATGAATGCGTGACTGGGTAAATGAATGAATAGATTTTTACTGTCCCTTTTATCCCAGTGTCTCAAAGGCCTTTACAATGGAGGGCAGTTGTGTGGGGGAGAGGCGGGGAGGGCGGTGTGGGGAATTCACCTAGGTGAGCAGCCATTTTGTGGCAGAATTCCCACACATCAGCTGATTTGGAAAGGAGGGATTTGTAAGTTCAACTCCAAATGTGTTTCAAGGGAAAGATCTAAAGCGAGCGCCTTGCACTGGCAAGGAATCAGTCCTGCTTTCCTGCCAGACACTTGGCTTCTACAGGGAGTTTTGCTGATTTAATTAGATTCCTGCTACACTACGAATCCCAGCCAGCCCTAGCCCATGGAGCACTGCTAGAGCTGCTCTGTCTGAGTCATCTGAATGAACGTTTGTTTCGCACCACTCACCGACCTCGGGTCAAAGGTCAGGGCCGGGGGGGGTGGGTCTCTAATGACGCGCCCTGTCTGAAGGACCGGTGATTCCCTCACAAAGAAAACACTGTTTCCTTTTAAAAGAAACTGTATCCAAAAGGAATGCTGGCAGAACCCACCATAACTGCTTTAAAATCCCAGGTGAGGTCAACTTTAAGGAGACTGGATGAAGTCATTCCCCAGTTTTTGTAGAATAATGAAAGTATACAGGTTGTGTAAAATCTAAGGTTGATAGTTTCAGTGTTTGAGTCCTATGAATCATGTTTTTCACAGAAAAATAAATAAATGGAACCTACCTAATTCATATGATAATTAATGTATATATATGCATATTTGTAATTGCGATTATTATTAGCAATACCATTGCAAGTAATATGATGATGTAGTTTGGAAGCAATCTGTAAGATAATGACGCATATTATTTTATCCTGCAAACTGGCATCTGACTACTGACTCAGTCATGAAGAGCAGTCTTTGTGAAGCTTGTTCGGTTACTTCCTTCATGAAGGCAGTTGTATGTGTGAGCAATTCTGCTGGCTGTTTAAAACTGATGGCTTAGAGGCATCACATTACCTTTCTGCAAGAATGCAGGTAAATAACACCCATAGAGGAGGGACTCAAAAAACTGGTTTATGGAGCTCTCTTTGTGCCACTCACAGAATCATAGCTCATCAGGTGAATTGCCCCGCGGCGTAAACGGTAAATGCTAACACTGGCTTTATGTATTAGCTGTTAATTGAAAACATGTTTCCATCGCAGCTGTCATGGCAGAATGGAGAGAGTGTCGTTGACGCGTGGAGGTGGAGCCGTGTTTGCGCTGGCGTTGCGTTGGTGTTGGGCTTCTGGTCTCCTCGGAGCTGATCTGCTCACGATGGGACATGCTAACACTCTGACTGTTGCTAACACTCACAGATTCAGTGACACAAAGACTGTCAGGTCTAATCAGCACTGACCCCTTGCGTTGGCGTACGTGTGTGTGCAGGTCGGACCGTGTGTGCGCGGGGCCTGCACGAGTGTGTTTGTGTACCGTGCAGAGTAAACAGCCAATGCAAACGGGCCCGCCACCAGCAGTCAGCTCGGCAATTAAAGCGAAGCTTCAGAAGAGAGGATAGGTTTTAATGGCATGACTGTTGCCATGGAGACCGTATCACAAAGGACTCGGGCTGTCTGTGGAGTTGCAACAGGAGCAGACGGCCCAGCCGGGAGGGGTGTGAGGAGGGGGGGGGGGGGGGTGGTTGAGGGAGGTGGGGGGGGATTTGGGGGGCAGTGAACCTTAAAGCTCGGGGGCCGTTCCGAGCCCGTCTCCTCCCCAACGCTGTGCAGCTGGATTCGGGCTCTGTCTGTCCCAGGACCGGGGGAGAGCCTCTCTCTCTCTTTGTGTGGCGCTGCCCGTGAGTCCCATGTGGGTGAGTCCGAGTGGCTGGTCCGTGCAGCTGTGGTCTCTTTGTACTTTAGCAGAGATTTTTTTGTGAAGTGGTGCGGCGTGTCCCTGCTGCCTCAGTTTTAAACCTGCATCGCCCGGAAGTCTCCCTCTGTTGGAAAAAAGCAGAATATCTAAGCACAACTAGAAGCAGTTGTACTCCCTTTTCTGTTAGGGCCCAATGAAGTGTTGCGGTGAATGGATTCCTTCCCTGTCTGCCTGTCTGTGCTGGGCTCTTTGATACTCTGTAGCCTGGGGGGAGGGGTTTCTCCTCCGGGAACACAGCTCTTCACACACCCTTGTCGGCATGGGGTTTTTGAAGCGTTTGTCAAAGCAGGCAAGCATTGGATGTGGGCCAAAAGAGCGCTGTCATTCATGAGCACTTGGACTGCAGCACTAACAATACACTGAGCCTCTTCAGTTCAACAAAATACTCACTTTTGAAGTTCCCTTTTTAAAAAAAAAACAAGATTCACCTAAATAATGCACATTTTTTGTTTCTCTTTTTCGTTTTTTGACGGCCTTTGAATGTTGGCGCACGTCCCAGTTAATGGAGAAAAAAATTAAACGAATAAAAGACTGAAGTGAGTTTTTGTTATTGTAAAAAAGCTGTGGGTGCATTTTTTGGAGGGAAAATGGTGTTCCCAGCGTCAGTGTGGCAGGACTGATCCGTTTCCTCCCTCCTAATGGGGGCTGGGATTCCAGTGTCACATTCCTGCTCCTCCGCGCTCTTCCGCCAGCGGCCTAACTGCTTGTCCCGCAGGCCCTGTGGAAGCAGGAGGTCTGGTAGCCACGCTATCATCACGTCATGGGCGCTAAGCGTCAACTTCTCCTCCTGGCCTCGCTCTCAAACTCTGCCTTTTATTTTCATACAGTCTCCTCTTTTTTCTCTCTCTCTTTTTGGGGAAAAAAAACAGCACGTTGTCAAAAAAAGCTTATTAACTTGGGTGCATTTCTCTTCCTTCTGTGCAATATTTTGAATCGGTTTCATGATGACTGTTCCATCTGGATGATGCTGTTCGCATAATATTTGTTATTGATTTGTTTAGCATATTTGTCTCCCTCAACCTCCAGAAAGCAGGCCTGCCTGTCGGGATTCTTTCGAGTCGTGCGGAAGCGCCGATGTGGATAAAACATTAGGCTCGTAGGCTTAGCTTCAGGGAAGAAACGGAGCTTGGATGGGAGTCAGGCGACGAGCTTGAGAAGCGCTGTGTTTGTACAGGCCTGTCGTGAGAGAGTGGTGTGAGCCAGGCCACACTCCTGAGGCAGGGCACCTCAGCTCTGACATGTTTCACAGGAAGTCACTGGAAGTCAACCCCCCCCCGTGAGGTCATCATACCTGCTTTTATTAGTCTTCCTGTGTCACATGCGTATCCACCAATCACGGCCTTCGGTTTAACCCTTTTGGGTTTTCCAAGCGCGACACACAAAGACAGATCCTTTTCTCCTCGAGCTGAAGGAAGCGTCTATTGGGGAGCGTGGGGGTTTGGAGGAAAGGGGAGGGGGGGGGAGGTTCTTTTTTGTTTTTGTTTTTCCTCATTTCATATTCAGTCTCGGAGCTTGGCGAGATGCACCAGTAAGCCCGTACAAAGCGCAGGCTTGTGAAATGGCTCCGAGGCCTAAAGCCCCGCTATTGAGCGCTGACATGAGAAGCATCCTCCCTGGAGCCGGGGCTTCCTGCGAGGCTGGCGGGTTTGGGGTCCCTTCCCACATTTCTGACAGAGCGCAGGGGCCTGCCGAGCTGGGAGGCAAACACAGTTCACCCCCCCCCAGCCTCCTCCATTGTAGGGGTTAGCCGTTTGTGTTAGGCTGTGCTCCCTGCCATCTGAAAACTGCGTCCTTTGTCAGTTATTCATGAGCTGCACTCTGACCGTGGCCCAAATTCACTTTGGCTCGGGGTTTTTCATTCTCTCCAGCTGTTGTTCCGTTAGAGCGCGTTTTAAAAGAGACGCACTGACCCATGGCAAAAAAAGGTTTTAAAATCTCAATCACACCTGCTTTGTGGGAATAAAGTCTTTCTCATATGCAAATATTGCCATGATAAAAAGCTCACCCTTTTAATAGAATAATATGGACTTAAATGTTTAAATATATATATATTTCTGAAATCCCCGTGTTTTTAACAACAGCAAAACAGCGTCGGTGTGACACAGTTACAAAGTCGACACGCTTTCTGGTTATGAAAGTTCAATAGCCCATTTCAGTGCTCAGGTAATGTGTTTGTTTTTCACAGTCCATCTGTATTGGCAAAGTCTGCCCTTAGTTCAGTTTTACTTGTCAGAGCAATAACATGGGTTACATAAACAGCCTGGCCTTCTTGCTGGGGTGTGAGTTTACTTGGCCGTGGGGGGAGTGTGTTTTGCTCAGAGCCTCAGTGTGGTTCTGAATGTTTGTTACTTTATGGATTAAAGGGGTTCTGCAAAATTCGCTGTCCTAGTTACTGGATTCGTGGAGTGACCTACTTTTGTATGGTAGAATGGAAATCAGAGCTGTGACATTGTGTGTGTGTTTGTGCGTGTGTGTTTGTGTGTGCATGTGTGTGTATTCGTCCCTGACTCGTACAGTAAAGCTGTTTCAGAATAGCCAGGGGTATTTCAAACCTACACTTTTGTTTTGTAATGTGAAACAGGAACAGGAAGAAGCATTGAGGGGTACAGAGAGACACATAGGAACATAATCAAAGGGAGAGAGAGAGAGAGAGACAGAGAGATATATATAGAGACAGAGCAAGTCAAAGGGAGAGAGAGAGGGGAGAAGAGAGAGAGAGACAGAGAGAGGGGAGGAGGTTGGCTTTTCCTGACAGTTCTTGCGGGGCCTGTGAATGCCAGGCTTGTGTAGACCTGCCCCTACAGCTGTGTATGGGCTCCATGGAGCAGGAAATGAGGGAGTCGAGCTGTACTGTCTGCTTGTGTCTGCGTTCACACACACACGCTCACCCATACACGTTCTCACACACACACTCACACACTCACTCACCCATACACGTTCTCACACACACACTCACCCGTACACGTTCTCACACACACACTCACCCATACACGTTCTCACACTCACACACTCACTCACCCATAAATTTTCTCACACACACACTCACCCGTACACGTTCTCACTCACGCACTCACTCACCCGTACACGTTCCCACACACACGCTCACCCGTACACGTTCTCACACACACACTCACTCACCCGTACACGTTCTCACACACACGCTCACCCGTACACATTCTCACTCACACAAACAATCACACACGCACACCCGTACACATTCTCACTCACATCACACACACACACACACGCTCTCCCGTACACATTCTCACACACACACACATGCTCACCCGTACACTTTCTCACACACGCACAAACCCACACATGCTCACACACTCCTGCTCTTCTTTTTTAAGTTGCTTTACTGACGTGACCTTACACAGTGCCGCCAAAACAAAAGTGACAAAGAAATCATTCACAAAATAATTACATAAGTAATAAAACAACTACAATTTATGTACATACACAATTAATATATTTTCCACGCACACACGCACACACAGATATCAACAGTCATCACCATAGGCTTCCTGCTCTCAGTCACACTCAGTGGCAGATGAAATGACACTCGAGGCCCTGTCAAGCTTTGCAATGAGCACTTTGCAGCTGCTGTTAGTAAAATGTCAGGCATAAGCATGCTAAATATGTAATAATATCAACGCTTCTCAAATATTCATATTGTCTTGTTAAGTGGCACTTTAAAGGCTGTTAAATTAGCATCCACTGTCTAACTGGCAGTCAGCTGCAGACGTTATGTAACTCAGATCAGACCGATTCATTTGTGAGAGTGTGTGGTACATAAGAGATCTGAAAGGAGATATCAGTCACATTTGTCCTCCAATTAAATGCACAAACATGACAGTTCATTGCTTGCCAGTGATCATAAACAACCTAATTAGACTGTATGGCGTAAGCTCATTAGGCTCCAACATATGTGATGTACTTCAGTGGCCTGTTTGGTTTTCTGCATCGCCCAGATTGCGATTACGCAGTCGAGCGCTAAATTTAGCCGATTGTACATCAACCGCACCGGAGGAAAGGCCGGCGTGTTTGGACGCGAGACTCCCTCACGATTGCGCAGGCAGTCAGCAGGGAACCCCGTCTCCTTCGAGAGAGAACAGACGCAGCCTGTGTGCTTTTTTTTCCCCATTTAGACTCAGTTTTTTTTTTTCACACCTTGTGTGGGCGCGTTTTACAGGGGGAAGTAATTACAGGCTGTCTAACGTCGAGCTTTCAGGTGGACTTTCAGTTTCAAGCGTGCGCCGGTCCAGCGAAGGCCCCGGTCTCCCTGTGCGTGTCTGGGCATTCACCGCTCCATGTGTGTGTGTGTGTGTGTGTGTGTGTGTGTGCGTACTGCAGCGCTGCTCGTTTCTGTGTCTGCGTCATCGCGCTTCTGCGTCTCGTTTGGGTCCCTTCTGGGGCCTGTTCCACAAAGCAGGACAAGTCACCTGGGTGACTGCGCAGAGTGAAACCCGGAACGGCTCATTTCAGTCCACGTTCCAGATTTCGGAGCGTTCCGGGTTTTACTCAGCGCAGTTATCCGGCGAGCTGGGTAATCCTGATCTGTGGAACAGACCCTGGCTCCCGGCTCATGCGCCATGTTTTTGTGTCCCGCAGTGTCGTCATGCATCACCACCTACAAGAAGACCCCGCCCCCGGTGCCCCCCCGCACCACCACCAAACCTTTCATCTCCATCACAGCCCAGAGCAGCACCGAGTCGGCCCAGGACGCCTACATGGACGGGCAGGGCCCGCGCAGCGACATGACCAGCCAGTCCGGCCTCAGCAACTCCACCGAGAGCATCGACAGCATGAAGGCCCTGACGGCCGCCATCGAGGCGGCCAACGCCCAGGTGCACGGCCCCGCCAGCCAGCACGTCAGCAACAGCACCATCACCATCACCGCCACCACCTCCGCCATCGCGCAGATCGCCCAGGACAACAAGAGGGACGCTCTCAGGAAGTGCCTGTCCATCGGCATACAGGTGAGGGGCGGACTCTGACCAGGGCCTTCTGGGGGATAGTTAAGGCCCAGCCACACCAACAACTATAACTATGGTGATAACTATATATATATATATATATACATATATACAATTCTAGAAAACGTTCCAACTGAACTGTGGATGGCGGAGTCTATACCACAACTATACCGTCAAGGACAGCGACGAAGTATACCGTTGGGTTGACTTTCAGAGCGATTCCTTTCCAGCTGCACGAACGATAAAACGGTGGCAGCCATTGAAAATCCATCTAATTTACAGGCCGTCACATGCAAAATGGCAGATGGCATAGCTGAGAGACTGTTTACAGAACATTATCGTTCATCAGTGTGAATGCTCACATCGTTATTGTTGTAGTCATAGTTGTTGTTCTTGGTGTGGACAGACCTTTAGTGCACCTTCTGATGTCATCCTTGGGTGCTCGCCGGAGTGTTAGGTCTGTTGGTTGTAAATGTTTAAGCCTTTGGTTATAATATTGCCTTTTAAGAGGGTTTGGGTCATGGCAGGAAAGCGTTTGATTGAGTAGTAATGAATCACTCTTCCATATAACGGCTTTTTAGAGCCAGTTACTTGTTATGAATGACCTTCAAGGCAATGAGTCAACTTTACTGAAACTCTGTTCTGATGTGAACACTTCCTCCTTCCTGGTTTTTCATTAATTTTTTTAATTCCACAATGCTATGTGACAACTCTGGAATGAGCTTTTTTGTGTTCTCCCTGAATTGAATCACCGGTGGTCCCAGTTTCATTTAAGAAGATAGTGAAGGACCCTGTCATGACTCCTCTCCACCTCTCCTAGGTGGATGGGCCTGAGGATCCCCTGGGCCTAGATGACCACTCCAAGTTCCAGTCAGTGGGGATCCAGGTGGAGGACGAGAGGTGGTAAGTACAGACGCCATTTTGTGGTCCCAGCGAGGAGACCATCTCGATAGGCACGCATTCACCAGCATCAGCTGGGAGGTCAAATGCCTGATTCAGCAACAAAAGCAATGCGCTGCCTCTCATTTATAAACATGAGCTTTTGGTAGGATGCACTCCTCGACTCTGAATGTTGTTAGATTAGTGATCTCATTCAGAGGATATGGCCTCCCGGAGAAGGACTGGAGCCTGCAGACTGTGTGAAAGTGATGGACAATCGATGACAGGAGCGAATCACACGTCTGAGATCTGGGGAAGTTATTGACGTACGAGATGGTGTGACAGCGGTTTGTTTTCATGCAGCCGGTCATCGTGCTGACACGGAATGGCGCTGATTTGCATGTGAAAGGCGGGCATGGCAACAGCAGCATATGGATTGTGTAACACAGTGCATCTGTGTGTGTGTTTGTGGCTGATACGCACAGAGAGGCAGGGAGAGAGAGAGTGTAATCTGACACAGGAATGGAGAGAGGGATGAGGAGAGAGGAAGAGAGAGGGGAGTGAGGGAGAGAACAGAGAGAAAGAGGGAGGAGGAATGAGAAAGAAGAGTGAGAGGCAGGTTGAGAGAATGTCATCTGACAGCAATGGAGAGAGGCTAGAGGAGAAAGAGGGAGAGAGAACAGAGAGAAAGAAAAGGAGGAGGATAGAGAAAGAACAGGAGAGAGAGGCAAGGAAAGAAAGAATGTAATGTGACACGAGTGGAGAGAGGGGTGATGAGAGAGTGAGGCAGCAGGAAAGAGAATGCAGTGAGAGAGATGGAGGGAGAGAAAGGGGAGTGTGTGTGTGTGACAGCAGAGAGGCAGAGAGAGTGTGTGTATGTGTGTGTGTGTGTGTAACTGGAGAGAGGCCGAGAGAGTGTGTGCGTGTGTGACAGGAGAGGCAGACAGAGTGTGTGTGTGTAACAGGAGAGGCAGAGAGAGTGTGTGTGTCACAGGAGAGAGGCACTGTCTGTAGGGCAGCGGTCAGTAGACCAACCAGGGGGCTCGGTGACAGCTGTCAGGGGAGACCATCTGTTCCCCACATCAGCGCTCATTTGGCTCAGCCTGCACTGGGCCACGGGCTGATGAAAGCAATGGGTCTCTATGTAGCGCTTTTTTTTTCTTTTTTTAATCGCGACTCACAGTTGTGGTTAAACACACCCCCATCTGCCTTGACAATGGAACACAATTGCAGAGACGCAATCACCCCCCGCCATCTTGACTGTGTCACTTCAGTGTCCTAACCAAACAGAACGGGCAATTGACCTAGAAAAGGGAATAGTCACTTCCTTTAACGGGTTAGGCCATCGTAATAAGCACTGCTCACTGACTTGCGTAATGAGTTGTCTCCCTTTGTAAATGATTAAAAGAAGGTTGTCATTACTTTTTGTTTGAGACTCCTGAAGTTCTTATGTTTTCTTAACACTTTTATTTTTGCACCAACCCCGCTATTTAACAAATGAAAATTAGGCTGCAATTCTCAAGCACCGTTTTCACTGTTCCCACACAGTTTTTTCGCAGAAATGTAAGTAAGGATTTCACAGTTCTGTCAGATATGTGACAGGTCCCAGGAAAGGAGGTGAGGTTGACAGGGCTGAGAGAGCAGACGTGGGTGATCTGCGGTGCCCTAGCAGGAACCGAAGCCACCTCTCGGCTGCCAGGGTAAATATTAACACAGCCGCGATCTGCTGAAGACGCATCAAGCCCGGCGCTAATGCCTAACGAGTCCGTTGCTCATTAACAGCGCGGCGGCGGCAGTGTGAGGGCTCTCAGCTGCTCTCTCCCTCCCCTCCGCTCCTGGCCCCGCGGCGGGCGGGGGTGAGTCAGGAGGTCGCGTTGCTCCGGCGCGGGGGAACGGGCGCCTGCCAGGCTTCTCCGAGGCAGAGCGCGCTGGCGGGAGATTCCCAGACGATGAGCGCGGCGTTCTCCCGCGGAGCCGCTGCCCGTAAATCTGAGCGTATCCAAAGGGCCACGCTGGAACAACCCCGGGGAGGCAGACGCCATCGTGTCCCTGTTAGTAAGGGGTTTGAGCCCCTGGTCTCCCCCATCACAGAAACCCCAGGGAAGGGCTGTTAGGAAGGGGTTTGAGCCCCTTGTTCCCTCCATCACAGAAACCCCAAATGCGCTCTCTCTCGCAGGACCAGGGACATTCCTGAGAAAATCGAATGTGGCGACCACACACAGCAGCAGTGCCGTTTGTAATTACTGCCACGGAAAGACCCGTGTTATTCTGGGCTGCAGATGGAGAGTGACTGCAGTTCTAGGACTGTGCTGGTTCTGATTTTGTTGAATGATTGAAATATGTGCTTAATTTTTTCTTTGTTTGAGTTGAAAGTTGGGAACGGCTGTGTCCAGTGCACTACATTATATTCTGGGAGGGCATAGTTGTTGTTTGGACATATCTCCTTACAAACCCAAACAAAAACCAGCATCAGGTTGAATATGCTTTGCTTTTCAGTATTCAGTAGTCTAATCTGTAGCTGTTAATTCTGGTTAAACATCAGCGTTGTCTGCATTGGTTAAAGTCGGGCTTGTGTGTGCCTTTTCATCTAACAAAGCTTCCTTACCAGCACCATAGCAACAATGAGTCATGCACTCAGTAACCAATCGAAAGTCTGAAGGGTTGGACTCTTTTATACATAAGTATTTCAGAAAGTATGCTTCATTTCTTTTTCAACCATTGCTAACTCTGTGGTTTTTTCAATGGCAGACTTTCAACCCTGAAAGGGCATAGACAGTACGCTAGTCACAGACAGTTTCACTCTTTTGCTGTTCAATAACTGTGGCTACGTTAGAAAATACAAAACGATAAAGCTATCTCATCCTGTCGACATCATAACCTTGCTCTGAGTGATTGTTTATAATCATTCTGAATGCCAGAGGTATCCTAGTAATCCTGTTGTTTACAACAGTCCTAAGACCTGATTGGACAGGTTTCCCCAGCAGATGAAAACCTGCTTCACTACCCTGTGGTGTCCTGGATCTCTGCTGTACGTTGGCTTGTATCATAAGGTTGTTATGGTGCAGTGTGCCTTTAAGAAAGCATTCAGTTTCTGTTCCAAACACCGTGAAAACATTTAGCACTTGGCTACTGTTCAGATGCCGGGTCAGTGTGCCAGTGTACCACAGGAATGTGGCATATTTTGATAACAAAATTCAGAAGGAAAGCTCAAATTTTTGCATGAACCAAATACTGTAGGCATGACACATATCTTCTACATAAATTGTAAACCTGCAGTTTTTAATTCAAATACATGCAAATGAAATCTATATCCATTTGTTCTATTTGTTTTCATAAGTGTGTTTGTGAAAACCAATCCACTAAAATTGTCTTTAAAACAAGCAGCATTTTCTTAGAAAGGCATAGCCTGCTTCTCAGCTCTAAGCAGCAGGCGAGGCTAGCTGTGTGAGGTATTGGGGAATGTAAATGAGTTTGTGGTGGGTGGACCCTCTGCGGCCAGCGGCTGGATTTAGGGCTGTCACGGTATCCAGCTGACGCTGGTGTCATCAAGGCAGGGAATATGCTTTAATCATGCAGTCCCTCGCCCACTCAGCTACCCGAAAGGGAGCTGCATTGGTTTAGTGTCTTATTTACTACAGAAAATGTGCATGTCTGGAGCCATCTTAAAACATTGCCACCGGGACCTGGGCAACAGTTTCTGCTCACGGGAAAATAAAGGCTTACATATTCACCCCTAAATACACGTAGGCTCCTGCATTTTGATGTTGTTTTGTTGGCTTTGCTTGTGTGTGTGTTTTTATGACTATTTTTCCCTTCAATTTTTGGGCTAGAAAGCTTTCCTTTATGACTGATTCTGCTGGCAGTAATGTCACACAGGGCTTTCAACAACAGCTCTCGCTGACTATAAACACGCGGCCTCGTCGTATCCAAACAAGAACGCGACAACGCCTCTTCGTATCAAAACGGAAATGCACTGTCAGACTATGCAGTATGAATTCGCTCTTCCAAATCAGGAGAAACACAAAGAGAAACGGGGCCCACAGCTCAGCAGTACCTTTGTAGTTGTTTTTCACTTCCTGCTTGTTATTCTTATTTATTCATTTGTTAGACACTCGTATCCAGTGAGACCCCATTGCATGATGCACAAAGTGCACATCACAAGGGCTGTACGAACAGGGGCACGAGTGCAGAATAGCAAGTGACACATTAGCATAGCGAAGAACCATGCTAAGCACAACAGTGGGAATGCAATTGAACACAAGCAGACATTTCATTTGCTGGTTTATGTGTCTGCTAATTCAGTTATTATTTCCTTGAGTGGCCCCTGACTGTATTAACAGTGAGGGACTCATTCCTGGAGTTTCAGAAGCCTGTTTGTCCATGTAGTGAAGGCCCAACCTTAGGCAGGAAGTTGTTGTGCAGCTGATAAAAGAAAATAAAACAGGCTGGAATGATTAAGGCCCGGCAGTTACAGAAACCACCTGCTTGGTCGGGTTACTCTTTAACTGTACGCTCTCACTGTACTATGAGATCTTACTGTGAGATCTTGTGGGAGTGAAAGGGAGTAGCAAGTTTGGTTGAGGTCTGAGAAGTGAGTGATTAGGGGAGGCTTGTGTTGAGGTTTTAGTAGTGAGTGAGTAAGGGATGCTATGTGTTAATGCACGAGTATTGAGTGAGTAGGGGAGGCTTGTGTTGAGGTCTGAGTAGTGAGTGAGTAGGGGATGCTGTGTGTTGAGGTTTGAGTAGTGAGTGAGTAAGGGATGCTATGTGTTAATGCACGAGTATTGAGTGAGTAGGGGAGGCTTGTGTTGAGGTTTGAGTAGTGAGCGGGTAGGGGTGGTTGTCTTAGTTTTCTGCTGGTAAACCCAGTCATTGCATTTACCCTCCCAAAGGGCTGGTGTGTGACAGTTTAGCTTCTGAAGGACAGGAATTATGATGCACTCTCCAAGGAGGACAGTTTGACCTAGCGTTGTGGTCAAAGCTAATACACTCCCCCTCTCTCTCTCTCTCTCTGTCTCTCTGCCTCTTCTCCTCTCTCTCTCTCTCCCTCTTACTCTCTCTTACTCACTCTCTCTCTCATGCCATGAGCTGGCACGTTTTCCGGGGGAACAGGCCAAGCCCGTTGTGGAACCTGAGCGGTGCTTCCTGCTTGCCATCCAGACTCTCTGAGGCAGAATGTTCCTTTCGTGAACACGTGCTCAGTGTGTACTTGACACCACATTACCTCATTTCCTTTTAGTTTTTTCCCACCCACGCTGCGAAGCCTCGGGCCATATTTATCATGAAATGTACATTTTCACAACGTCAGAGTGGAATTTTGCCGTTCCATATTCAGACATACACAGATCAGTGGGCAAATTCAGGCAGTTATGAAAATAACCAGAAACGAAAGGTTCACACCCCTAGAGCTGCTCATAACAAGAAACAGACACCTGTTAGATCTTTATTGTTTCTCATGTCTAACGCACATGTACTCATCTGTCAGAGTACTGCCTAGGACATAGCACAGAACACCTCAGTTAAAATTTTACATTGCTAATAAGGGGTTTGTTGCTTACTTAATAAAGGCATGTACTGGTTTGGGGTCTGTGCTTGCATTGATTTCAGTTTCAATCTATAACTTGATAATATGTGTAAAAAAACGTTGTAACGTTGTTTTAACGTTGTGCTTGAATTTATAAAAGGATATATTTTATTGTTCTTGAGAGTTAAATTCTTTCGATAAACATCCCCAGTGATGTGCCCTGGTTATGGAGAGCTGCATGGTGTAACATTGGCCACCCTGTGTTCCCATGCTGGTGGTTAATGCTGCAGGGCGCTCACCCGTGCCCTCTGGTCTGCAGCTATCGCAGGTTCACCCGCTCCAACAGCGTGACGGCGGCCGTGCAGGCGGACCTGGACACCCTGGAGGTGCTGGACGGGTCGTCCGACTCCCCGGACCTGGAGCTGGCATCCCCGGGCCTGCTGTCCCGCCAGTACTCCCGAGACGCCTGCACCTCCACCGTCAGCATCCAGGGCTCGGGCAACCACTACCACGCCTGCTCCGGGGACGACGACTACGGCGACGTGGGCTTCGACCCGTCCATCCTGCCCCCGCCCGACCCCTGGATCGACAGCGTGACCGAGGACCCCATGGAGGTGGTGCAGCGGTCCGTGTGCCAGCGCGACGGCCGCTGGTTCCTCAAGCTGCTGCAGGCCGAGACCGACCGCATGGAGGGCTGGTGCCACCAGATGGAGCAGGACGAGATGGAGAACGACCTGCCGGACGAGAGTAAGCGCCCGCACAAAGCCAGCACCCTGCCCAGAACCAGCACCCCGCCAACCACTGTATAAAGTCCCAATAAGCCAGCTGACTAGAAGCCACATAACGTATTATGATTTAATGCTGAGAACAGGCCACTCAGCCCAGAAATGCCTGCCTTATACCTGACCAAATGACCAAAGCCAATTTAACATTTGAACAGATTGTACTTTTTAGCACATACACTGGTTGAGAGACAGTTCAGGAAGTGCATTAAATAATAATAACTTTATTTATGAAGTTATTTATGTTTGTGGGGCGGCCTGCAGCTTAGTGGTTAAGGTACATGACTGAGACATGCGAGGTCAGTGGTTCAATCCCCAGTGTAGCCACAATAAGATCCGCACAGCCATTGAGCCCTTGAGCAAGGCCCTTAACCCTTCTGCTGCTAGTCAATTGTACGTAGCTCTGGATAAGAGCGTCTGCCAAATGCCATTAATGTAATGTAAAAAGCACCTATTTCAGTGAAATGTGCTTTAGAAACTGATAAAAGAGGGGTAATGTTAGAACATAAATGAATGAATGTCAGTATTTCTTTTCGGGAGAGTTAGCTATGATGTGATACTCCGCAGTTGTTGCTCCTCTTCTCCCGGTCCCTGTCCACACAGTCACACAGAGAGATGCGTGCAAACTGACGCACAGGCCTGGGATCCAAGCTGCTCCCACAGAAGCACCACAAAGCCCGGTTGTTTGGCTGTCTCATCTGCGAAGTCCAGCAGACATACCAAGCATTTTTATCAATGGGGAGTTGGTCAAGTGAGGCCCACATCTGTCCTGCGGATACGGGGCAGCCTCCGGAGCGAAGCCACTGCTGTTTTCCATTATGAAACCCTTCCTAACGAGGCCTTCGCCCCTGCGAAGTCACACTCAGCCGACTCAGCCTCTGCTCTGCTGCTCTGCAGAGCTCAACTTCCAGACAAACACGAGCACGTTGACCCCATTTCTGTCTCAGAGAACGACTGCATTCCAGCGCAGCGCACAGCTGAACACAGCTTCGGGGGAGCTGTTTTCTTTGGTTTCACTGTTGGGAAAAATGAAAGTAGCTACAGTAATGCAAATGTCCTTGCAGTAGAAATGCCGATTCCAGGGCATGCCAGACAGAGCATTTTCACCTTTCACCCACTGAGAGCTCTTCCTGTTCCAGTCTCATTTCATCTGGACAGAACCTGGAAGCTGGTTTAGATTATTTATAAGCCTGTATCTTATAAGCAGGTGGAGGATTGCTTGTTTTTCGGTTACAGTGTACCATAGAAGTGTACTAAGACCTGAGTCTTATGTCATAGGAGGCGGAGCCACGTCAGATCCCGGTGACGTGCAGGCGCCAGATACGCAGATTCACTCACTCACATATTTGTTTGCAGGCAGATTAGACACTAATGTCAGGAGCGAACAGTAATAACACACCTCCCCCACTGTCGGGGACAGGCACAGTGGAATTCCATTCCTCGGTGAGTAATCAGCCTGGTGATGAAACACGATACTTCCAGATGGCAGAGGGGTTACATCAGAGCACCCCACCAGCACTGTCACTCTTTCAGTGGAGCCTGCTGGAGCTCACGGTCCGGCTGAGCTGGGCTGGGCTGACATGGCTCAGTCGGTTTTCCATTTCAGTGTGAGCCACATAGGCTGTGGGATGAAAATAAACCGAGGTTTAGAGATTTCCCAAGCTTTTGCTGCACTACTGGGCCAGAAAAAAAGCAAAAAAAGGTTGTGCTTCAGCTACCTATTGATGGTCTTATTAGTGTGGTGTGGCATATAGATCAATTACACAGTTAAACCACGCATTGTGTGAGAGATTCAATTCACACATACTGTATTTTGCCAAGAATGGACCAAAACAAACATGACATGAACACCAGCCACCAACCAAATGCTGGTAAATGTTGTCTGTAGCTGGTAAGCTATTCTACCAGCCACTTTGGCAGGTAACCATCCATCAATTGGTGGTCCTGAGTCTCTCATTGTCTGGTAAAGCAGTGAAATTGGCTGGTGAATTTTGGGTCGTACCAGCCAGTGTGGCTGGTGGATGAAAACGTTTCCTGCCCTGGTAGTGACCCTTTCTGTGTCTGTCGTCCTCAAAGAAAAGGAGATGTGAAAGCTCCTGCTACCTGCACTCAGCAACACTGTTCAGATTTAGCTCAGAGGAGAAGTGCAAAGTGGGTTCGGCGTCCACTTTAGCATCTCAAGTGGAGTCTAACAGCACCCAGGGCCTAATGCAGTCCTGCTGTTCTCTCTGCCGGCTAAGCACATTTAGCAGTTCACTGTTTTGGTTCCCATTCCCACACTATTTTTAGTCTGGCTGATCACAGGGAATCCACAGAATTTTGTAAGTGTGGTATCTTTCATGGGCATTTTTAATAGAAGGTATGTCAAGCATGCATCCTGTTTTTGTTTCTGACCCTGTGTATGTGTGTCTGTGTATTTGTGTGTGTCTGTGTGTGTGTGCGTGCACGTGTTGTTAACTTGCAGTCCTGGGGAAGATCCGCAGTGCAGTGGGCAGTGCTCAGCTGCTGATGTCACAGAAGTTCCAGCAGTTCCGGGAGCTGTGTGAGGAGAACCTGGTAGGTGGGCGGCTCCGTGTGTCTAAACCCCTCCTCCAAACATCCGTCACTCTGCCTCTGACTGACAGCCCCTCCCCTCCCTTCCCCGGCCTGTTCCAGAACCCCAACGCCCACCCCCGGCCCATCTCTCAGGACCTGGCCGGGTTCTGGGACATGCTGCAGCTGTCCATCGAGAACATCAGCCTCAAGTTCGATGAGCTCCACCAGCTCAAAGCCAACAACTGGAGGCCTCTGGAGCTCCCAGAGAGGAAGGTAAATCAGCAACTGGTGGCTGAGAGAGTCACTGATCACTTACAGTCAGCTCACAGTTTAAGTGCTTGGAACACAATTTGAAAAGTGAATCTTTTCAAATTGAAAGTAACGATTTGAAAGTAAATCTTTTTTGAAAGTACGATTTGAAAGTAAATCTGAATTTGAATTTGAAAGAATTTTTTTAGATGTTACTGTTATGCAATACAGGGCTTCCCCTTTCTAGGTGGCTTCTCATATGCTTTATGTGTGCAGAAAAAAACACAGCTTTTGTGCTTTGCATGTTCTTTTACTTTTTAGAAATTCATTATTATTTCATTATTTATGTGTGCATCAGTTTGGTTTCATTTGAAATTTGTAGTAGTTTGTTTTGCATGGAGTGATGCAGTCCTAGACTTGGAATCACAAAAGCTGAATGTTTTTTTTTTTTGTTTGTTTGTTTTATTTGTCTTTCAGTCGTGGTTTCCTGACACGGTTTTTCCATTTTATTTTTGCTTTGTCGACAGTGAGCTGCTTTTGCGAAGTCATTCCATCTGGCACTCACCGTGGGGCCTGCCCGCGCTGCCTGCTCTAACCCCCCACGCTCTCGGCCATCGTTGTCTTTCGCGCTAACCTTACAGGTGTGCAGGTGCTGTCTGTGCTGGGCCGCCTCTCACCGGCTAACTGACTGTTTGTCGTCCCTGTTCAGGAGAGAAGGATGCCTCCTCCTGTGCCAAAGAAACCCCCGAAAGGCCACCCCCCCCTGGCCAGAGATAGGTCCCTGGAGAGCACGGAGAGGCAGCGCATGGAGGCGCGCAAACGCCTGATGGCCGCCAAGCGGGCGGCGTCTGTGCGGCAGAACTCAGCGACCGAGAGCGCAGACAGCATCGAGATCTATATCCCCGAGGCCCAGACCAGGCTATGAGTCCCAGGGCCGCAGCGTGACGTGGCCCCGCGCGCAAACACACAGACACACGCGCGCGTACGTATGTACGCAGACACAGACACACACACACACACACGCAGGCACACACAGTTCATCATGCTAAAGGGCAAGGGCAGGGCGCGTGTAATATAATCCCTTCCCCTTTGTTTCCATCGATCAGACGGTGGGCAGGATTACCACTATGTCGATTATATTTCGGTTATATTTCATTTCTTTGTCTCCGTTCCCCCCTCCGATTAGGGTGGTCTCAAGTCGATTAGAATGTTTCAGTCCACACCTGTGATGTAGCCTCTCTGCCAACATCGTTAAGATTTTTGTGACCCCTTGTTTCAATCGTTCCACACTAATAACATGGCTTAGCCTCACAAACTAATGTATCGTAGCCACTGAGCATTACCGTAAAGTGTTTTTGCCCGTTCACCGACCTTCATGCTTGAACTGTTGACGGAGGCAGA
This sequence comes from Conger conger, assembly GCF_963514075.1. Taxonomy (NCBI): domain Eukaryota; kingdom Metazoa; phylum Chordata; class Actinopteri; order Anguilliformes; family Congridae; genus Conger; species Conger conger. The sequence continues at coordinate 66,806,383 of NC_083763.1, forward strand.
CCCTGGCACCACGTCTCAGAAATGCTCTCCCCCGTCGTGGGAGTAACTAGGCGAAGCTAGGGAGAGGAATTAGACCGTCAGTGACAGGGCAAAGAGGTGAGAACACGTCACTCCTCCTGTCCCCCTGCGCTGATTGTTGTCGCGGCGATCCCGACGTTACCCTGGAGAGAGCGACGTGTAAACAACCCGGAAACGCGTCTACGCTGCTGGCGGCGCTCTGAGTCACACCTCCGCACCTGAGCTGTAACTGCCACTGTCCCTGACGCGGCTCCACGGACGGACGGACGGGGGGGGGGGGGTCTCTCCACACTCTCCCGCGACTACGGTATCCACCAACACACGCTGCATCCATTACCTCACCAAGAGCTTAGTACTTCTGTTTGCTTTTTTCCGTTAGCGATTTAGTGCTAGTAGCAACGCAAGCCAGGGGAGACATTACGAGTCCGAAACAGATCCTCCTTAAAGTGGAGAACTAGCCTGGAAGAAGAATAAAAACTGTCAATACACCGTAAATAGGCGAAAGGTTCCATATAAATAATCAATGGCTTGCATTTAGGAGGACTCCACTGCTTTGTAGTTTTTTTTGTTTTTTTTGTTTCTTCCTCATGCATATAACCTACTTGTTATTGTGAACGTTTGCAACTTCTAGAGACAATGTATTAACACTCGTGTTGCCATCGGTCGGACTTTTAGAAAGACATTCTGAAGTGGATATTATAGGTGATATTCTTCCTACCTGTTTTGTAAAATGGGATTTTTTTGGGTGGGGGGGTTTAAGTGCATTTGTACATTTATTGATCATCAGTGGGACTCTATATGAGTTTTTAAAAATATCTAACAATGAAATGCAAATGGCTTCTTCTTTTTTTCCTCCAAATGAAGTCTTTCCAGTAGCAAGTGCGGTGGCTTAAATCTACCGGTAAACTAAAGTGTTTGAGACTTCTTGGTTGGGTCAGCTGAGCCCCAGTCCCAGATAGGCCAGGATAGAAGCACCACAGAACCTTTTTGAACAAGGGGTTGATGGGAGTTGAAGACCAGAGTGTGTTAAACATTCTCAACTAATGCACTAGGGACTTCATCTCCCACAATCCCCTCTGTAAAGCCTTTTGTAATGCAGCTTGGGGATGAGTTCAACAGGTCAAATATTATGGATTGTTTCAAGGAGGTGCTCATTGGAAATGGAGTCCAGAGCTTGCTCTGTTACAGTAATGTATTCCTCATCTTATTAATACACACTTAAGCTTCCACTGGCACAGTCACAGAATCTCACCCAACATTTGCTTGTTTAACTCACCCTCCAGTTCTTGAAGAAGACCATGTGACTCATCTTTTCCTATCCATGGCATGGTGGACTGGTTCAGTACTAACTCTCAGGTAGAGACAGGGAAACAGTTTGTGCAGAAAAAAAAAATCAGGGTCTCCCAGAAAACCAGGGGTGATGTTTGTCAGTCTGTATTAATGTGTGTGTGATTGATGAGTGTTTGTGTGGCGGTTTATGTGTGTGAGTGGGTGTGTGGGTGTGTGAGTATGTGTATTTTTGTGTGCGAATGGGCCTGTATGTGTGTGTTTTAAGTGCATGTCTCTTAAGTGCTTCCTAATTTTCAAGGTCAGTATTGACCTGTCTTCTTTGGATATGATAAAGTAGCCTCTTGGACATACTGTAAAATAGACAAGCTGTCCCACGTCATTATTTTAACAAAAATGAGTGATATTTCTGTGTATAAAAGGAAGTTTGAAAAAGGTGTTCCTTTAAGCATGCAGACACGAGTTCATTAATATAGATGTAGATCTAAATTCTATTATTTTTTTATTTATTTATGACTGTTTTTTACTGTTTGAATTATGTTTATTGTTATTTGTGCTACTCTTATGTTAAAAATATATTATATAAAATGTATCACATTACATATATGCATAAGCATATATATCACAATGTATGTAATTGGTTGCAATATGGGTTTAATAAGAGTTCCTCAAAATCTATGGACGTTATTTCCCAATGAGGAATGCACTATTGAAAATGGACAATATTCTATTATAACCTCAAATAAACAGAGGAGCCATTGGCCTGTCCAGAAAAAAATAACACTTTAATCTGGGTCTTCATTAAAAAGGCAAGCATTTCACCACAACTCGCTGTCCTTCAAGTGAATGGCAGACATTCTACTATGGAGCAGAAGTGGAGAAGTCTCAACACTAGAAGAAAACGTGTTGGCTGAGTTTTGAGCCAATCTTTCCCCCAATGTCACTGATATGTCACTAGAAATGTGCGCACACACACACACACACACACACACTGGCTGCACTTGAGTAAAGCCACTAACCCCCTGTCTGGGTGGAGCTGTTGTTGTTCAGTCTTTAGTGCGTCAGGTTTGTTGGGATCCCTTGAAAAGGCATAAGGGCAAATGGCAGTGGGTTGGGGAGGAGTAAGGTACTCTTGCTTGGGTGAATCTGGATATCCCTGTCCCCAAGCAAGTCCAAGTTATGCATCAGTTTTGCAAAGCTTTGCTGGAAAGTAAAAATCTTTCAGCAAATACAAGGTGTCAACTAGACAGAAAAAAAGCTTGGATTTCAGTGGTGTACTACTATATCTCAGCCAAGGTAGTCTTCAGTGGTGTACTACTGAAACTATATCTCAGCCAAGGTTACCTGTAGTTGCCAACCACTGTAAGAATCAAATCCATTTCAGTTTTCCTGAGAAAACGCACAACCGATGGGTCACAATAAGAGTGTATGAATGCAGAGATGTTTACCCAGGCATTATTTCTTCATAAAATTTGACAATCTTAACGATTTTCACACCACAAAGTTCATGGTTTCATTTTTTTATTGGAACAAGCTGCTGTTTTTATTGAGCTGTACTGCAAAAAAAAATCATTTTGAAGCTGTGGTCGATCTCTGGTAAAAATGGTCATTAGTTTTATTTCAGTGATCAGCCTTCATTTATATCCAGATAATTGAGCACAAGGTAGTCTCAGGGTAAGGGGTACACCATTTAAATGGAGGAATACATCTATAATAAAACGACAAAACTGCAGTTGCGAATTTGGTTTCCAATAGCAAGATAATGTCCAGTTTGTGAAAAGGTTTTGGGTCAAAATCCAAATTACCCTATATTTTGTGAGATTATATCCGAAGGTGTTATTTTACTAAATTCATTTCTTGTTCTTTTATGTCTTCATAAGTCATAGTATCCCACAAATATAAAAATATGATGGTTTTTTGGTGGGAACAGAATTGTAAAAATGTAGTCACCCAGGATAATGTCTAGCTTCAAGATGCATTTTTCAATTGTGGGTTTTGAGCTATAGACACATATTTGAGCAATTTTTGTACACTGTGATACAGTAAGCATTGGTACTTTATTTGCCACCAGAAATGTAATCATATAGTTCACTTCAGAATATTTGAAACCATTATCACCACACTTTTAACAGGAGCTGAGCCAAGTTAATTACTTTGTGGTAGAACCCTTTCTTTTCAGAATGTAAACAGAAGTGTGTACCTTAATATTTACAGATTGCATACACCTTGTTGTAACTGGACAATTCCCAAATGAATTCACAGACACAGTGCACTTTGAAGATGTATTGTTTTGTCGGTCACATGAATGAGCTGCAGCTTTGGGTGAACATTATCAGTATGCCCTGACATTTCAATGTGTTTCATAAAGTGACTAAGCTGAAAAGTGTGGAAGCAGTAAATTGCCAAAACAAGGATCGTGCGACAATCCAGGGGGTTTTCAGAAATGACTAGGTAGTTTGTGTATAAGCAGATAATATCACTAAAATTAATATTTGTAAATAAATGAATGTTTCCCTATGTAAAAAAATAATAAAATACCATTAAACAAAGATGAATTTTGTATCATTGTTATTACACTATTAATGTCATTGCGTGTGCTCAAGCTTTTCATCCGAGGAGCTGGATGGGTGGGAAAGTTGGATTACACGTGTAATTTTAGCCAGTGAATGTCATTTGGGTTGCCTCACCAAAAGCAGTATGCGATTGTTCAGTGCTTCCACATCAGTCAGCGCACACCCCATCCTGTTGATGGCATAGAAACCCCTAAGGGCCCGTGTCACTCTGCAGATTCTCAAGACTGGGTACTCCCACTGGTCACTTAAAAACAGAAATGGGTTCCTCCTGTTGCTGCACATGTGCAGTGGGCCCTGACAGCAGCCACCTCCAGGCACTTCCACCATAAGGCCTCTGCATTTTGGGCAGACAAAAGGGGGATTCAAAGCTCTGCTAGACCTCGTCCCCTTCCTGCACTGCAGAATCTGAGCATTTCTGTGGAATTCTGTGACAGATGGCACTGTTTACCCCCGCACTCCCCCCAGCCCCAGACAACAGGTAACTATTTCTTGAAAACACATTACTTGTATGGACGTCAAGGACCGTTCAGGCCTAAATTAGTTGACATATTTATACATTTCACTCAAAGCAAGGCGCTAGCAACAGGAACCCCTCCACTAATAAAAAGCTTCAGCCTGGCAGGATGAGGCATACAGCATTACACTCTCAGCAAACAGCCACATCTGTGTGAAGTGTCTTGTGAAAGCCTTGGTATAAATACCACGGCAGCCCTCCCACAGGATATGACCTGAGCTGTTGTCCTACATTAAAGCTGCCTCCACATTGTTTGTAATAAGCTTAGCCCCTGACTGGGAGCTGCTGGAGGTGCTGGAGCTGAAGGCCTGTGAGGGCCGGGGTTTAATTAATGGGGGAAAAAGGGTAAACAATGCTCCTGTAAACATGCATCACAGTGCAGGAATGCTCCCGGCTGACTGGCCTCCCTGTCGCGACTTGCCCCGTTGCTGAATGCGCGTTTCGTCTGGTGCCTTTAAACTCCCAGCGCTGGAGAGTCTTGGGATGATGAAGCAGACTTCCTGTGTGCCCGGGCTCCCTGCTTCACAAGCTTCCCCACACAGGCTTCAGGCAGGGGAACGCTGTAGAACTGCGCTGCATCTCTGGATGACCTCCAAAACTGGCGAGCTGGAAGACCCGTCTGAGAATAACTCATTTAAAAACATCCACTCCATTTACGCCTACTCGACAAGGAGTTTTAGTCCCTCGTTCATGAATATTAATGCCTTGCTCAATGGTATGCAGGTTTGTTATTTAAACGTGATACAGATGTGAGTGTATGTGTGTGTGTGTGTGTGTGCTACAGTTTGACACCAAAACCCAAATTGTTTTTTGTAGAAAACAAAACTTTATTTGAATATCATGTGACCCAAAATTGCCACAAAACATTGCACAGTATGAAAATATGAAATCACATCATTGGGCATTTTTGTCACATTAGTTACACACAGGGTCTTTTTTGCCATTTATTTGATTTTCTCATTTATTCAGTGGTGATATGAAACAAAACAAAAAAAACTTATTCCAGCCAACTGACTTAGTGTTCTTCTTCCAGTTTACAGTACATGTACCACACACCAAGTGCAAGGTACTGGGGGTCTCAACTTGGCACATTCATTGGCCATTGCTACGCAGTGTAAAGGCTCAGACATAGTGTAAAACTGCTACATAAGTCCTCTCAAAATGCCCCCGGGAGAGAAACAAAAGGAATGAAATATTGAACGAAGATGTTTCTTTTAACATGACAAACAAAAGCAAAAAAAGCCTATATTTTTAACATGAAATACAAGTGACTACAGTAGTGATTAAGCTCATGGTAGATGACGAAAGTAAGTTGTACATTTAAGACACTGAGATGCCCCTTTTCCTGCCCTACTGTGCAAATGAACGAGGCAGAAAGATTGCAAACTGATGTGTGAAAATAAAATGACTTGACGGTGAATAAGTCCCATTAAGGAGCTGGATTTAAGATGCAACCAGAACCAGCCTCACCAACCAATGCTTTCTGCTTCCACCCAAACCAGTCTTAAGACAGGCAGCTTTGTCTCTTACTTTGTTTTCTTTTTTTTGGTCCTGTGTGTGCAAAAAGATACATAGCTATACATTTATATATATGAAATACAAAACAAAACAAAAAAAGGACGTCCAAGGCACCACAACGCGATTTTCTTTTCTTTTTTCTCTTAAGTTTTTTTTCTTTTAATACAAAATCCTCATCGATTTGATTCAACTACCAAAAAATAGAAATGATAAGACTTCTTCTCTCTCTGTCTCTCTCTCTCTTTGTCTCTCTCTCTCTCTCAAACATGGTCAGTCAATAGATTTTGGAGTCCATCTTGGAAACGAGAACCCATTGAGACTTTCATTTTTTTTGCTTGCTTGTTTACATGTTTGTTTGTTTGTTTGTTTGTTTGTTTTTAAGACACCAGCTGTTTGGCCTGAAGTTCCATCTCGGCCGCCCTCTTCAGCGCCACGTCCACCAGGAGCTGGAAGCCGCTGAAGTCCTGCGTGAGGTCAGGCGGGGTCGGGGGCGGGGTGTTGAAAAGGCCGCTCTGGGGGCTGGAGTTGCCGTCCGTGGCCGCCTCGCCGTGGCAACGGAACAGGCCGGCGGGCCCTGTGGAATGAAGGTCCGTGGCCTTGTCCGCCAGGACGGAGGGGCAGCACTGCAGTGGGCTGCCCTGCGGGCCGGTGATGGTGGTGTGACAGATGACGGACGGCCGGGGCAGCAGGGGCCCCGGGGACGCGGTTTCGGGCGAGGCGCTCTTGGCGGGGAGGCCGTGCTCAAAGCTGGACGGGTGCAGGGCCCTCCTGTCGTAGGACTCGGCCGTGGCCAGGGGTTTGGGGGACGGGGCGCTCTCCATGATGCCTCCCTCTCCCGTCTTGCTGCCCCGTCGTGAGATGGTGAACTGGTTGGGGTCTTTGCCGTCTTTTCGCAGCATTTCGGGAAGCAGTCTCCGGCGGGCGTTGATGAACCAGTTACAAACCTACATTTAAAAAAAGAAGGATGCAAGTTAGAATTTTGGTGTGATTTTTTTTGATGGGGGACCACTTTTACTTACAAAATGTCATAAGACAGTTTTGCGGATTTGCCTCATTTCCGCACTACAGTTTCACTTCTGCATACACCTCACAATCATTCATCCAGCCCTGGCCACTCTAAGTGCATTTCAGCAGTGACTGAGCTGAGTTCATATCAAAACAGGATGGAAAACTGAATGTGGTACTATGTCCTAATTGTAAAGTACAATAGCCACATTTATAAGCTATATAACATGATAGTCATATTCCTATGCATATTGAATGAGGTGAAAAGAGAACTTTTCAGCAGAACTTTGCATTTTCTTAAAATGCAAACATCCAGTCACTGTGTGGTTCTTAAAGTAGGGGAATTCCTGTGAGAACAGTCCGGTGTAATTTCACAGTGAGTGATAATGTTCCTTTTAATCTTTAACTGCACCCTTATGTCATCTCAGTTAACCATCACACCCTTGATACATCAAGATCCTACTCCCACAGAAATGTCTGAACATACCCCTTTGGCTAATAATCCTCATTTCAAGATCCACAATTATTTGGTTTCTGGGTGTGAAACACAAATCATACATCACAGTTAACCCCAGACAAAATATCACCTCAGCACTGAGGGCACAGGGATTTGTACAAGCTTTTGGCTCAGGAGCGCTTCGGCTTAGCCACACAGAATAATCATCAATCACACCTGTAGTGTGGAGAGATGCGTCTGTTTGGAGAGGAGGGCCTTCTCCTGCTCCGACGGGTAGGCATTGTAGCGGTGCTCGTACAGCCAGTCCCTCAGGATCTGCACCGACTCTTTGGGAAGGTTCCCCCGTCTCTTCCTCTTCCCGTTCCCCCCACTGGAGGACAGGTCCAGGGGGGCGTCCATGCAGTCCTCCTCCTCCGACTCGCTGCCCGAAAGCACCGCCATGCCTGCGCACGTCAGAGAGGGGAGAGAGGGAGTCAGGGCCGGCCCCCATTCCCCACAGGTGCTATCACTAGGCAGCTGGCGTGTCAAACACACACAGGCAGGCCTGGCCCGCATGCCGGCAACGGGGAGGAGACACAGGGACAGCATAAACATTTGCATGTGTCAGAATTTAAACCTGCCCCAACAAATACAGCACACACCTTCATTTTTTGGCAAATGGAACCAGTCAGGAAGTTATGACAGGGGCCAGGGGCAGCTCTCATGGATTATTTTTGTAAATAGTATCAGGCTTAGCTGGGTAAAATATTCTACTTTCATAATTCAGACATTACTGAATGTTTTTGGGGTTTTTTTCTGATATAGTGTTTGTTCTGCCGACCACACACGATTCCCTTAGTGTTACTTGGGGAGCAAAGTAAGGATGAATCTGAGTATCTGCATGGCACTGTCGTCATCAATCATGCGTAAACTTTCTGTTCCCAAAACCACAGCTCACAACGATTTTTTTAAAATTGCCAAGTGATACAAATAGTTTGTCAGAACTAAGATTGCAAGGTCTAAAATGCGATGAACGTGTACAAAGTGAAACTCCAATGACGTCAAAAAAACATTATATTAAATGCTAACAGAAGTTATATAATAGGAAAACTAAGTTAGTTAAAAGTTCGCAGCATAGGCCTCCGGTTTCGTTGTTTCGGCATGCATAAAGTAACGGACAAAAACGAAACAAACTAACGACAGTACAACTGTTACACGCCACGCGTGACACATTCACATGTGAAGGGGACTTATTTTCGTGTAAGATCAAAGCCAAAAGTAAAGCCGATTTAAAACAAAGTTCGCTATTATATTGACAACTCATTCGTGATTTCAGAAACAACGGATGCCTTGGTTTGTGCCGACTAACAATGGGGAAAAACGCACTTGTAGAACAAAGGAGAATTCGTAACTGTTATTTGGATGGGCTATTGTAAATTACTACTTAAACTACATATACTAGAGCAATGTGTTGTCTACATCTAATGTATAATTACAGTTTATGTGGATATACTCAAATACACCGAGTAGAAGTACACTAATTAAGTGGGCCTATATAAGGAGGGGGGGTCTACGACTTCCAAGACCTGTTGCAAATCAGCGTCTCGAGACTAAACAAAAGAATCTCGGTATCCGACCCATTCAATCGGTGTCATTTCTTCTTTAAACCAGTAAAAAATGATTTTCTTTGTTCAAGTATACTCACAAACACTACATGTACGATGAAAAGTTATTTTCAAACATTTTTTACAACAAAATAAACTTTAAGTAAAGTGTGAGGAACAAGTTCTTTTGTGTGCAATGTAACACGAGGTCTAAGAATGCGAAACGCTGCCTCGGGGAGGAAGCCAAGCAAACAGTAACTTCACAAAGGAGGTCAGGTTTTAACGTTCCGCTGTTTCACACTCCTAAACGAGATTGCATCTGTTAACTTCCGAATGTTTTATTTTTCTCGATATAATGACCAACTGATACAAATTATTAATAGCAGGCCATTCCCATGTGAAACTATAGCAAACAATGGCATGTCAAAATGGAGAGGTAACTCAACGCTAACTACCTTCATTACATGAATACTGAAAAAATAAAGCGGTTTAGAGTTACTAAATGCTTTGCTGTTGAACAAAGCTGGTCTGTTGATCTAACGTTAAATTGCAAGGCTGCAATTTTTATTTACAAAACTAGGTTATTCATCTAACAAAACAGAAGTTTTAAATGTTGAATTTCCTAAGTCCATGCAAACACTAAAACAGAAAGAACCATGGCAATTTAACTTCTATGGACACAAACACAAGACATTTTATTGTTCACCACGTTTAAATTCACGACGGCTCAAAAGAGCACGAACAAGGAAACCAAACATTTTGACAGCCCGCCAGCAGCACATGGAAAAAAACATGTTTTGTCTGGCGCATAAAATGGCACGCACGCCACGAACATTGTGAAAAGCATTTTCGAAGGTACATAACCTAGCAACTATGGTTTTCCCAATACATTTTCAATGAACGCCAACCGAAGTTACAGCTTTAAGTCGTGATATTCAAGTACATATATCCGTTACACGTACCTTTTTTTGTCTTCATCTTGGTCGAAAATTCCCTTTTCACGTTAGCTACAATGGGCGCAGGTTTTACGATTTATTCCAGACCACAGGTTCTTCTTTTTCCAGTCAAACCACACGTAAAATCCACGCAGTATACGCTTTTTCCACAAAATTCACAGGATGTAAAGCTGCTCTTCGGCGTGTTCATTTGTTTGAGACGTAACACATTGTCGAGGTACCTGAGATCTCCTGTTTGCCTTGGCTAAGCTAGTCTCGCTCAATGTGTGTTTGATCATGAATGTGGGTGACAGCTATCGTTGACAGCTGCGTGACTCAACGGTCTAAGATCCACCCACTTAGAGGAAGAGGAAAAATCTGTGACATCAGCATGCTGGATTCAGTGAGATGAAAAAAATATTTTGACCACGGTACAATGTTCACACTGAGACTAATCTTGTGCCATAGTTCCGTGGGAATTATTCATATTTTTACTGGCTGATTCATTGCTTAGTGTTTACGGGTAGGTTAGGTTACGGGTAGGTTAGTATTATTAGTTTAATTCGTTATTTGTTTCATATAGGTAACTATCGTTTTTTTCATATAAGAACAATGCTACTCTTGTGTTTTAATTGAATTGCTCTTTTTTAGAGAATGCACCGGAGCAATGTTTGATAGGCTAGCCTCCTTTTTTCGTTGACAGGTACCCTGGAGAGCTAGATTGTAGGCAACATTACAATATTGGCTAAATGCCCCAGGCTGTCCTCGTCATGAAATGCGTTAGGTTGCTATGTTGTGGACTGCATTTATTTATGTATTTGCCTGCTTGCTTGTGTTTCGCTTATCTTACGATGCACAATGTACAGCTTCATTGCAGCACAGCTTGATAACCCTCGCTTGCATACCCATGCATATTAAGTTGCCTATGTAACATGTATGGACTTTCTGCGTTGCAGAAACTCCATACAACAAAGGCTATTTCTTATGTAGGCTACTAGTACACCCCCCTCCCCTCCTCCCCGCGAGCCCACACACACGCTGTCTTGAACTGACGTGAAACACCTGCAATCCGCTTTTATCTTCTTGGATAATATACTAGCATAACTGCTCTCTGATGGCCGGAAATAGTCATTACAAGAGCTGGCGCAATTTTATTTGAGGTCAAGCGTGTGGAGAGGGGCGTTGCATTTGTACAGTAGTTTATATAGGGCACTGCACTGTCCTTTTCACGCTTATGTCATGTGTTGAGCATGCACTAATTCCCAACTGGAAGGTTTAACAAATGCGCACCAACGTGGGATTAAACTAAAACACAATGCAGATGTATTATTCCGATTGGAATTTTATGTTGTGTTAATATTGCAATATAGCTTTTGAAATACGTAAAATAACTGGATGAAGGCTACTTCCTGATCCAGTTCTCTTTGGGCAGCAACTACTCAATGACAGCAAACGCAAGGTTGTGTTCATAACGTGACACCCCACAGGAGTAATTGCAGTCTTTTTTTCCCTCAAGACTTCACGTCATATATTAGATGTCAGTTGCACCCCCTTGTGGTAGATTTGTGATACTTCATGAAAACGCATTTGGATTTACATGTTTACTTTATTGCGCATAGAAAGTTTTTCTTCGCGCTCTCAGGCGCAAGGTTTATTTTTTCCTTACATTAAATAATTCTGAGACATTTATTTTTCTGGGGCATACCTCACATTTGAATTTACTGGAATTTCACGGTTCTCTTTTGGAAGTGCAGTATCTATTTTGAATAAAGCAAATGTTACTGCAATGCTGGGAACAATAGTAAAGTCAATATATGTTGCTTTATATTAAAAATCCCACATATTATTATTAATTATACAAATTTTGAAACATGTAATGTCAATGTAAAATAATAACTTGAAGATCCTTGCTCCATTTTCCGCACCACTTACCCCCAACCAGAAAATATAGGCAAGTAATGGCAATGGATTGCTGCCCTCTCCTGGTGAAATATATAACAGCATTTTCATTCCCTGTTTTCTATTGTATTTTGACTTCATCCTCTGATACATCAATTGCGTCGTCATCATAATCAGATTTTTTCTTTACTGCTACTGGTATCACTATTACGTGTTTACCTTTAAGAACATCAACTTGCAATTCTGCCCAAGTACACAGATATTGAGCTGCAAGTACAATGGGAATATCTGGTTGCTGGTGCCTAAGAGCTCCTTAAAGCAACATGGGACATTCTCCTGGGAGTACTTCCTTCACTGATCAGATTGGCATGAGAGCACCAAAATAAGCACATTTCATCATGACCACATTTGTGGCTAAGATCCTACTGCGAATTATAAACTGCATATACAACACTGCTTGTGTATTTGTGTGTGAAATGTATTTATGTGCTCAGTACTGGATTCTTATGAATGTGTATTGCCCTTGAGAGTGAGAAAAGCGATCCCCCATTCACTTGTGACTTAAGTACGGCATGAAAGTTGTATTGTGGTGCCATTCCAGATAAATGAATGTGTATTCCTCCCAACCGTCTGGTGCAGGAACAGGGAGGTCCTGTACGCATTTCACACCTATTCACATAGTCCTTCCTCTTCCATTGAAAATTCAAACCTTTAGTAAACAAAAGGCCTAAATGAATTACTGACCTGCAAAACCTAACCCCCCCCCCCCCCCCCCCCCCCCTATCAGACAGAACAGTGAACATAGGAAGAACACTGAGTATCTTGCACATATAAATACTAGGGTCCTTGTCTTTTCAAGGAGGTGAGACTATTTTCAGTTATATTGCAGCATTGAAACTGCATGCAATTGTTAATATATGCTAGATTTATTGCCATTGGCAACCACCGGCAAGTGTTAACACACTCACTCAGGTGTGCTATACTTGCAAAAGAAGGCTTGCATTGAAAACAGGCATGAATACATTTGGGGATATATTACTTGTAAAAAAAAAAAAAAAAAAGAATTCTCTGACAAATTGTGTTTGCATAAAATAATATAATCTTCAATTTTTCAACATAGTATAGCTTATTACCTGCTCAATATTATTTCTTTTTATGAGCCTGCATTCTTTAAATAATATTCTCCAAGTACTAATACTAAGTAATAGAATGAATGTATTAATAATGTAGGGTAAAATTCACAGAACAAAAGATCTCCCTCCTAAAAGCATGTTAAACAATGACAAGTCAAAACCAGACTCAACCTTGATGAGCAGGCTGGTTCCTCCAAAACTCTCGACGATGTATGCTAAAAGTGGATCAATATATCCATATAAAAGTATGATATGTACGCTGTATAGTTTCAAACTGATTAACTGCTAAATTGTGCTAGAATTACACAGTGAACCCATATGTAACCGGAGTTTAATAAAGCAGCTAGCTGTGTAGTCAAGGACACAGAGCGAGATATGACTGTACAGCTGATTTCTTCGGGACTCGATGTTTTATGCCAGAAGTGTATCTATATGCAAGTGACTTATAATCACTATATCCCATGTACGCTGCTTGTTATCAAATCAAATGAACCTAGAACATTAATTATAGCTGAGCTTATGAAAACGCAAGAACCCACAGTGAAAACTGTTGAAATGAGTGCAAAGAATGCAACGTACATTTACTCACTTAGAAGAGAATAATTAATCAAATGTTTAGTATGTCTGTATATTAGAAGTGAATATTAATCAAATGTTTAGTATGTCTGTATATTTTCAATGATTTACTGCTCATAAGATCTTGACAGAAAAGTGACCCATATGTGGAAAGATACAGTGTGGCGTGTATGGATGACGTGTGTGTTAGAGGTGGGGCATCCAGAACTTTATGAGATCTTGTAGTTTCCCACTCTGCCAAGAGCAGGTGCGGGGTGAAGTGAGGACAGGGGGCGTCCTGAACTTTGTACAGAGCTGGCAGAGCATAAGGACCTTTGGCGATTTGCCACAATGACATTGTGGGAGGAGTTGTGGGAGGAGTTAAGATAAGAACAATATGGGTGATTTGCCAGAATGAGGTTGGAGGTGGAGTTGTAGGAGGAGTAACTGTGTATAAAATGGGTGTAAAAATGGCAGTCCGGGTCCATGTTTTTGGTCCGGCTTTATGCACTTTATGCTAAATAAAGTCAGATTTTCCTGAACAGCTTGCTGCCGTGGTGTCTTTTCCCCTGTGAAGATGTTTTTCGACAAATTGGAGATTTGGACTCTGTCGTTTCCTAGACACGACAATAAGATGTACTGTACATCTCTGCAAACAAAGTAGATGTCTTCTTTAAACTATACAGTCGTTACTGATTTGTATGTCACTAATAGCATGTGTACTAACACTGTACTGACACAATCTAGATCAAATTCATATTTTTAGATGCATGTGAATAATTTATTTTTTTTAAAATTTCACTGATGAAAAGGCCATCAGTGCAGGTGGAGTGCAATTGATGCCAAGAACAACACAACCTTTTGAAGTTGAATAGCCCTATTTTACCTCATAGTTTTTAAGGCTTATAAAAAAGCATGTACCCAACAACCAGCAGGGGGCATTAGAGCTGTTTCATATTCCCTTCGGCAGGGCTGCCCAACCCCGTTACTGGAGATCTAACATCCTGTAAGGTTTTGCTTTTTAATGAGGTTCCAAACAGTTTGTTTCGGTAAGCCTTTTTTAAATCTTTTTTATTTCTCATAATGGCTTCCTTGACTGTCATTGGCACAACTCAGGTCCTCATGTTAACAAATGCAATAACATACTCTAAAGGAAATCAAAAGCCAAGAATCAAGACTAGATTCTGAAAGCTTTCTGATACCTACACTAAGGAAGCAATTGAATTTACCTGTCTAATCAGAAAGAGCTCAGAATTTAACTGTCCAATGAGATTTGGTCCCCTAAAATGGAAGGACTTTGTATAAAATGAAATGTGATTCCTACATGGATCACCCAATATTGATGCAAATAACCTGAAATTATGGGTGACAGTCTGCTGTCTGCAATTTGCTGGAGCACAGAGCCAAAATCACATAAATTGGACCACTGTCAAAATACTTATGGACTGCACAGTATGATTTCAGAAACCCTGTTACACTAAATTGTTCAATTTGAATGTGTTTAACAGACATAGTTTTTTTCTTACATAAATCTATACAGGTCAATTTTGACCCATTACACATATGTTATTATGGTTAATAATGCAAACTTCTAAAAAATAAAAAAATAAAATACTACAAGCAGTTTATACTAGAAAAGTGTTTTCTAATATTAGTCTGTTATAGTCAGATAACATAATTACCCCTTGTCTTCACTATACAAATTAATAATTAGTGAATTTAGAGGCAATGGTAGGCCTTTACAGAAAATGTTGCCTTGTTATAGGTCGTGCCTTGGCTGTGTCTCCCTCCAATAATTCAGTGGGGAACCTGCTAGCACACCTGTGCTCCAAAATCCAAAGCCAGTCTCCTGCCTTTTACCCCTGTAATTGGTGGGCCAGGCCCCTGCAGTTTCTGATGCAGTGAGCAGGGGCAGATCAAAGAACAGTCTGACTGGCCAGGGGGATTGCTATTGAGCAGTGGGGCTTGCCAGCCAATCAGCCGTGATGAATAGCTGATGATTCTGTGCCAACTGAAGCCCTCCCTCCCGGTTAACACAATGGACAAAACTGCAATGCCTCGACAACACAAAGATACCTGGGGAAGGAACTGTCAGGGTTCAATCTGTCCTGTAGGACACATCAACATATTAACAACATATGGTTCAGCCAGATAAGCTACTGTTTTAATTTATAGAAGAGGTGACTGAACTAATTCATGACCTGTTGCTTTTTATCCACTCTGTTGCTTAAACTGATCTCTGGTATATATACCAAATATTATTATATAGTTTTTATGTTTTACTCATTTGTTTAAATATATTGTATTTATTTACACTTGTATTTAGATTATTGTGAGGTTAGCATGTTTTAATGGCTGCTTCAATTATTGTTGATAGTGAATGATTGTGGAAAAGTACAATGGTGGCATAACATAAACAGTCCTGTATAAAAGTGTTTGGGGCATTACTCAACAGTTGAATCTCTGCGCTAAGACGAAATGCGCTTCAGTTCCAGGCCTGAGTTCAGTTGACGGTGACAGATGTCAGCTGGTTGAGGCGGGGAACATGTTGATATTATTTCTGTTAGGTGTGTAATGCCTATTTAAAGCTGGCAGCTCCAGTGTCTCTGCTGGAAGAGTGAGCCATACATCATGTGATGTCACTTCCCCACAACATTCTATCTTTGTGCCACAAGGGCTCAGGTCCTCATGTTGCCACAACATTGGGTCCAGTGTTTTCAAAATGTACCCAGTGATTATGATTCACAGATCAACTTCATCACCATTTATACCTCATGTTATCCCCGTGTGTTTTATGAAAAGTGATTCAAGTCACGTCCCTGCTTACACCATGCAAATGTCTACATCTGATCTGATTCACGCCAAAATTTTCTTGCCAACATTTTGACGTTTTTCAGTCAATTATATTTTACAAGTGCTAACATGTATTCACATTCAGATATAATATATTACCCAAGATACAGTTAAAAATTCATAAAGCATGACTATATCATGACATATTCAGGCTTTGAAATGTATTATTTTTTTCCAGTGGAAGGCCATTTATTGAAGCTGTAGATCTAAAACGTTGTGAAGGTGCAAGCCATTCAATATTTATTTGATCGTCTTAGGCAATTGGGACAAACTAAATTTTTCAGAATAAAACTACATTATTGATTTAACTATCCAAGAATAATTGTTAATAATTAAGTTGTCTATGAAAAACAGGGACTGGAAACAGCAGCTGAAGTCAGGATGAGAATTTGTCTTTTGAAGTAAGTTAAAAGCAATTCAGATTGAATCACCACTCAACGGTCATGATTCAAATCATCGGTGAGTCATTCATTCCTATGTGGCATCTGAGACCTTCGGGGGAAGGAATACCATTAGTAAGCAGTGAGTTCAGAGTCCAGCGACTAACCGACCCGTTTAAGTAAGGAATAATACAGTTCTGGGCAAAGGGAGAAGCAAATAATTATATAAATGTAAAAACACGTGTATTCCAATTTCAATTACACACACAAAAAAATGCCTTTCAAAATTCACCTCAGTGACTGCAGTGTTCATATATTTCTAAGATACAAATCCGATAAAAGCATCAAAGCCCAGAAGTAAATTCACTTCATGATGAGTAATTTGACATTTGTTGGGAGCTGGAACTGTAATTTGACTCAAATAAATAGCCAGAAAGTGCACACTTCCTCGTGTATTGTGACTGGTTTCAGCTGTTGCCAGATTCTCCAGAACATGTACTGCTTGAATACACTCCAGAACATGTACTGCATTACTTCGAGAATAGCCTACAGCTACTGGCACATACAATTATTTATGCTATATAAATTAGAATAATAACTTTATAATTTGAGTCATACCATGTACCGTTTTCTTTAAGACAACATGTGGTTGCGTTACGTATCTATCGAATCGGAATGGAAAAATAGTCAACTTTAAACATATTCCAACGAATTAAAATACTAAAACTAAAACAGAATTATGAAGCCAATAAAATCATTTGAAAGGCGGGACTTCCTTATTCTTGCACGCCAGTAATGTTAGTTTGTCTGTTTCGTTTTCAAACGCGTTTACATTCTTTCCGTCTTGGCGAAACTCGACCATTCCAAAAACTTGATATTTGTCATATCGAGGTCTAGTTCCTAAAGGGTAACGAGACACATAGAATATTTTGCATACCTCGGCACCTTAGGCGCCGGAGTACTCCGTTATAACTGGGTCTGAAGGGGCGCAGGGTCCGATTACATTGTTCAGCTCTATAATTAGGAGAGCTCATCGCTGACGCAAGATGGCTAAAGTTGGAGCATGTGTGTGACAACGGGAATTACGCTCGGATCTGTGGAAACATACTTTACGGCAGCGACGTTTGTAGATGGCAGTGGATAGTCTATTTTTAACCACTGTTATCATCCCGTTGTGTTACTCGGGACACTGGAGTTTTATATAAAGGGTGGCCCTTGAAGATGCAGCTGTACAGTAGTATGTTGACACATTACCCGGGCTCTTCGCGTAAAGTTTCGATTTCCATCGCCTGTGTGAACAATAACTTGCCCGGGACTGCGGCGACTAACATCCTCTTGGTAAATAGGACCGACGGTCAAAGTTCTACAGTGCGCATCGAGGACTCATTAAGCAAGGCGTCTGCTACAAACATGCCTGCCCTTTCGTGTTATGAAGCTGTCTCTACGAAGCCGACGTGCTATACATCCACCGCGGAGATCATCGTTACTCGACCCAGTGGAGTGGAAAGGTCCGTTCCAATTCACATCGTAAAGGAATCCAGAAACAAATGGGTTCCTTCTGTAACCTATTTTCAAGGATCTCCTTGCCCGGTCCGTGATGGGGAGAATTCCTTCAACTCGGATGCGGGGCTGATAGAAGATATAATGGATCACATGCAGAGTGGGGTGGATGTATTTGATGAATATCAGAAAGTTTTGGAAAACAACTTGATAAACACTGACAGGAAATCGGACGGAAAGTGTTACAGTAAATACGATGTGATGGGTTCAGAAAGTGAGCTGTGTCAGAGAGACTCTTACAAAAGCGACTGCAGAAATACTCCAGAGATATTGGAAGTTAAGGTGAACCACATTGTGCGTGGGTCTCCCGAAGTCACTGATTCTAGAAACAACAGAATTGAGCAACAAGAACCTCAAAGGAGCATCGAAGAAAATAGGCAAACACAAGAAACACCAGTTCCTAACCTGTACAGTTTGCAGAAGACCTCCCAAAGTGCCACAGAAAACAGGACCGAAATAAACGTGAGAGTGACACATTATTTAGCCGAAGTGGAGAAACAGAATAAGTATCTCCAAGAGAGAAGTAAGTACAGGTTTCATATAATACCCGATGGCAATTGCTTGTACAGGGCGGTGTGTAAAGCTGTTTATGGGGACCAAGCTATGCACAAGGAGTTACGCGAGCAGACACTGCACCATATCGCAGATCACCTGGACGAGTTCAACCCCATTATCGAAGGCGACGTCGGGGAGTTTCTTATCAACGCTGCCCAGGACGGCGCTTGGGCTGGTTACCCTGAACTGCTAGCTATGAGTCAAATGCTGAACATAAACATACACCTAACTACAGGCGGAAGCTTGGAAAGTCCAACGGTCTCCACCATGGTGCATTACTTGGGCGAGGAGGACACTTCCAAGGCTAGCATCTGGTTAAGTTGGCTTAGCAACGGCCACTACGACGTTTTATTCGACAGATGTTTGGCGAATCCTGAGTATGAGAGCTGGTGCCGACAGTCGCAGGTGCAAAGAAGACGGGACGAGGAACTTGCCAAATCAATGGCTGCGTCGTTGTCCAAAATGTACATTGAACAAAACGGTTCATCTTAAGAACGTACGGATTTTGTAAATGTACTGCACATGTTTCGACACCAAGTCGAACGCACTTTATCACTCTGTAACTTTAGTAGGCCTACCATTGCCTTAATTTATTTTTCCAAGTTGAGATTTATGTTTTTATAATTAAAAAATGTGTGGAGGCTACAGCAGGTTGCAGTGCACCTGATGAAATTTGATATTTGTATGACATGGATATATGATCAGAAGTGCTGACAGTGTTTTCTTTGAAATGGATTACACAAGTTTGTTTTTTATCCATTTACTGTGTATTAAGATATTATGCCTTGCTTTAATATGTTGCTGGATTAGCCAGTAATTGCAACCAAGTATAGGTATTTTTGTCCTATTACTGTTTGTATACAGAACAGGATGCCAAGCACTTACTATTTTGGAAAACATACATGTTGTTACAACACTTACCAATTAAGTTTTTGGCTGTTTTTTGTTTTCTTCTGTTTTTAACTTTTTGTATGGAGACTGCTACTTGCATTTAGAAGTTGTGGTTGATTTTGATATGTTCAGCCTCTTTTCCATTGTGGCTTACTTTGTGTTGAAATGCATATATAGTACTGAAAGATGGTGTTAATGTTTGTATTGCATAACTGAAATAAAATGAAAATAATTTTAAAGGAAAATTAAAAGATTTGTGTGCATGAAATTTTGAGTCTTTTTGAGGTTTTCATACAAAATAACAATCAAAATATCAATCCACACGTAGCTAACTCTTAAACATACTAGCAGTAGACCTACAATGGTTAATACAATAAAGTCTGGTAATCCGAAGGTGTGCCAAATATATGAATATTGTTTTATTTTTTACCATTCGTCAAACCAGGCCGGTCTGTGTGCTGCTTTTTGTTCCAGGAAATTACCTCAGTTTTCTGACAGCTCTATAAACTACTCTGGTTCACTCCTCTACTTGGGCACAATAAAATCTTTAGGGTACACTTTTAGTCTGTGGCTGTAGCTGGCGGAGCAGAAGTTGACACAATCTTGAGACAGATCGGCCCTTTTGCACCCCTACTTTAAACCATCGCTCAACTTCCTGAAACAGCCTTATTTTCCTTTTGTCCAGCAAAGGCCAGGATTAAATCTTACAGTGTCACAGCTTGTCTTTAAGTGACATGCTATATCAATAAAATGTCAATTAATATAATGAAGAAACAAAGAAAACAATCTAAAGCTCGCTGGCAATTCATGCAGGTATTATGCACTAGGCTAGATTAGAAGACTGGTTTTAAGAATGGTTTTAAGTTCTGCCTTTCATGATTAGTCTTAAAAAAAAAGTTCAATTAGTTGTGTCAAACTCCAGTCCATGTGGGCTGCAGTGTCCCTCAAGGAGATATTTGTGTTTTCAATCAGAGCCAAATAAGGCCTTGAGAACAAGATGTGTGGAATCTTTCCAATTCAACAATTTCAATGAATCACTGCTCCTAAAATATACCAAAGACCAGCAGGACTGGAATTCTGATGCATGAGTGCGGACCACAATGAAATAAATTGTGGAGTTTGATCCATCTTAGAGATTCTCATTGTTCTGCACAACTCAGGATTCTCTGACTGAAACTGGCGTGGATTTTAAGGATGAATGTCAGGCATTATTGTTATAATCACCTTCATGATCATCCATTATCTAACCAGCTCGTTCTTGGTCAGGTTCGTGGGGGAGAGGCAGGAGTATACCCTGGACAGGTTGCAGGGCCCACACACCATTGGATGCGCTTGTTTATTGACACCCAGTACCCTCCCAGTCACATGACGGGCGGGGACCAGGAAGGGTGTCGACATCACCTCTTGTTGCTGCTGCAGTGGAGCTGGAAGACCTCCTGCTGGGACAGCCCGGTTCATAACTGAGTGAGCGCTCCTGCCAGCCTCCACGTCATCCTGCAAACGGGAAACCCTAATCGAGCTCACAACTCACACACTCATACCTACAGTCAACCGAGCCTGTCAAATTAACCCATCCTGAATGTCTTCGGACTGTGGGAGGAAACCCACCCAGTGCCTTCTTGCTGTGAGTCGACACTGCTACCCACAGCACCACCATGCTGCCTATCATCATTATCATAATAATTGCATAATGAATCCACATATTTACAAAGGCACAACACTGTCTGACCTATGCGGTTTTCTGGAGTTTGATATATAATAATGACTCTGGGAAGTGGTTTAAATTATTAAATAAAAGGGAGGATGAAAATAGACTGAATGAGGACTGGTCATTCATCTTGAGTGGAGGTGCACTAGCACTCTAATAGTCTCTGATGACTTGGGGAGGCAGTGCTGCGTTGGGTTGCTGTGGGCCCCTGCTCTGCTGCAGTCTTCCATGCTGATGGATGGGGTGTGTGTGGAGACACTGCTGCATTCACCAGAACAACAAGTGATATATCGCTGAGTAATTCCTTGAGAGGTTTATATTGATTGGCCAGAGCTGGGCTCAGGGTTACATCCTTTTAAGTAAACTCAACCTATTTATTGCATTGGTTTGTTTGGCTTAATGTACAAGATTTTTATTACCAGGGACAACTTAACATCTGCAATCCATTCTGATGGCTTTTACTGATGCATAACAAGGAGCCTACTTAGACAGTACCATCCCCAGTAGCGCAGAGCCTTACAGTCTGTCCAAGTTTTTGAGTCATTGAATAAAATAATGTAACTTCTTACCCTTGTCATAGGCTGAAGCGAAGCAAGGGTAATCTAAATGAGGGCTTGTTCTCAGCACAGGCCCTTAACCCTGCATTGCTCCAGGGGAAGATTGTCTCCTGCTTAGTCTAATCAACTGTACGTCGCTCTGGATAAGAGCGTCTGCCAAATGCCAATAATGTAATGTAATGAAAGAAACAATAAATACATAAATAATTATTCTGTCATCATGTGAACTGAGGAGCAAAGATAAGTAATGCCTCTTGGCTTGTGTGTCAATGAAGAATATGTGATTTTCTTTGATCCCAAAAAGGCGTTAAAAAAAACATTAACAATTTAATGGGTTAAGTTGAAAAAGCCTAAATTACTTTTTTTCTCTATCTCTATCTGATTCATAGGCAAACTGCTAAACTGACTCATTACTTTAGAGAACAGCTGTTGTCTCCATGCAGTTTTCACTGAAAGGTAAGTACTGTGTTTGCCAAACCCTATAATAGAACACTGTTTCAGACAGTGAGTCAGTAATAATCCTCAATTGGAACATGTAGCAGAATGTTCCCTTAAACTATGGCTAACGTTGTAGGCGTCAGAATTCATTTAAATGATTGTTGGTTTTACAGTCGCCTCCATAGCAACATTGGCAACAAGGTTTTCACACCGTTAATGGGACTGAGTAACGATAATCAATGGTCCAACAGTTGAAATGTGTCCATTCCCGACTGTGCCAGTGCACAAGGGGTGGTTGGGTGGATACTCTCATACATCATCACCCAATAGCATCTCCTGGTTGGTCAGGTATCTGAGGCCTGCCTGTGTCTCTTGCCCAATGACAGCACAGTTCAGTTAGGGGACTGCAACGGGACAGTAATCACTGGTTGCTTGTAATGCAGAGAACACACATTCCAGTGAGAAAATGAGAACTACGAAAGTTGTTAATGGCTTCCAAATTGGCTATTCTCAGTTAGGAAACAAAGGCATATTTTAATAGTGCTAATTAAAGCATGACTCTGTAGTTAAATTCCTAGATTAGGCAAAAGTTCTTGGCATTCAATAAAACTCTAACAGAAAAGCAAGGGACCTGCAGTGGTATTTAAACTTCAAGATTTTTTATTGTGCTACCAACCAGGAATCTTTTGTTACTGAGTCAGGGATACTATCTCAATGGTCTAAGTTTGCGATATAGCTATAATTTATAAAATAAAACATATGCTGTTTCCTTAACTTTGATTTAAAATAAGTATTTATTACCTTACTCACATAACATTCCCACAAATTACAGTGATCACTGGACTCACAGGAAGATTGAAGCACTTCAGTTCAATTGAGCTATGCAGTCCAAGGCTGATTTCCTGCATGTGTATGCTCAGTGCTGCCTCTCTGTGGACAACCAGCTGTGTGTTCAAATTAAGTACCAACGTCTGCAGCATTTAGAACATTTTATTTTCAGAATAGCAGCACATTATAGACAAAGGGTATGGTACATAACCTGCTCCAAAATCTACTCTATGTTGCATAAATCAACAAACCATTGCCCCAACACAACTTTGCTAAAAAGTGCTATTTTAGTTAATAGGGTGATTAAGTTTTATAGCTATTATAATTGTGTGCAGTTAAAATAAGTTGACCCAAATACAGTCATTAATTACCTTATCTGTTGGCACAGTTATTAATTACTTTAGGCCTTTATTGTTGAGCCACCATATTTTTTACACATTATTTTCTGTTCGGCGGAAGCTGGAATGAGAACAGATGATGGATGAAAGCAACATGATGAAATGAATACTTTGCATTTCATGGATGGACTGAATTATGGCCTTATTGTCAGTGTAAAGCAGATTACACTGGCCATCAGTCTCATTTATTGAATGTAATGACACGCAGTTCACAGGCTGTTTGTTTTATGCACACAGATCTGAGGCTGGAAAACTGCACAGAGTAAAGCCCAGAACAGATTTTTCTACTTCCATGTTTCAGATTTTGGAGGGTTATGTGTTTTACTCAGTGCACTGATCAACCTAGCTCAGTACTGCTTTGTGAAATACCCCCTTGGACTCTACAGGACTAGCGAAATGCATTTCGCATTTCAGAAAGGGCATGTCGCTGAAGAACAGGAAGGTCTCACTTTATTTTGGTCTGGGGAAAGTCTAAGTGAAACTGGGCCATTGTTACTAGCTGGATGAAAAATGATGATTTAGAGAACTGCTCAGTATTCTGAAGTAGATTATCTTTGCATGTGCCCCTTTTCGGAGTTTGCATGTTCTCCCCGTGTCTGCGTGGGTTTCTCCGGGTACTCCGGTTTCCTCCCACAGTCCAAAGACATGCAGGTTAGGCTGATTGGAGAGTCTAAATTGCCCATAGGTATGAGTGTGTGAGTGAATGGTGTGTGTGCCCTGCGATGGACTGGCGACCTGTCCAGGGTGTATTCCTGCCTTTCGCCCAATGTATGCTGGGATGGGCTCCAGCCCCCCTGCGGCCCTGTTCAGGATAAGCGGGTTAAGATAATGGATGGATGAATGGATGGATGGATGTGCCCCTTTCCCTCACAGCCATTAACACTGTAGGCCGATTACAATGCAACGCTACATATATTGCATGGTAATGCAACTCTACATATACTGCATGCAATGCAACTCTACTTATACTGTATGGTAAATTGATCACCTGTTAGAAATGTAATATACAGATAAAATACAGTGTGTTGTTAAAATTCTATTATCAGAAAGCAGAAATAATTTCTATATTTGCCCATAAATAGTAAATTGTTGCAATATCTTGATAATATGTTTTATGTGGCATTTTGTGGTGGATACGCTAAAACTGCATGATGGTGTTGTTTATATATGCTCAGGGAATGCTATGTTCCTACAATGACAGTGAGACTGATGATATAGTACCATATCTTCACTAGATGGCACCCCAGGTACATGTCTATAGAGGTGCTGATTTGATCAGAAAATCCCAAAATGTAATAGAAATAGGAGGGTGGAATTTCCACAGAAAAAAAGTGTATTTGTAGTTAGTAGTGAGATGGTTCAGGCCAGGGCATACCATGGCCATGAATGAGGGCATCAAAGGTTGTGTGGGGGTTTGCTTGCACATTGTGGCGACTGAGACATCACTGTTGACAGTACTGCTCTCACTGAAATCAGCAGAGTCTTATAATAGCACCACCCCCGCCCCCCCCCCCCCCCCCCCCCCCCACTTTTCCTTGAAGGGAAACATTTTCAGTGTTTTCATTTACAGTTTCTGCTTCAGGATGTATCCATGCGATTAGATAACACACTTTAAAAATGTATGCTTCATTAGTATGAAATATGTACAAAAATATGTTTCATATGCAATTAAAGTTGAAAGACGGGGCTGTCGCCTCAGCACAGTATGAGGCACTGAACTATTGCGCTTTTGTCATTTGTAGCCCTCTGATGATTGTTAGGACTGCTACCGCAGTGGCTCTACAAATATCTGTTATGCACCGAACACGACGAAGTCTAAATCCATAGCGCTCCCCCGAGTCTTCCCAGCCCTCTGCTTCTCAGCCGAGAAAACAGATTTAAGTGTGTCCCCTGCCATTATAAGCAAGCTAACTACTCAAGGACATTGCCTTTCCAAAAAACATATACTCTTTCACCTTCACAATAAATGTTGTTATTCCATTTTAAAAATGCTCTACGTTTAACTGCGGGGTTCTGAATGATTCCATAGACCGAAACTAGTACAGCTTGTTGTCGCTGCTGCAGTGTATTAAAGCTTTATGTTCTCAGAGGTTTTTCCCCACTATCCATTTGAAGGCACTGAATAATGGGCTCCTTGTTTTCAGTCCCGGTAATTAAAAATCAGTGCCAAAAAGCACAAAGGTATAACAGACAGGCGATGTGGGGACGGGCTCCAAGTCACGCGAATTTAGACCCGGGCCCCTCACGCGGTGTCCAGCCGCAACATCACCGCGCTTTGGCACGAGGAGCGCATGCCTACCATGCCAATAAAGCTTATTTTGATTTAATTTCATTTGTTTTGACAGCCAGAGCTTAAATGTTGCCCGTCGTGATAGATGACTCATATCAGAGCTATTCGTTTTATTGCTCGGGGCTCAGCATGGAAGCTTGCCTCCAATGCAAAGCGGGGATGGAGCGCATCAGCAGAACCTGCTAGTACAACACTGCAGAAAGCACTTTCTGCGCACACGTTGGCTCCAACTCCTCTCTTGGTGCATATAGCCTTAATGCAGCTCCCCAGTCGCATTAATCATATAGGATGACAGCGAGCACAATTTAAGTCTCGCGGGGTATGACGTCACTGTGGAGACGGAGTGGTATCACCTCGTGGATAAACCAAAATGGATTCATCTTTCCAATGTTTCCCATACCTTGTACGGAACACCCCGTTTTTTGTTTGTTTGTGTTTGTATTTGTGTGTGTGTGTGTGTTTTGGCTGGCTATTCAAATGTATTATAATTCTTTTTTTAATAAATATTTATTATTAATAATTCAGTGGGGCCAAAGGCAAGTAATTTAACAAACAATTTAAGCCTTTAATTTAATTGAGACAGATGAATCAAATATGTTCTTGAGGCACTATACTCAGTGAGAACTTTATTAGGTCATTTTTAAACTTATTGGTCTTCTGCTGCTGTAGCCTATCCACGTAGATGTTTGATGTGTTGTGTCTTCAGAGATGCTCTTCTGCATACCACTGTTGTAATGCGTGGTTATTTGCTTTACTGTCACCTTCCTGTCAGCTTTGACCAGTCTGGCCATTCTCCTCTGATGTCTCTCATCTCATGTCTCTTTTGTTTTTTTTGGACCATTCTTTTCAAAATCTCAAGACTGTTGTGTGTGAAAGTAGATCAGCAGGTTCTGAGATACTCAAACCACTTGGTCTGGCACCAACAATCATTCCACGGTCAAAGTCACTTAGATCAGTGAGATCACAGACCAAATTCTGACATTTGGTCTGAGAAACAGCTGAGCCTCTTGACCATGTCTGCATGCTTTCATGCATTTAATTGTTGCCACATGTTTCGTTGACTAAATATTTGCATTCGCAAGCTGGTGTACAGGTCTACCTAATAAAGTGCTCAGTGAGTTGAGTAAACAAATTAATCCATATATGTACAGGTACAGGAACTCCTCACAAATGCACTTCCTGCACAAGGAAATCATACGAGACGTCACACAATGATCTGCTTTCTATTAACAGCTCTATCAAACCTCTTTAACTGAAAACCAGCACACACTGTTAGTCCTCAAGACTAGAGTTGGCAAGTTTCTAAACTTATTTAAGAGCTAAGACCATGGCATGACATGTATTTATAAATCCATCTTGGCCTTCCTTTAACAACCCAGTGATGAGTCAACACAATGAATTTCAGACCCCTAGACTAAGACTAGAAATCAAGGCTATGAGTTTTACGGTCTTTTAATAATGATTAGGAATTGATATTGATCCTTAATGAAAGGCATTAAAATACCTATCTGTCTCTGGAATCTTTATAGTTATAGTTGAGGAGTGTGTGAAAGGTTAACTCTGTGACATTGTGAATGTGGGGTATGAATATGCCCTGCACGAGACCTGGCTCTCACTCAGCACTGCCCAAAGGTCACGCTCATGCTGCAGGGCATGTTGTCTGCTCTATTTTTCTCTTCTTGAATTCATGTTTAACAGGAATCTGCACGTTTCACACAATCTCACAGTAGTGGCACACCTGAGGTCAAAGGAGCCCAGCATTCTTTAATTCTACGACAGTGGGGAGCCCGACTCCCTCCATTTTCTGGATACATTTTTAGCACATGCGCTCATCTTTTTTCTGCTCTGTTAATTCTCTCCGGCAAGACTGGGGCACATTTTTGCAGAACTGGGCCTACGACCACAAAGTTGCAGGTGTGAAACCATGTTGGCCAGCACTGCCCTTGAGCAAGACGCAAAATCTTCACAGCTTTAGTAAAACGTTATTGCATGAATGATATTCAAAAAATTTTAGCCGAGCAATCTGTCCACGGACAAAAGCTTATGCAAATAAATGTAGCCTACTTATTTCTGCTTATACGGTGAAATCATTATAAACGGTGTAATGAAAATGCTGTTTGTACACAAATGTTAGCGCTGCTTGGCACAATGTCAGGAACTTGCAGGATAACATAAAGGCTTGATGTGTGCTCATTTCATAATCCACTATCTACTCAGGGAACATTTGTATCTTAGTGTAAAATGTAAAAAATAATTATATTATCATTACCCTATTTTCAATTCCCAGTTAGCGTGCAAAAGTCCGACATTTACCCGTGTACTGTAAATATAACTGCGAGTGGCCAGCAATAACCTTCTGCAATGGAACAGAAACATTCTTACTCTGAAACAGGGTGTTTCAATAAAATTACTTCAGTCATCTCTGCCATGGCTTATTGAGGTCAAATGAGACTTTTAGTAGGCACAAAGGCAGCTCGGGGGATTCACACAAACGTCTGCATGGGGACTACGAGTACACAGTGTTCACTTCTGGAAACACATCACGCCTGACATTACGAAAAATGTATGTTAGTTCTGGTAGCTTCAGTCCCCAAAGATTAAAGTATTCAATAACGTTTCCCTGTTCTCCCAATATTGGTATTAGAGTTGTGGCTGGAGACATGGCATTGCAGATGTAGCTGTAGTCATACGGTGAACTTGTAGTGCTTTTTTTCCACCAGCTAATGCACAGACATTCAGGTCTGCTTATCATAAACATGAGAATATGATCTGTCATCCAACATCCAACATCATACATCCAATTTGACAGTGATACATGTTTGTGATAGCTAACTGTACTATGTGTCCAATATGACAGTTCTGTGGGTTTTTAATATGTACAATCAGCAAATCTATCCTGATATATGCTATTTCTCTGATATGATACGGTGTCTGCAATTCGGCATAACAGTGATGCAACTTTGCCCAATATATTAAATATGCGTCCTGATATACTGCAAATCCAAATTGACATGTAAATACCTACTCTGATATGTGATGCATCGAGTCTGAAAGTGGCATATTTTGAAAGATACACAAAATATCTTCTGTTAGATGATGTAACCAATATCTGATTTTGGCTTGCACCTCCCATGCTCCCATGGCAAGTGAAGCTTGTATTTTCTAGTCTTTCAGTACAAAAAGTCATATTTCAGAGAAACGAAAACAGTAACTGTTAGAATTATAAAAAACAGTTTCTTATTAAAGAAGATTCCTCAACCCTCGTTTTAAAAAGTGTTTATCTAAGTTTAAGAAATAAACACCGAGCAAGTATGAATTCGTGACAACGCGAATTATAATTAAGATGAAAACGTGTTAAGCTTAGAATTCGTAGCGTTCTTTAACCTTTTAGAACGGTGTCTGTGATCTATTTTTGCAATATACAACAGTTTTGACATTTCTCATTGAAGACGAATAAAAGATGAAACTTCATGGCATTTCCCAGGAGACCAATATTTACCTATCCTGCACCGTTGTTCCACGTGCGTAGACAGACACGCCAGTTCTTTCACTGCATGATCGAATAAAATACAGTAATAATTTTCATCCCTTGCAAGGGAGCATTTGTTTTAAAATACAGTGACGTAATGCCTGCAGTCATGTGAACAGTGAAGTTCTTTCTCGACACACAACCGTATCTCTTTCCATACTGGCTCGGTCACCCCCCAAAATGCGAGGTCCCGTTCAAACCGAACCACCACTCTGTCAGGTGAGACTGGAGACGCTGTTTCCGGAGCATAGACTGAACAGCTAGAGTGCTGCAGTATTGGCATTCACCGCAACTACTCGGACAGAAATAGTAAGGAAGGGGGAACGACATACAGCAGACAGCCAACTAAACTACATGTGTGCCTGTGCGAAAGAAGGCGCTTTCTAAACGCGACTGGCTATACTCTGTAGTTTTTGGACACTTTAAAAGAACTGCGCTAAGGGAGACCACGCGCGGTGCGACCCTGCCCGTGAGGTAAAAGGTGCAGAAAATTTAAAATGTCAGGACACCGGGTGCAGTTTGCAGACCTGCCGCCTCAAAGCGATCGAAAAGGAAGTCCGAAATTAAACAGTAAGAACTTCATTTTTGTTTTGGGAGGTTTTCTGCTTGTTATTCAAATGCTTGTCCACCCTGACCTTGGAGAAATGTTATATGCATCACTCCGTCAGTGGCTTTTTTTTTTTTACCATAAAAAACATCGGATAGCTATTTGTTAAATTAATATTTTTATTCTGAATAGCAAACCATACCTCATTCAAGATAATGAAATACAGTGAATATGCCAATGGTGCAAAGTGTTTAACCCTTCGGGTTCCTGGATGGATAGTTTGGCTAAAGGGATCGTATCAACACTTTTACAACCTGTTTAATTCGAGCAAAAGCCCCATGCTTTTAATGCAAAGTGCGTGTTTTGTGCGTTCGATGTAGCATATTTACTGTCCGAGGTCTACTGTCAAACCTGTTGATTCTTTGATAGTAAGCTATCACCTTACAGACTAGCAGCACCGTCTTTTCTATCGTGATGGGGCATTGCCTTTTTGGTTTGATTTAGTAGTTTGCTTAAATACATAAAATAATAATAATCAAGAAAAACTTTATGTGCTGACTTGACATAATTTCTGCAATGGCATACCTGTTTCTTGTAGGTTTGATCTTCTCAGAGATTGATTGGCTGAGTGGTATTGGAAGCATTAATAAGTATGCTACTATGAAAGTGAAATTGTGAGATCTTGATATGGCTCTGCATGGTCATTTACCAGTGTGGTTGCACTTCCAAGGTCTGCCTTGAAATAATCATGAAAATGGCGGAGCCCATAAGACGCTTCACCCGAGAAGCTCATCTGCTGCATGATTCTGCAACACGAGAGACCAGGCATCATCTCCAGACATCAGTGCCAAATTATTGTCAGGTTTTCTATTGCCAAGGGAACACGTGATTTGTCTTGGCAGGCTGAAGGGCTTCAGGTGGCTGTGAGGACAGGGAGTTTGAGCCCCCCAGAGTGCCAGAACAGAACGCTTTGTCATCTACGTCTATGTTTCTGACCAATCTTTGACCTTTTTTCACTGTGTTTAGAAAAAAACCCAAAAAAACCCCACTTGCAATATGACTCTTGTGTGAAGCAAGATTTCTGTATGTGGCAACATTTCAATAATAAAAATAAAAAGAAGTACACATTTAAAGTCATCAGTCAATTCATGTCTCATACCTGAAAGACCATAGACCTGTGGGACCAAATAATACAACCATAATTCGGTAAACTAAATGGTAAATTGTTGCCATTTATATAGCGCCTTTATCCAAAGCGCTGTACAATTGATGCTTCTCATTCACCCATTCATACACACACTCACACACCAACGGCGATTGGCTGCCATGCAAGGCGCTGACCAGCTCGTCAGGAGCATTCGGGGGTTAGGTGTCTTGCTCAGGGACACTTCGACACAGCCCGGGCGGGGGATCGAACCGGCAACCCTCCAACTGCCAGACGACTGTTCTTACTGCCTGAGACAGGATTCCTGAGTCTTATCACTTTCAGGACACACAATGTTTTAGCTCACAGAGAAGAATGTAATACCTGGCCGTATGTGGACCGCAGTGACATTACTTCTTGTATCCATTGTTTATGACATAGGGCTGGAGCCTGAAGGCTATGTGCCGGAGCACATGTTCTGGGGCAGTGCTGATGCTACGCTCACGGTTATAAGGGCACTTTTAACATCCTTACTGCAAGGCTGCCCTTGGTATTTATCTGGTGGCTTAGTTGTTGTGGGGATATTTCACCTCGTGTCAGTGGGAGTGTACAGCTCCATACTGCCCTGTAGAATGGAGGTCCAAGTAACTGTGCCTGAGCACGCACAATGGCGATTGTGCTTTATTCCTGCATGGTAGTCTTAAGCCAATAGAGAACAGGCTCATTTCCAGCTTATTTCATTATTCTTGAATGAAAATAATACATACTTTGTATGACCATTGTGGAGGCTTGCAATAGTTACATATTTTAAAAAGAAATATGAGACTTCCATTCAACAGAAGATTATTAGAAAAAGACATGAAAAATACTTGATTCTATTTTGGAAGACTTTGGCTGCTGCCATTACCCCCGTATGACATATGAGCCTGTCAGTGAATCAGTATCAAATTGAAGCACCATGAACACATTGGCTAGCGTAGTTGAATCAGTGAGGCCAAGCAGTATGTAGTGTGATGGAAAAACTCATACTCGGTATGGAGGCACTGTAATGAAAAAAGTACTGCCATCCAACATGCTTTTTTTATTTAGCGTGCACACATCAATATACCTGTAGAACAGCATACAGCACTAGAGGGGCTTTTCAGGTGAAAACAGTTATATCTGCAGGAGAGAAGGCTTATTGGGTAAACACCAGTTTCAGCAATGATCACATAAACGCAATCCGAAGGCTGTGCAATTGCAGTATTGGGATCCTGCAGGCTTAAAGCCATGGTGCTGTGAGCCTTGAGTCATTGCATTATTATGTTATTTATTTGCTTAGCCGACACTTACCCAAAGGACTCATAGTGTGACATGATAACTATCACATAAAGCACTACTGCTGTGGGATATTTATTAGATCATCTGAGGTGAACTTTACGTTAGAGTTTCACTTTGGACTGAAATCAGAGATGCTCAGGACAGGAGGTTTAAACACACTGCACACTGTTGCCCCCTTGGAGTCTGATCAATAACTGGCTCAAATGTGGGCAAAACAGGGCTTCTCAACCCTGATCCTATTGGGCTGCAGTCCCTGCTACAGTTTTTGTCTTAAAATCTGTAACCGGGGGCTGGCTCACACCATACAGTGGTGCATGGATAAGCCCCCCTGTCTCGGATCAAAGCCGGGGAGCGCCACGGCTGACCGTGCCTGGTAGCTCCGTGCGGTGATGCGCAACTGCCAATTGCATTGCACAGGAAGCGGGAGGGTTCAGTCGATTAGTGGTACCGGTTAGTGCTTATCACTCTCTAGTGGTCAGGTATCAACAGACTGCATGCTAAAAAGCTGCATATGAAAGGTCCTCCTCTGACTCAACTCTATGCAAGCTTAGCTGTGGGCTGCAGTGTGAAAAGAAGCAGGTCGGTAACCCCACGTGTTTTAGAGAACTGAAAATCTACACTCTCCCAAATCAGCAGTGGGGTTGCGTATGCGGCCGTGGTTGTAAATAGCTGGACATTGTAAATTAGGCTGGTAATTGGACATGTTCAGTCCCGTCTTGGTCAGCAGTATTTATTTATTACTATTATTTTTTTAAATCAGTAACCAGTTTATATCCAATAAACCAGATGAGGCCTGTTTGTAGTGTATATAACTGCTTTAACTGATGAATGAATAAGTAACATTGGAAACCAGCAAACCCTGCATCTCTCTGGGACCGGACCAAAACTGTAAACTGAATCAGTTTATTAGATCTCCGCCCAGGAAAAAGCCTGTTCCTTTGTTTTGCTGAATGAAATAGCCAAGTGTTAGCGGGTCACATATTGACCTACTAGTAAACAGTGCACCAGAATGTGTGAAAAATGTCTGTTGGAAAGACTGCCGGGGTATGCTGCTGTGGCACCGTCCCTCTTGTTGTAAATATGTGCTCACTAAATGAACCTATCTGTGCTTCCTGATCCCATTACTGCAAAGGTTAACGATCTGCAGGAGGTCTTGGCTGAGTAGCTGACCAAGGGTTAGAATAGTTTTATATCTATGTATAGATATAGATTCATACATTGATAGATATTGGGAATTTTGAGATAGTTATGCTTGAGTGCACTTACAGTACACACTCTCACACACACACACACACGCACATACTGTACATGCACGCTTGCATGAACACAGTCACACACATAGACACACAAAAGGTAATATTAAATACATTTGTCATTTATGTTTCTGCCATATTTAACTTATTAATGAATGCACTAGCTCATTATTTTAAAATAGGTTAATTCAAGCATAATTTCTAAAAGTTAAAATAGTATCGGACCTTATAGCACTATTAGAGGTAGCCATGCAATGCAATATCCAGCTTGCCAGTACAAATTAATTCGCTGAAAAAGGCAAAAAACTGATTGAGTAGAGTCATGCCTGGGGGACAGCTTCACGTCTAACCAGCTAGTCATTGTGATAACATGGATGGGTCACAAAGGTTGTTGTTTTTTATCAACAGATGAGGGACAACTACTATATGCAAAGCAGTGGCTACCACACGGGCGAGACTCGTCCGCTAATAAAGCAAGAAACCTTTCTCAGACATTGAAGGAGGAGTTATGGTGTGCGTTTGGCCGGAGCGGCAGTGGCCAAGACAGCTCAACTTGCTGATGTTATACTAGCAAGACGTGTCTAAGCAAGTGAAATACAAAATGGTGTCTCCGCATGAAATTCTAAGGGAAAGACATCATGAGCAGCACTACGCATCCACATACAAGGTAAAATGTCCACTGCTAATTCAACTCTAACAGCGTACATATGAGTCCAATAGGGACCACGCCGTAAGAGTGGAGGAACACTGAACATTTTACTCTGTAAAAACAGATCAGACAGCAACCATAGATCAATCTGGGGCAAGAGAAGCCAGATTAATCTTTACATTACAGTCACTTAACTAAGCAATCAAAAACAGTGGTGATACAGCATCTGACATCATGTATCATGAAAAATATTTTACTTATTCCATGGAAATACATGGGACTTAATAATATGGGATGTTAGGCTACAGTACATGCTGCTGCCACATATCTCAATAATACTGTACATGCCCAAAACTCAATTGATCCTTAACCGCCATTTATAAACAGCACGGCGTGTCTAATCAGTATTAAATGGTGGTACAACTGCAAATGGAATTTCAAATGAGAAGAGAAGAGATTACAGTCAGTACAGTGGAGTGCCCTTTAACTAACACATGCCCCTGGTTAGCCCCAATGAAGATAATCACATCACATTATAAGGGAAACTACAGAACATCTGATCCCTTTCGGCACAATGATGTCACTTAGTCAGGGGGATGCCTTTTCCTGGCCAAAAATGGTTATATTTGGACAGTGTGTGGGGGGCTTGGTAATGGTAGTCCCGTGGGAAATGTTAGTCTAACTGGGCTGTTTACTCTGATTGAAACAGTAATTCACAAGGAACTCTACTCCTCCCACTAACATCACAGCCACTGGGACTGTTTTAGGGCAAATTGTAGGCCTTGTCTTAAACTGTCAACTTTCAATGAGACAAACAACAACAGCCTATCCTTAGGAATCATTCTAGAGAAGGGCCAACTTTTCTCCTAATAAACAGGGCCACATCAGTGGATGGCTATGCGCAAGTGAATTTAGTGCAGAATGATTTTCTTTGTCTTATGTTGAAATGCTTACGTTTGACTGGCTCATCAATAAGCTTCAATGGCTTGTATTCTTTTGCCACCCTGAACTAAAGATTTTTTGGTTGACTACAGTAAGTGTGCAAATTGTTCAGTACAGTGAGTTTTGTTTCAGCTCTTTTGTATTGGAGTATGCTTCCTGCAAACAGTGCACCATACAGTTTATTAACGATTGCCTTTCTTGTGCAAGGCTTTAGACCAAAACACTCTCAATCTCATATGCATTATTTAGACAACTAAAGTGGTATTATTGTTCATTGTTCAGTAGTTCCTGTGATAAAATTGAAATATTGACTGTCCTCAGGAGACACTCCACTGATTTAGTTGTTGTTTAGTTAATATGTATTTACTATATTAGCTGCCATATTAAATAAACATGATACTTCGAGATGTTATATAGGAAATACTACAGACTTGCAAGTATGCCAGTTTTAGGCTTGATTGCATTTATATTACAATGGCCTTTATATCTTTATAGCAATCTATAACACTGTTAATATTGACTGCAGAAGCCTTGTTACAGATTACTTGCTGACTGTATTGCAAATCTTTAACATTCAATGTTAAGTACACACATACTTCAATAATTATTACATAGCACTTACATATGCAGTTGCAGAGGTACAAGACATACACACACACAAGCACATACACACAGACACACACGCATGCACACACACGCAATCCTCACGTATATACCACTACACACACATGCACACGTTCATGCACATTTATACACATGTGCACACATACACCCATGAACACAAACCCGCACAAATATTCTGCCTCAGAGATAAACATAAACATACACATGAATACACATGTGCATACATATGCACACACCAGTGACCTGGAAAGATCTAATTGTGATTTAGATCTGCACAATTCTGAGAAACTGAAGAGGCTGTCCTCTGGTTTGGTGATCACATAAGGCTATAGTGTGTGTGTGTGTGTGTGTGTGTGTGTGTATGTGCGTGTGTATGTACATGTGCGTGTGTATGCATGTCTCTGCTGATCCTCCCTGTGAGGTCAGAGGTCACATTGTATAGTGTGTACATCCACACAGCTCACTCTGCTGCTTGGTATAAGCCAAGATGTATTCTGCATCACGCTCAAAGCCTCCTCATTATCTTGCACTGGGAGGAATCCTAATAATATTAAATATATGTGTCTTCTTTATTTGTGTATTAAAATGTCTCCCTGAGACAACAGAAATTATATTTAAAAATTCTCGTCACCAAAACGTCCCTCTGGTAAACAACAGTCCCTTTAGATTCATGGCTTTTACTTTTTTAATAAGCAATTTACATAAATAGTAAAAAAGCAATACATCTGTTTGTATTGCAAAGGCGGTGAGCTCAAGAATGTCCTGTTGGACAATCTGCAATGCTAACACAGGCCAATAACACAGAAGGCCATTGTGCATGTAGTAATTATGAAATGATGCCATTGTTGGTTTTATTCACGTCTCCCCTCATATTCCTTGGCTGCCTGAGAGTGTAATCATGTGATTCCGGGGTTTTAGTGAAGCTCGTAACTGTATGGCAGCTGTTGGGAAGCGGGGCTCCGAGGCCCGGCTAAAGAGAATGGTCCTCTTTCAGCGTCTGCTGCCAAGCCGCGATCACGCCAACGCTCGGAGACCGATGCAGAGTGATTGAGTTATGCATCTCACAGCAAGGTCACACACACATGCCCTCTCCATTTCCTTCACATCATTTAAAGGTGTTCATGGCCGGTCTCGTAGTTCATTAAGTGATTTCAGATAATGCGCCTTTTGCCATGACGTATGTGGTAGCATTCCTTTTTCCCAAATGTGTTTTTTTAATGATACATTTTAACGAAATGCAGAGCACAAACAAATAGAGGCATTTGGTCACGTTTGCATTATTTAAAAGCTGAGCTGAATCCCTTATTCTCACAAATCCATTAGTTCATAAATATTTGTATATGAAACTGTTACTGCATGCATTATTAAACATGTTATCAGTGGACAGTGGCAGCATCACGACTAGATGGAGAATAGAGGGAAGGAAACTCAGACATTAAATATTATGGTCAAAAGCCAGTCCTGCTGGTTATAGTTACAATGTTATTTCAGCTTGAAATAAAAGCAAAATGCCATCTAGGTAAAAAACTGAACACTTCCTTAAATGTTTTATTCCACACTAAGGCCAAACCGCAAAGCTTTAAGACGGAATTCCCTGCTTCCTGTCTCCTGCTTCCTATCTCTATCAGTGGAAATGTTAACATTATGCACCCACCGGTTTGTTTCTCTCAAGATACCAGTTCATCTAACTCAGTTACAGGTCTGTGTGCATGCACTAACTGCCAATCACGATCACAGATTCAAATACGGATGCTTGAGGTGTGTGAGATGCTCTTCTTTTGAGGGCAGGTTTTTTGGTGAGAGTGCAGTTGATTACATCGGGTGGGCTGCGGGCAGAAAGAGCAAGTTGACATGCCATAAATAGCAGCCCTCCTTAATGTTAAACAGCAGTTTCCACGTCGGTTTTTCGAGTAAATCCCTTCTGGGCACTTAAGTTACAACTTCTGAGACAATGCGTTTTATGGAGGATCATCTACCCACAGAATAACACGTGTTCTTGTTTTGTCAGCGATGACTCGGGCAGAGTTTTGAAAATAAAAGCTGGGTGCCCTTGGGTTGTTGCTTCAAGGGAAAATGTTGTGATTGTATTAGTGGGGGCTCTCATGAAAGGCAAGGACAGGCCAAGAAATTTGATCCAGTGTTTTAAGTTTAACCTACTGTGTGTGTGATATATTTAACTTGAGCATAAAAAGTACTGTGCCTGAGATTCAAGATTTCAATGTTGGAATGCATCAGTAAGAATAATTTCAGCCGTGAATAAAAATGTTATTAATATGTCCAAGCATTCCCATAAAGCTTCCAGCCTACTCTCCAGTAGTTTCTTAGTTTCTTTTTTTATAGTTCTCAAAACTTCTGCTAACCTTGCTCCTTTCGAAGTATAGTTTGCAGCAATCCTTGTAATCATACTGTGACGCTGTAATGTTTGAGTGTGGCTGATGACCTAATTTCCTTATGAATAGAATAAGAGTGTGGCTTTCACTGCTGCTGTATGCGCGGCAAGGCAGTCAGATCGCCGCACGTCAGATTCCACCAGCCGTCCACATAGTGCAAGGCTGACGTATGGCTGATGGCAGAGCCATTCTTAATCACTTGGCTATGCTGTTGATGTGATAGACTGGGAGAAATGACTTGGCCATGACCAGCTATCTATTCAAGAAGCTGCATGTTGACTCATATGTTTCAGCACTGAGAAAGTCAGACCACCCTTTGGTGAGCTCATTTTGCATTTGGGAAAGGGCGAGGGGGGGCTCTTATTTTGTGTTGGGTTGGGGGCCTGGTTTCGTCTTTATTTATATGAAAAGATGGCTAGAAGTCTAGTTTAATTGAATTTGGCTGGTGAAGTGTTTTGAGGGGGTATATTTATGTTATATGTAATATTTTTGTGTGAATTTCTCAAGGGTTTGGAAGCTCAGTCAGGGCACAGGTAAAATGTGTTTAAATGAGGTCTGATTTTATTTGAGTTTGTGGTATGCTGTGTGTAACTCCCCGTATTGTTCTACCAAAATCAATATTTCTGTGTTTGTGGTTTCAGTCTCCTTCTTCGCTTGTCTTTGTTTTCATTCTTTTCTTTTTTTTTCTCCATATTTCCTGCCACCAGTGATTTACGGACATTTGTGTTTCGAGTTACTCATCCAACAAAGGAAACAACTCTGGCTGTTGGTTTATTGCTTGCTTTGTTGTGTTTTACTTCCCTCCCCACAAATATTTCAGTCCAAATCCAGAGGATTAGGGACAGACTAAACATTCAGACCATTCTTACAGTATTAATCCCGAGGGGATATTTAATTTCCAGAAAATGCCAAATTTAAGCCAGCTTCTCATAAAAGCCACCAGTGACATGTGTGGAGAAGGAGAAGATGTTCAGACTGATTATAATGCTTTAGTATGTTACCAGTTCAGGTTCTGTGCGACATTGTGGAATTGTTGCATTTTTAGTGCAGTTGTAAAGGAACAGATGTGTTCAGAGTGAATAGCAACATTCAGTATGTTTCTCCATGTGGCATTACCAAAAGCAACGTGGTGTGAGAATGGATTCTCAGTAATTTGGTATGGTATTTATGGGCAATTGTTGTACTTTCCATGTACTTTCCATGCATGATCAGGGAATGCTACCATAAACTTGTAGAAGTAAAAACGTGTGAAAACTTGGGAAAGCTTTGTGAGCAGTGCAGCTGAACTCCAACTGTGCAAAACATACTGTTAAAGCAATCTGTGAGCGTGGCAGTTATCCAATGGAAAAATGTCTTAATACTTACACTCAGTGGGCACTTTATTAGGAACACTATGGTAATACTGGGTAGGGCTTTCCTTTGTTTTCAAAACAGCCTCAGTTCTTTGTGGCATGGATTCCAGAAGATGTTGGAAACATCTGCATTTCTGCAGATTTGTCAGCTGCACATTCATGCTGTGAATCTCCCGTTCAACCACCACCCAAAGGTGTTGTATTGGATTCAGATCTGGTGACTGGGAAGGCCACTGAAGGACATTGAATTCATTGTCATGTTCATGAAACCAGTTTGAGATTACTTTTGCTTTGTGACATGGTGCATTATCATGCTGGACGTAGCCAGAAGAAGTTGGGTATATTGTGACCATGGTCAGCAACAATACTCAAACAGACTGTGGCATTCTAGCAATGATAGATTGGTATTATAATTTTGGCAGTGCACATGATGGGCTGATTAGATAATCACATTATTAAGTAGGCATTCCTAATAAAGTGCTCAGTGGGTGTATATGTCTCATTATAAACTACTGGTGGTCCACACCTTCTGGACATAAAATCTTTTGGCGTGTCGGATGGTGAAAGGGCTGAGCGCATGTATGCTTGTGCATGTTTAATGGATCAGGTGACCTTGGGTGTGTCGGATAACTCCACGGCCACATTTCGACACCCCCTCCCCCCTTCTAGCTGTTGTGCGTTGTGGGCCAGCAGAGGAAGGTCAAGAGAAAGCAGATGTGACTAGTCTGGATGTCATATTTCTTGAGTTACACTTACAGCTGGCAAAAAACCACACAAGGATTAGTAGTTCCACATTGAGTGATACAAGCCTACTGTCCCAACCTTTAACTTAGTGTTGGACCTCAAAATGAGATGGTACACAGCACACTTTGGACTTCACAGGGTGTCGTCCTAATGTCCAGACTGATTCTGGGAATTGAGAAATAAACGTCCCATTTCTCAGCGAACTGTCAACTTAATTTGGTAAGCCTCAGCCACAGCTAACTCCAATTTAGATTGTGTTGTGATGGAATTAGAATGGACAACTGCACTTTGTCACTGCTGAAACCCCTGGACTGGTTTCCCATTGGTAGATGAAATGACTTTTGGAATAAGCTGAGTCATCATACCATGTATCAGTGGGAAATCACAGTAGATTGTATGTACATGTTGTACCATTCGTACAGTGTTGAACTAAATAAACCTGGCCGATGTTCCACAATGTTCCTTCTGTTATAAAAATAGGTGTAGGCCTGCATATATTTTCTAAGTATTTTCATTGTTGTGCATTCATTTATTTATTGTAGTGATTCATGTTAAAATGTATTGCTGGACCGTGCTTAAAGCACTCTTTGATATTCTCTCTGTGCAGCTTGTAGCGCTAATGATCCATAGGCTAGCCCCCATGACATTGCTATTGAGGGTTTTTTGGAATGAAATTGCTTTCTGCACAGATGAATGAAAAGTCAAATAGCTTCCCTTTGAAGCTGCCGAAGAGGTCGTGTTCAGAAGAGCATCTCAAATAGGTAATAGAGAAAAATGGAGGGGTGCTCTGATCTGAGTGAGAGCCGTTAGCATCGCTATGCGGTCGTTTCTCTTCAGCTAACGGTCCTGTCCTCATTGACTGGCTGTTCTGGGCTCTTCTGCCGCCTCTCTCATTCTGCCTTTTATTAGTAGAATACCTGTGTATCCTTTTGAATTAAATCAAAAGAAGCAGACACTGGATTAGCATCCGTCTGCCAATTCAGTCAAGAACATTGAATTATGTGCAGATACTGTGATTTCTTTAAAGAAAAAAAGATTCAGAGACATTACCTGGCTGTCTGAAATATCAGCTGGGTAATTGTATGGAAAACCGCTGGTCTTAACATTAATTTTTTTGAATGAACTGAAATCAAATAACATGGGAAAATGTGGGTGGAAATTCAGCCTCACGCACCTCAAGCAACAAAACACATTCATCTATCATAATTCACACAAAATACCATCCTTTGAATTTTTGGTTTTTTCGCACAATTGCAGTAGTATTTACTGAAGTAGTGTGTTCTGCCACAAACAGCTCAACAGTAAAGTAATGTAGTGTTCATCCATATGGCCAATGGATATATTTAGTCAATTGCTTTTACCATTGGACCAAAATGGTATAGCGTTTGATCAATATCAACCGCATATGTGTATATGGCATAAATCAAAGCCATAATCATAATCATATGTAAGTCTCTGCTTTCTGAATGTAACAACCCTGGTATTAAACTCCATCTTCGTATTTATTTTCCATGCTCGGGTGTTTTCTCTCATCGGAACCTTGGCTTCTACCCATTCATAGGGTTCCATTGGGGGTTCATTGTAATTGTACATACTTACTGTTCTTTCAGGCTGTACTGAAACAATTGGTAGCTTGGACTATTCATACATTTTTCTAGTTTTTTAAGTTTCAACATATTATCGGAGTAAACACTACAATACACAGACGATGGTGCAATCCTGATTATTTGGAATATTGCATATAGTGATTTCTCCCGGAGGTTGGGGGCTGAGTAGTCTTCAGTTGTTCCTGCCGTTGGGGCATTCTGTTGTGGCAGACTTTGGGCCGGCATTCTGCAAGGAAAGGTTTGACATTGGACTGTGTGTGAAAGCAGGTATGGTTTCAATATTAGCGCAGTGTTGCTCTCAAACCTCATGTGAGATGCCAAACAAAATGGCAGAGCAAACAAACATATAACAATTCTGCCAGCAAACAAGCAATAATGGGATTGAGCAAACAAATATGTAAACAAGCAGTGGAATGGCTCCTTGGGGATTGTCTGCTGAAGGCATTCCTCTGAACATACTTTTTAAACAGAAGAAAAGTACAGGGTAACAGGAAAAAAGTCAAGAGCAGAAAATAAGTGCTGGCAGACTCCCAACCTGAGTTAGGCCTGGTGGTTTTTTATGCAATTTAACTTTATCATACCTTCCTCACATGGATCAATATTATTTCCAGTCGGGGGGCTTAACCAATGCAAAGGTTGAAACTGTTAATATGAGCAGATATGGCATGTTTGGTGGAGCGGTGATATCTGTGGGACAGTATGTAATGTATCCGCCCTTTGTTAATTGGTGTAGGCCACTTGTGTCAGTGTGATTAATGTAAGGTTGGGGAATGGGGCATGTGTGGGAGTGGAAACTGGGAATGGAAACAGACCAACAGTCTGGCAGTCAGAGACACTGGGGGGAATGAGAAACTGCTGAGATGCTCTGAGAGTCCTCCTGAAGAGTAGAACAGAGTTCACGCTGCACCTCAGTGTGTCAGGAACAGGCACACACACACACACACACACACATACATACACACACATACACACAAGCACATACATACACACACATACACACAAGCACATACATACACACACATACACACAAGCACATACATACACACATACACACAAGCACATACATACACACACATACACACAAGCACATACATACACACACATACACACAAGCACATACATACACACACATGCACACACACATACACACAAGCACATACATACACACACATACTCACAAGCACATACATACATAAACATACAAACAAGCACATATATACACACCCACACACACACATACACACATACACACATACAGACAAACACATACATACACACACATACACACAAGCACATACACACAAACCCACAAGCACATACACACACACACACACACACACACAGAAACATGCACATATACACACACACACATACATACACACATACACACAAGCACATACACACACACCCACAAGCACATACACACACGCACACACATACAAACAAGCACATACACACACACACAAACAAGCACATATACACATATACACACACACACACACACATACACACATTTGTGCTGACAGTGTCTGGAGTCACCGTGGGGAACATTGTTATGGAAAATCAAGCTCAAAGTTCTTACACAGCTGAAATGGCAGAGCACATATAATACTATCTGCCTTTTTTTATTCTTTTTACATTGAACTATAGATGCCGCAAGGGAGATACTGATTAATTAATTGGTGCTCATTTAAATGTAAAATCAAAGTAAAAGAGCTCAAAAGATATTGCTGCTTGGTCTTGCTTGGTCATGGCTATGATAAGCTTTTGTGTACACTTCAGGCAAAGGATATGTAAATTCACAGTTTATGAAACATATGGAATAAAGACAGTATGTGAAAAGAAAGAGTAAATATGTAAATTCTGGTATTTAGTTTGATTGGCCTCTCTATGAATATTGAGCAGAGCACTGTAATTTTCTAATCCCATTAAGGCCACAATAGGCCATAAAATGACAGTGTGCCAGGCAGCTGACGGAAGAGTCGAAGGCTTTCCGCATTAATTGCTTTAAGAGCCAGGAGATCCTTTGATCCGCTTCAGGAACCTGATATGCAAACAGTGGGATGTGTGTTATTAAAAACCCCACTTCGTCAACAGACAAGGTGCTTTAGAAGCGTCAGTTAAAGGGATAAAGTTGTGTAACCACAGGAGCGGTACAATTTTTTGTCAAGACGTATTGTTTCAGAGGAGAGACCCATAGCATCTGTTTATCAGTAGTAAATGCTTGAAAAGGGCCATATTGATCGCTTGACACAATGGCCTGGATTTAATCAACATTTGTACTCAATTTTAAGTGGTAGTTAAGAATTGTTGAGTAAATATATTTGGCCTTCTTGACAGAGTGCAGGCGATATTAAAATACACTTAAAGCATTTTCTGCTTTTTCTCTGGGAAATGATCTTTTTTTTCTGCTCACCTCAAAACTATTGGGAAACTAGCATTGAATAGATTTTTCCTAAATATGTTGTATGTTTGTTACAGTTACAAATTATGAATAACTGATTGGGAA
Source organism: Conger conger (assembly GCF_963514075.1). Taxonomy (NCBI): domain Eukaryota; kingdom Metazoa; phylum Chordata; class Actinopteri; order Anguilliformes; family Congridae; genus Conger; species Conger conger. The sequence continues at coordinate 66,850,928 of NC_083763.1, forward strand.
GAAACCACAGCAAAATAATTTAGCCTTCTCTTGAGTTTACTTTCTCTGAGGCCTTGCGTTCTTTTACACTGTCTGCAGCGTTTTGAAAGTATTTACATGTGAAAATAGTTTGACATTTTCCATGCTCATAAAAAAACAGAATCAAGCCAACACCCACGCACTAATTTGACTGATTTTATGCATAAGCCCTATCTGTGTCGAGTCCACACTGCAGACTGCTGAAGTGCTGTTCGGTTACAGACTCTGTATGTGGTGGTTACAGACCACAATACCGCCATACTGTAGGTGGTTGAAAGGGTTAAAGTAATTAGATCAAAGAGCAAAACAAACATGGCCTTTTTGCTAGTTTACTGCTTTTAGTAATTAACACCAAAATGTTCCCCACCATGACAGGATGCATCGGGAGCACAAATTGCTGTTATTGTGACTAGACATCAAATGATTTGTTTTCGCACTGCTGTCTGCATTGTAGGCCACTCTATTCCATCTCTGTGCGGCGCAGTAATATGCTGTTTGGCCATTTTGGTTATTGACTGTAATTAAGCCATTTTTCATTCAAGGACAGAACAGCAAGGGCAAATTTGACAAAGTCTACAGTGCAGGTAAGTAGTGACATTGTTGCCTCATATTACCAAATTCCCTCAAGTGGAGAGAGTTTTTTTCTGACTCTTTCTCTGGTCGGGGGAACTTTTTGTGACTTCTAGTCAACCGTCACCTAAAAAGAAGATAAACAAACAAAGAAAAATCGTTGTTTGTATTCCTCATGGTGGAGTCTGGGGATATTGAGGAGTCATATCCTTAGCAGAATGTGTCACACTCAACAAAATGTGAAAAAGAGTCAAAATACCAGGAGACTGATGACTCGCAGTGTGAATATTGTAGTGTCTTGTTTGTGAAGTCTGCTGTGTACAGTGTCTAGTGAGGATGTTTTGCTGTTTACAGTGTGCTAATTTAATTTGTTTTTATTTGCTTGTGCGGTACCGATTGCCTGTTAAGCGGACAGTCTTTTCAGACAGCTTTCTGTCAGTGGATTTATTTCAAACATGCCCAAATGTATTCAAAGTTTGCAGTTTATTTAAGCTCTGGAAAGCCTTTCTCTACAATTTGTTCAGTCAATTCTTGTTGACATTTACAGAACAGTTATTTTTTGTCATTTTCAATTACAGTGCTATGTACAATGATGTGCTCCCTAAATGCCACTGAGCATGCATATGCCAGATTTTTTTATTATGCTTTCCCACAAATGGCACTCAAGAGTATCGTGTATCATTATAAGCTTGTGGGCACTTTGGGATTCTTAGAAATGCAAAGAAGACATACGATGACTATATTCATCATTACTGATTAAGAAACAAAATTGTCCATATTGAATTTGTTCCACGATATAACGAGAATGCAATGTTTGCATGAAAGCCGACTTTGTGTTGAAGACCGGGGCCATGGCGGTGGAGTCCCTACAGTGTCTCTCCGGGCAGCCTGTAGCCATTAGCCGTTAGCCGTGATCGGCGCTGGTGATAAACGCTGGGGTCTGAGTGCTGGAGCCTCCTCATCCTGTCCTTCTAAAGGACGCCTCTCCTCACGCAGCCCCTGTGCCGACTCACCCCGGGCCTGATAGTATCGCCCTCAATTCTGCTGATAGGCCCTTTTCTCCCGGCTCATTTCGGAGTGCTAAGTGTGCCTATCAGAGCGTAGAGCCCCCCCCCCCCCCCCATTCTGCTGCATTAATGCAGCTTTCACAGAGCTTTCACAGAGTCCCCCCCCCCCCAACTCCCAAGAGGCTTTCCCATAACACCTTGCGCATCGACGTAAGCACACCTGTATATCCTGGGACACTTTTCATCAGCCTTGATCAGCTTCGATCTGCTTCCCTAATAGGACTGTGAGTTTTCTCTCTAGGCGCTGTCTTCTTATTCCGTATGAGCGGGTTTATTGCTTCGTCCCCTGGCTGGCGACGTGTGTGGAGTTTCTGGATTGTCTTTGGCCTGAGATGTTGCTACAGGGCCTGTTTTATCACCGTCTTCTTGCCTATTTTTAAGCGTAAGAAAATTGCGAGCAGATGGCTGTTTGGCTGTGAGTGCCCTTGGAGTGATTTGTTAGGGTCGAGTCTCTTCCCTTTCTGGATGGAGGTGTGTAATGTTTGCGTAATGCTTTGGCTGCTAGACTCTCGGAAAAAAAGGATGAAAAACTGCCTAAAAAGGTACAATGCTTGTCACTGGGTTGGTACCCTAAAGGTACATAACATTGTACCCCTACCCATGGGTTTAATAGCTTTTTATACAGGTTCTATCTTTTTGTTTTGGTAAAAGGTACTTTCTAGTACCCAAGGAACATTATTGTACCTTTCAGGATACTTTTGGGAAATTTGTTCCTGAAGAAACTAAAATGTGCCTCCTCTGTACCTTTATTTCTTACATTGTATCTCAGCAATAGGAAATTCTCCCCTCTTCTGTCCTCCTGTGCAGTTTCACCTTAAACCCCGCCATATTGCCTGCTCCTCCCCCGATGCAAACTGTATGTTTGTCTTCAAGGTTCAGCTCCTGGTTGAGTTTGAAGCCAGCGACATGACCGTGCATCATTAAGCTGCCGGAGTGGACGGGGCTCTTTGGCGGCCTTGGCGCTGTCATCGAGGTCTGTTAGGCAGTGAAGGAAGAGAGCAGGTGGCTCCGTCTCTGGAGTGCGCCGAGGCGTTGGTGTCTGACGGAGAGTATCGCGCGGCCTCAAAGCTCCATTTCCACACCAGCCAAACTTTCAATTGACATTTGGTGACCGCGTTTCACAGCTGCGAAAAGAGAGAGAGGGAAAGAAGGAGTGAGGTGGAAAAAAAAAAAGTTTGGCCCGCCAATCTCAAAATTTAAATAGCAATTGAATTCCTGAGGAATCCGAAGGCTGGTATTTAATGCGAGTTGAGCTGTAGACTTTGATGTTCCTCCTTCACTCTTAATAAAGTGCAGGCATGTGACAGTCTAGTCTAAACTGGAGCCAGAAGGCCAAGCAGAGAGAGACCTTTACGGCCCGGCTTTTAAGACATACTCCCAAAGTGCCACCGGTCCTCCCTCCCCGCCCTCTCTCTTTAATCACAGTGTCCGCTCCCAGGTTCCCACAGAGAGTTCATCAGTTCAGCGGCGAGGCTGTGGAGCGAGTAATCGGCCCTCCGCTGCTCTCCCTCTGAACTTCACCGTCTCCGGCCTCCTCCGCTGCAGCCTGGGGAGAGGGGAAGGCCCGGCTGGCCTCAGGAAACCCGCTGACCCCAGGGAGCCCTCAAAACACGTGTGTGTGTGTGGGTGTGTGTGTCCCGAGGCCCCACAAAGGGACCTGTGAACCCGGTGGAATTTGGATGTTTTGACTGTAGATTTTGAAAAACCTGGCCCAGGTTGTTGCTTCTGCCGGACCTAATGTTAGTAAATGAAACGATGCGAAAGTGCAGCGCGCATGGCTAACAAGCGGACGCGTCACTCTCCTGTCAACGTTTCCGCCGCGACACGTAAAAAAAAGCCCTGTGAACGCTGGCCGCTGCTTTCTGAGCAGTCAGTCTTAATCAAATCCAAATGGGGGTCAGTACGATGTTATGAAGTGGCTCAGTGAGTCTGAGGGAGCGCATATCCGCTCATCAGTCTCTTCCTGTCTCTGACAGCGGAGCTCCGACCCCCTGGATCCGCCTGCCTGCTGTCACGGGGGAGGCTGTGCCCTCCTCACCCGCGTCCCGCGGGACATTGAACATCATCAGCGCTGATACGTGACTGTTCCTCTTCCATTCAACCTCCCCACAGTCAAGATATGCAGACAAGTGTATGACAAGAGGCAAATTGGGCTTGTCACTTTCTGAGAATACTTTTAGGCCTGTGTGTTGTTCGATGGTTTTAAGGGCATCGAGAGATTTTCTCTTATGCCATAAACCAAGGAAAAAGTGTCTGCTGGATGCACCAGGCCTATCATGGGCTAGGTTTTCTGTTGGGTTACAGACCTGCCCCTGTCCTCGTTCCTCTGCCCGGGATCAGGCCAAGCACAATGGCATCTGGAGAGATAATGAAAATAACTGCATTATGAAGGACTGCACATTATGCCTTTTTCATACGATTTCATGCTTAAATAATCTTTGGGCTGGCAAAGATTAACTTAATGAATTCTTCCAAATTTTGTGAAAGATGTAGCCAAGAACATATCAAAGGAATTTGAACTAGTTCTCCCAAGGACAGGCACCGATAGCTCCTTCAGCGGCCTTGGCGGAGGGGGTTGGAATGTGAGAGGGGTGTAGCATCCAAGCCAACGTCTTCCCCTCTACACCGAAGAGACCAAGGCTATTTTCTAAGGATTGTTAAATGCTTTGCTATTATTGCAGTACTGCAGCCAAATATACTTCCCTTTCAAAGAGTGAATGTTTTTTGCTCTTTGTCTAAATCGTTTGAAAAGGGGCTGATTGTGTTGAGAACCCCTCTTTGCTCAAAAGGAAAGCTACTTTGGGAAATAAAAAGGCGCAGCTCGCAAATAACAGCCCGGTAACAATTTTATTTCACTTATTTTCCCCACAGGAATGCAGAGTGCATGTTAAGAACAGCATTGCTTATTCGTATAACAACAGTTGTGTTCATATTGGAAGAATAAGCCTTTGAAACTCACAGAAATGTAATTATGTCACTACAGGTATGTATGTATTGTACCAGTGTACAAAAGATTGTTTTTTGAGTATGGATACTTCCTCTGTGTGTTCAGGTCATGCTGTGCTGTGTTACATATGCAGAAGGTAATCTCAGGATTTATTAGTTTAACAGCACAGGTCCTAGTTTTCAGGCCAAAGCTTTCTCTTGAGATACTGTAACATTTCTGCTGAGTGTACATGTGCATACAGGAATGCATATATATGTATTCTGGTAAGTACACATATGCATACAGTAATTAATGGTTTACATGCGATATCAATGCAATCTATCTATCTATCTATCTATCTATCTATCTATCTATCTATCTATCTATCTATCTATCTATCATCTGAATAGTGCAAGCCAGTTTGAATGATCTCATTCTTGACAAGATTTTTCAAGTTCGACTTTGGAAATGCTCTGACTGTAAATCTGTGATCTCTAATCTGACTGCCATCTGTGTGAGCCATCATACTGCTGGGGTCACCTCTCTTACTTAGGAAATGACAGCACATTGGATTGGTAGATTGGTGTATTAGATGTTTGACAGTGTAACCAGGGGAAAGCCATTATCTGTTTTGATCTGCTCTGTCAATATGCACTCCACTATGGGTGGATTAATCTTTGCCACATAATTAAATTCTCTCCTTGTGGGGTCAGCTTTAATTTAGGATGAAAAATGTTGTGTATAATTGATGCTGCTTTTCTTGTGGCATTTCCCATTAATTGTGTTTGTGTGAGGGCCCGTCTTGGAAGATATTCTGTAATGATCAGTCAAGTCAATCCGAGGACTAACGTTCTGCATAAGCAATGAGTTATAGGCCATCTCAGACAAACAAAACAAGCACACTCCAGTTGGGTAATTAGCCAGTGCCATTGCACCCCATCCTCTAGTGGTAAGGACACTAAATCACACGTCCTGATTCCTTCCAATTTACAGCTTTAATTTCATCTTCCACAAAACTTATTTCCATTCAACCTCTATTTCTTTCTCTCTTTCTGTCTCTATCTCAGTCCCTCTCTGTAACCTCATTAAGCCAACAAGCTACCCGAGACAACTCTATAATCTTCAACTTCATAATTATGAATATAAATTATTTATTTTTATCACTTGGGCAGCCTTCATTCAGCACAATTACATGTCCACAAAGTGAAGTGAAATCAGCTATCAATAATGGGACAGTGCTCTGGGGAGAACTTGCCTGTTAGTGTGTTTCACATTGGCTACATTGGATTGTAACAATGGTCTGATAAAACCTGCAGTATGTGAAATGTCTATCTTCCATATAATTCAATAACTGTATAATTCAGTTAAATGATGGTGGTGTAATGCTACCGACAGTGCAATATCAACACCAGAACAAATAATACACAAGAGATACCTATCAGTTCTCGATAGAAATTGATACAATGCTCACTTGGACGTCTATAGACAAAAATAAACTTAAAGGAAGACTTCAACTACATAGTCTGGAGTACAAAAATCCATGACATTGAATTGCAGTGGAGTAAATTGCTTCAATGGAGGGATCATTTTTCGTCTGCTAAATTTTGTTTAAAGTAAAGTCAAGCTTAGTTACATTTAAGCAAGCAGTCTGTGCCTGGATAATATACATCAATTTGCATAAATGGCTGTGCTGGGCTGATGAGTGGCATCTCATAATGTATTTTGGTTTGGTCATCAGCAGTTACATGTTGAATTTGGCCATTTCACAAGTCTGGCCAACAGAGCTCACAAGTTCACAAGTCTGGGTCACAGACTTATATCAAGACCTGAGAATTACAAGTTTTTTTCTGCCATTTCAACAGTTCTGAGATATTGAGCTATGCATTTCTTGTCAGTTCATTGGTTTGAGCATCCTAATAACTGGAATTACACCCAAGTTTACTTTACAACATTTTACTTTCATGTAAAGAATGCTAAATACCCGATTAATTTGTTGGTCTAATTGTCACTTAGAACCCTGTAATTCTCATGTCAGTATATGCTGTTCATTAGGCAGGCAGACTTACTGTACATATGCTTAACCGGCAGGTGGTGGTCACTGGTATCAAAATGGCCGACTGATTTGATGTGTTTGTATGGGTTTCATGCATACTCTAGGACAGTGCCTTACCAGAATGAGCCACCAAGCAGCTTCCCTCAGCTGGGTGAGACAGCATAAGGGAACAAAGGCAATGTTTAGCTAGTGGTAGTTTAAAAAGAGTAATATGACCTTAAATGTAATCTTCAAATTCATTACTTCTTATAGAGACCACAGTGTTTGGAGTGTATTGGCTGAACGCAGGTTAGGTGCAAAAAAGTGCTTTTGAAGATGTTTCTGCATCAGGACATTGCTTCAGCATCACAGCGTTGCTTATGGTATCACAGTGCTACTCATTGTGTGACAGATTGCTTTAAAGAAGAGCCCGAGAGAACCAGTGCATGTTGCGACAGTATGAAGTGGCTGGATTGCAGAACATGAATACTAAATGTGACTTGACAACTATGATTCACAGATTTTTCAGAAGGGGGAAAATCTGTCAGATTTTCTTACGAAGCCTAGGCTGGATCCCGGGGGCTTCTATTTGAAACACACTCCCAAAGTCGCTCAGAGCTGACCACTGTGACAGTGACAGGCAATCTGGAACGTAAGAAGATCTCTCTCATGACTCATGAAACAATAGAAAGCTGAATCACCTACACAAAGGACCATGCACACACACAGAGAAACATAGAGTACTGTGCAGAAGTCTTAGGCACCCTAGACTTTATTGTATATATGTTTATTTTTCTGTGTGTGTTAGTATAAAAGAACACATTGAGATTTTCCAAAAGGTTTAATTTTACAGAGACATTTTTGTATTTAATTTAAAAAAAGTAACATATTACTGTAAGCAATTGACTGCTTTTTACATAAAAACTTGATCAAGGCTGTCTGAGATTATCCAACCAAAGTCTGCAGAAGAACTCTGGCAACTTCTCCAACATGCTTGGAACAACCTCCCTGCTGATTGTCTTATAGAACTGCAGGACGGTGTTGGCCATCTCAGAGAAATGATGCAGTTTTAACAAAAAATGGTCACAAAAAATAGTGATTTGATTCAGTTTTTAACTATTCTGCCAAATTACTAAAATGTAATGTAAAATGTATAGTATGTTTATTTAGGACCTTTCATTGAATTATTTTTGAAAGAATCTTATCTGTACAGAATGTTATACAGGTGCCTAAGACTTTTGCACAGTACTGTAGTTAAATAGTTTCTGCTTCTTACAGAGATCATTCTTTTTTTTTTTTTTTTCGTCATCGTAAACTTGTACACATTAAATAAGACATTTAAAAAATAGTTTGTGAAAATGCCAAGTCTTAATTAAGCGAAAACAATTTCACTGTTGAACGCTTTCATAAACTGAATCAAATGCATTGTTTCATGCATAAACTCATTATCTTATTAGCGTTAATTTTGTAAATCTAACTGGATTTTTAAATATTTTTAGTTCTTACAGGCTATTGTCTTCCCTGTGCTGACTACTGTATATTTGTATGCCAGGTTGTATGGTCTCCACTTTGTATTTACTTCTTAGTCCAGGGCCGGTTCGGGGCATAGGCGATATACAGTATGCGTCACGTAGGGCTCCATCAGTAAGGAAAAAGCGGCAAACATAAGGAAAAAATAGGAAAAAGAAACATGGTAGTCAACGAAATACCCGGTCTGAAATTGACTAGGCATTTACTATATGATTCTATAGCAGAATCCCACGTGCTCAAAGAGCCGAAAACAGTCCAACCAGCCAAAATTATTCCTCACTGGACGATTACAGCCTGGACTAGGGCCTGGCAGATATGGTTAGATTTTGATACAGTACCACAGGGTGCATCAAACTCAAAAACACATCAGACGCTTTTCCACTGTAATCTCTGTTATGTAGAACCCCAGGAGCATAAAGTAATGAAATACCCATTACCAGGGAACTGCACAGAAAAGTGTTTCTATGAAATTTTCTATGAAATGCTTGCCCAAGGTATTTCCGGGAATATCTGATAAAATATATTAAAACTGAAGAAACAGCTCTTGCACAATTTTTTGGTGATTGCTACAAATTGGCTGGGCACTTACATACAGTGCAGTCTGCATGTATTAGGACAGTTTGTCCAATTTATGTTCTTTTGGCTCTGTAGTCCAGAACATTTGATTTGAAATGAAACAATAAATGTGAGGTTAAAGTGCAGTCTGCCCCTCTAATTTGATTACTGGACATTCATATCAGGTAATGCGTGTAGGAATCCCTTTTTCTACATAGCCCCCCCCCCCCCACCTTCCCTCCATTTTAGGGGACCAAAAGTAATTGGACAGTTGGCTTCTCAGCTGCTTCTGAATAGTCAGGTGTATTCAATCACTTCCTTAGTGCAGGTATAAGAAAGCTTTCAGTACCTAGTCTTGATGCTTGGCTTTTGATTGCTTTTGGAGTGTTATTGGCATGTGGCAACATGAGGACCAGAGTTAGCCATTATGAGGCTGGGAAATAAAAAAAACCGTCAGAGACAAAGGTGAAGCAATAGGCTTTCCAAAATAAACTGGGACAATAGGAACATTGTTGAATCACGCATACTCATTGAGACAAAAAAACAATCCCACCAACCAAATTCATTCCTCACTGGATAAAGTTACAGTCTGTAATATGGGCCTGACTGCCATGGTTAGATTTTGGTACAGTACCACAGGGTGCATCGAACACACACACAAAAAAATATTTTAGCAGGATTAGGCCTCTTTCCACTGTGGGCTCTGTTATGTAGAACCCCATGAGCGTAATTAAATATACATTACCTGAGAACCGCACAGGGAAGTGTTTCTATGAAATTTTCTATAAAATGTGTGCTCAAGGCATTTCAGGGAATATCTGATAAAACTGAAGAAACAGCAATTGCACAATTCTTGAAAAACTAGATACACAGTATATTTTTCTTGCGGTTGAGTTTTGAGTATTCAGCAATTTCCTTTTTCATTTTAAGATATGTATTGGCATGTTTTTGAAAAGCTCACATCAATTAAAATGTCCTATCATCTATACACATCAAACCAGTTCCAAAATATGTGAATCACTCATAGAAGTAACACAATTTTATCTTAAGGACAAAAAATAGTTTTAGTATGGGTCTTTTTTTAGCTGAGGCTGAACCAATTTGTACTTTTGTCACCTAGTTGGATGACCTCTTTGCTTGTTCTGTACTTGCATCTATGTTCCCAATTGCCTCTATAAGTGTATTTTGAAGGTTTGGTGCACAAGGGGTATACGGAACATTTTGGGCCAAAATTAGTATTATATCATTTTGGCTCTCCTGTAAAATTTGGAAAATGGCACTTACGCCCCTTGCGCACCAAACCATGGATTTGTTTCCTTTCCACTTTTAATAATACGAGCCCAAAACCCTAATGGTTCTGTGCTGTTGGCCAAAGTGTTAAGAGCTGTGTGGAGGAGGAAGGAAGGAAGGGCTTGTTCCTGGGTAGACTCCTAAACTCCTAAACTCCTAAACTCCTCATCGTAGCAGTGCCCATGCCAGTGACTCAGTCCCAGTGGTGACCTCTGCTGTAAGCGGCCCTTTAGTGGACATTTTCAGCCTACTAGAGCAGATCATGTCTGCATAGTTTGGGCTTCTGACCCAGCGTGGTGACTGAGCCTTGCACGTACAGTGCAAGGCATGAACCTTGTGAACAGTAAACTCTAATGTGCGCTTGGATAAATAAATGAGGGTAAAGTTGTAAATACAGTCTATATATTGGGAAATGAATGTTGCATACAAGTGCCCCAGAACCCTGCAGCACTCTCAGAAGGAAGGGTTCTAAAAGGCTCCTCTGTGTCTCCATAGAGGAACCATGTCTAGTTCAAGGGTTCTTTCTCATGCAAAATGGTTCAATCTCAGAGCTTTACTGGGTTCCACAAATAACTAAAAAGGATTCCTCTATGGAGACAAGTAAATAAACCCTTTTTTCCGAGGGTATGGATGACAGATTAAACATGGCTTCAAACCATCATGTCTAAATGAGCTAATACACTATCGCCTTGTAAATGGAAATTTCTGTAAGAAGAATAATTGAGCCAAATGAATGATTATCTGTAATCGCTAATTCTTTGACCTCATTTTGATTGCTTTTTCAAAATCCTATATTGAAATTTAATGCCCAGATGAGAATTTGGTTCTCAGATTTCCACTGTAAATGTCTTACATTCACCTCCATCTTAGACAAATCTATAATAAAATGATTTCCAATGCTAACTTGTCAGATGCTGTTGCCACATCATTGTGTGTGTGTATGCATGTGTGTGGGTGCATGCGTGTGTGAGTACATACATGTCTGAATGTGGCTCTTATCAACAGGCCAGACTGTTTCAATACGTCCGTAATTATTTTTAAAAGCTAATGATTTCTAATTATAGTCCTAATACTTCTGAATCCACATCCACATCCATACAGGCTAATAGAAAGGGAACGTACAAACATTAAGAGGCTTGAATGAATTTGCAATTAAACTCATCAGTCAAGAAGATTTGAGGCCTTGATTCACAGATAAACTGAGCCAATAAATGCCTTCTGCCCTGACAGAGCTCTCAGTTCGAGTCAGAGTAATATTGAGGCTGACTCTAATGATTTTGTCATTGCAGCAGCCGCCCTTGAAAGATTCTGGATCTCATTCAAGTCCAGTGACAAAGCAGTAACTAGTGTGTTTTCACTCTCAGAAGCACAATGGATTTAAGGAATGTACGGCTCGTTAGCGATTCGATGCTTTTCCTCCGAAAGACTGGGCTCTTTGGTGACAGCAGCTATTCACACGTTTGCCTGTATTGCATTCTGATCCCGTGGGCTTTTTGGCCCACAGTTCCTCCTTTTCACAGGACTCGTGTCAGCCCAAACAATAGGGAACGCCTTTGGGTGGGTACTGGGGAGGCACGGTGGTGTAGTGGGCAGCAATGTCACCTTGCAAGAAAGATCTTCCAGGTACAAGTCCCTGCCTGGGGCCTCTCTGTGTGTTCTCCCCATGTTCACATGGGTTTCAGTCTGGGTACTCTGGTTTCCTCCCACACCAACAGACATGGGTGGGTATACTCCTGCCTTTGACCACGGCATTGGCCACAGAACTGGAGTTGGTCCGCAGTTGCTGCACTGCACCCTAGTAGTTAGGGTCGGTTAGATGGAGAGGACAAATTACCCCACTGGGTGAATAAAGTTTACCTACGAATGAGGGTTCCTGTGCTGTGTGGCCGGTAGATCAGGGTTAGGGAGGGCTGAGGCGGGGTACTGTCGCAGTATGGTATCGTGGTTAAATAATTTGGCTTTTACCCAGGGCGTAGCAGGTGTATTTCCCAGATGGACTGATCCTGTCTTACCCTTAAGGTACTTACGTTGAACTGCTTCAGTAAAAAACCCAGTGCTATAAATGTGGAAAAAGTAAAGACGGCAATTGCCTAAGTCCCCCAGGACGAGGGTGTCTAACACGCATATAAATTGTAAATAATTAAAAAGAAAACAAGTTGGAACTGGCTTCTCACAGCCCATCCCATTACACAAGGACATCAGAAACTACAGGGTAAACAAGCCGAGGACTGTTTAATATTGCAGTGTCCCTTTTCATTTACTTTCTATGACCCCTAGCTCAGACAGCATACTGTACATAGCACACATAGTCCCCACTGTGTATTTATCCGGGTTTTTAATGATCAAGCTCAAGGATGTAACATACACTCAGTGCTCCACCCAGGCTGTGTGTCTGGAACCTTCTGGAATTCCCAGACAGCTAGGTCAACCTTGATGCCCAAGATAGTTGCAGACCCAAATTGAAAAATAAGTAATGTTCTTGTATCACACTAGATCACTTTTTAAAAATTGATGCTGTTATGCCTGAACAATCTGGTGATAATGGCATAATGGTGCGGAGGCTGCACATTCCTAGTGATAAGTGGGCCGGGGAAAAATGTGTGTAAGGGGATAAAACGGTATTTAAACTGATGGATTCATTTTAAAAAATGGGCTGGTGCTGTTAAGGCTCTGTTTTGTAATGCACGGATGGGCCCCACGGTTGGGTATGGAGTCGTGGCTCTGCCAGTACCAGCTGTGGCTGCTAGCCCCAAAGGGCTATGCACCATTGACTTCAGCATCAACCAGGGATGGGAGGGCTTCAGTCTGGGATGATGGCCTTTCACAGCACGCCTGCCACCCCCGTTCAGTCGATCTGAAGAAGCGGTGCTTTCTAGGAGTGCACATCTTTTCCGCTCTCTCCCAAATGGAGGGTGGATGTTGCTGCAGCCTGAGCGGTGATATATGTATGATTGGGCATTCAAAATTTAGGGAACAAAATGCTCAATGCTAAAGTGTTGAAATATAATTATTGTTTGGTTAATTTAGAATAAAATAATAATGCAATTAGTCATCACAGCCTAATACAGAGTGTGCATTATGGACGCACTAACACTGGCATGAGCTTTACTTTACCGTACACTGTAGACGGGGACGCTGACACGCATATGATGAAGTGTTGCGTTTCTCAGTGCCCCTGCTTTGGTATCAGAGATGGTATCGCGGGCTGCAGTGTCGGGGTCTTCGTGTTAAACGCGCTGAAACGAGCGCGGTGCCGTTTAGACCCGTGGGTGAGTGCGGGGTGCCGCCGCTGTGGAAGGCGACATCACTCCCTGCAGCATAAATAACAGCGCTATTTGTTTCCATAGCTGGAGGACATTGGTTGTTAGCGCAGCGAGCTAATCATATCTCTTCTGCTGTGCAGACAGAGTGGGCAGAGGTTAGGAGCCTGCAGAAGCCCCTCCTCCTGTTCTCAGGCATTATCTCGATTGGATGGCAAGGCTGTCTGTGATGTAAAAGGGATGATGTAATAAACAATGTTGATGCATACTTAAGCGGGAAGCAGGGTTTTTTGTGAATTTGTTTATTTATGATTTATCTGTGTATGTCTTTCCGACCCTGGTGAAACAGACATTGTCTTGCGGCTACCTCTGCACTGCGTCTAATCTAAACTCGTCTATGAATGCATTGTGTGTTTTGTAATGCTGATGCGACTGTACATCTGAATGATATGTGGAGGCAATATGTGCGTGTCTGCCTTTGGCACTGAAACAGCTCCTGTGCGTAATTCACAGGGGAACGGGAGACATCTGCTCTGCACCAATTCCCCATTAACCCACCCCCCTCTGCCAAAGTCACAAAATGACAATACCCCTCTCCACATGCAGACAGACAAACAGACACGCACGTACACACAGACACAGAGAGAGGGGGAACTTCTACCACTGAATCAGGTTGTTTGATTATGGAGAGACCAGTTTAGTCTCGGTTGCCATTACCCATGTTACAATGATCAGTGGTCCCTTACCTTTCCCCTTAATAGTTAATACACACATCCTTTTGAAGATATATTCACTAATTGATTATTCTGGCTGGCAGAGCTCACCGCAGTGCAATGTTTGATGGTAATGTATTTGAAATGGCGTGGAAACTCTTTATCTGTGCTGCAGAAGTGGCTTATAGGGACGCAGACGGAGTGGAGCGAAGGTCATTACCGGAGACTGTGCAGGGAAAGTAATGCATGAGGGTTATTGTTCTTAGGCCTTTATTACGTCCCATAAATCTCAACTCATACAGCCATATGACCTGGACTATAGCACATTTCACACTGGACTGCGCAGCATGCCATACAGTGGTTAGGTGAGGCACCGCTCAGACAGTGGGTCACGGGCAGTGTACCCTTGATAACAGCAGTGTACGCCAATACTTCCAGTAGCAGATCCAGAATTTGGGGAAGGGGTGGGCAGGTTTCACCTTTGTGAAGTCAGTGAGATGTTGCAAATTGCTGGGAAACTCGAATCAATGAATCAAGTCAACAGGAGGGTAACGTGGACTGGCAGCTCAGGTGGGGCGGAGGGCACATTTGCACAGTTCAGAAATATGTTTGTGTGCCTTTGCATTGAAATCCTCCTGCACGAAGTTCTACATTTGGGTGTGAGATTCATTCAGCATCCCCCATCCCCAGATCCTGCAATAGTGTTATAGAAAAGAGTTTAGTAAAGTTAACATAGCATAGTCTAGTAACTCACCCTGGAGGACAACAGTTACCAGTTGAGACATGATGTACGTTGTGGTGTACATGGGAGTGGCTGTGTTATTTTGTTATGACACATCCACTGCAAATTCCTTCTCCTAGCATGAAGGGCTGCACCCATTCTTCCCACCCACAATTCCCTGCTGCGATGACAAACACATAGTCACACAGACTGTGCGCTCTTTCAAGCGCGGTTGTCAAACTCAGTTTCCCGAGGGCTATTCTGAAGAATTTCTTTGTCTATTTATGTATCTATTTATGTATCTATCTGTCTATCTATTTATTTATTGCTAAAAAGTTTTGTTGTGTGCCTTAAAGCCATGTACAGAAACTTAGGTCTATTTTGGCATAAGATGCATGAATGCATACACAGCTAATTAACTAACAATGTCAATTAAGCAAGAGTAATTACATGGGACTCCGACACCCGTGGTCTGTAACCAAATCGTCCAGTTTGTCACATCACACATTTTCTTCTGTGAACCTTGAAGTGCATTCCAACTTAAATGTCGAGCATTTCACTGCTGCACAGGGGAGTTTGAAAAGTTTACCGTTGCTGAAAACGATCTCTCTTTGGGATTAAAGAAGGCTTTAGAAGGAGATTAACAGAGAGTGGGCTGGTTTGCATTAGAATGAGGATGTTTATGGACCAGTCTGAAGTGAAATTCCAAGGTAAACTTAAAATGTGTTTATGAAATGCCAAAAAAAAAATGGTATCACAACTTAGCTATAAGAATACTGCCCTCTGCTGGCCTGGTGGCTGTGGCTTTGTGCGGCAGGTTTGAGATGAGAGTAGCTGTGAGCTGGAGAAGCCCGATACAGCAGCACTGCTCCACACAGCAGGCAGGTAGACATGGTAACAGACAGAGTGGTGTCTGGGCTTGGGTAAATTAGATTTGTCTGCGCACTGGAGGGGAGGGGATGAATTTATTAGTCCTGCGGAGGTTACCTCTGACTGGAACACAAGTTCACTGCAGAGTGGAGCTCGGGAGAGGAATGACTGACATTTCATTTGATTCATTTGATTCAACTATTGAAGCTTGTAAGAAACACTGCATGAAATTGCTGCTATAATCTAGTATAAATGAGCCATTTGTTTCTCATTGATTCACAGAAGGAGCATTGATGCCAATCACTCTATTGATGATCAGTATTCAAATCATATTTGTTTTGAATTTAATGGGTTTATTTCCATGACCAAAGTCAGTCGGTGTTTTTGTGCACAGCTCCCCCACCCTCCCCATTGCATTTAAAGTTCAATAATTGTCTAAATATGGTCTCGCTTTTAACGTGATTTTTGCTTTAACAATTCAATGGTTTCACTTTTGCTCATCATCATCATCATCATCATCATCAACCTCATTATCACTACCATCATCATCAACATCATCGTATTGACAAAATGTCATGCATTAAGATGAAACCTTAAACAATTCTGCTGGTATATTTGCTTGGAGCAGTTTGTAATGCCACTAGATTTCAGAGGGCAGTGCAGCTCAGTGGCAGCTGCTTATCCATATTCTGACTGCAGCTTCCTCTGTATCCTCCTACATCAGCCTGATACACCCGGTCCAGCCAGCACTGGCACTTCTATGGGAAAGATTACCATCCATTCCATAGTGCACCCCTGCACCTATGACTGAAGGCCATTTCCTTTATCTGGTCTCAGGAAAATAAATCAGCTCTGTGGTACTCAGGGAGCCAGGGTTATTATTCTCACTTTCAGAGTCGGTAAAGTTCAGTTCAGACTCGGCCCCTGCTTCATACTGCACAGACAGCAGACACAATAGCATTAGCTGAAGAGTAGTAGTTAATACAGTGAGCTCCATAATGCTTGGGACAAAGTCAATTTTTTTCTCTTGATATTGCTCTTTACTCTACAATTTTAGATTGGTAATCAATTCCCATGTGGTCAAAGTGCAGATTCTCAGCTTTTATTAAAATTAATATTTATGTACTATTGTGTAACTCTTAGGCACATGTAACAAAAATATCCATACAGCAAAGTTTTAAATATTGGGGGGAAAAAAGAGCAGTGAACATTTAAAAACAAAATTTGTTAGGACCACCCTTTGCCTTTAAAATTGCATCAGTTATCTTAGGCACACTGTGCTGCAGTTTCATGAGAAGTTTTATACGAAGATCAGCTGGTTGGTTGTACCAGACATTGGAGAACTTGCTATAGTTTATCTGCAGCTGTTGGCTGTCTCGCTTGCTTCTGGCTATCCAGGGAATCCCAGACAGCCTTGATCAAGTTAACTGAAAACTTACTTTCTAAATTCTATATTTTCTCTGTAACATTTAATTGGAAAATCAGGGCTTGGAAATCTCAAACTTGCTCTTTTGTACCGACACACTAATGTAGAATACTTACAATAAAGCTAAAAATATCTAAGACTAAATTTGTCTTTTGAAAAAATCAAAAATCAAGGGTGCCCAAGATTTTTGTACAGTGCAGTACATTTTGGAAGAAATGTTAGAAATGTATCGTATATTTGGTGTCATATATGCATAGCCCCCCCAAGTCAGGGCACCATAATTCTTGGGACAAATTACTTCTCAGATGTTTCTGATTAGCCACGTGTGTTCACAAGCTAAATGTTTTAGCAAAGGTACAAGAGTACAAGACCTGCAAATTATCTTCAACTGATGTGCGTACATATATCACATATGTACATCATTCATATTTCCCTTCACTTGTAGGTAAAAAGCACTGCATTTACCCTTTTTCGCTTACATTTTTACTTCACAACGAAGAACAAATGCTCCATAAATCACACCCTACTGTTCAGTGAGTGGCTGAAAGGTCAGGGGCTGTTTGCTGAAGGCTGCCGGTGATTCTGCAGTTTTGGAGGAAACGGGTCGGTACTGTGTCCATTCGTCAATGGCTGGAGATGCCAGATCATCTATCTGCTCACCTGTAAGCAGCTCAGCCTGTTGTGGACTGCTGTTTTATGTGGCTATTTTTGGCATTTATTTTTTAAAGGATCCAGACATTTTCATTTATTTTCACATTCTTTTTGAAAGTGCCAAAAAATGAAGCTATATATATATAAAATGACTGGCAAAAAAACACTACCTACTCACTGCCTTTTTCTCTTGAAGTGCATTTTGATTTATTGCCTTTTCGAGACAAAGATTTCAACATACAGCTTCGCCGACACATAAAGGCATTCAGCACCACAAGAACTACTACTCAACAAAATTCTGTTTATGAAAGTGGATGTCAGCTCGTATTGAGTGATGCCTCTGGCGGTAGATTCTCTGAACACAAGACTGATAGAATTATAGTTGCAGTTTTACCCAAGGCAAAGGCAAACTGAACCCATTTATTTTGCTATCCTTTTGGAGACAAATACTTATTTGATTTACAGATCTTGTAATGTTTTTCATAAACCTATTCCAGTAATGCTAATATTAAGTGTTTCAAAATGTATTTATTCAGAAATATACATAGTAACACCAAAGTACATAATTATGGCATGGAAACTATTATAAAAGTCATTACTGTTACAGCTGACCAGCCAATAATTGATAGTTGTTCATCAGGCTAAATGATCAGGATCTGGTTTTGTAAGAAGTATCAGCATAACTTCCCATCTGTGAAGTATTCCTGACAAATGCCTACTAATACTTACATTGCATTACATAAGAGTCTTGTTGCATTGTAAATCTTCTTGATTAGAATGCAAGTTTTTGAAATTTTAATGCTGGCCTTTAAATATAAGATGACAAGGAAGAGAAATTGTGCCCTGAAAAGCAGAGAAAATGCATAATGTGGGACCATCAGATAACTTTCATTCATGGCTATACCATTGACCACTGACTATAAAAGTCAGCCTTGGATGGACATCAAAAGGCCCAACATAACGTGTTTCACATGGAATGTGTGACCTAACGTATCTACATTACTGCAACGTGCAGCTGTCTGATGTTCCAGCATTATCCCTAGAGAGGATGCCAGGTGGTTTCCCACAATCCATCTCTTTTAATGCCACGGGTAAATGTTCAGTGTTAATCCAATGAATAGGAGTTGCGTAAAGTGCCGAAAAGAGATGACCTGAACTCAATCAGAGTTATTTTCAAACTGTCCATTTCACTGTGAACTTTTTCAAGGATTAGGTGTTTCAAGGATTAGTGTTGTGAGCTATCTGGGGACGGAAAGCACAACCTTGCATGATCTGTCCGACCCTACCCACAAACCCCCTGAACGAGTGGTCCATCTTCCTGCTCCAGATCAAGAACAGTTTTTTCTGGCCTGTGGAGCATTCCATTTAAAAAAAGAGCCACAGAGAAGTACCCCTGGGGTGACATTTTTGGGGGGAATTGTCTCTGGAGTAAAAGCCAGAGCCCTCCATTTGTTCACGGCGGTGATTCATGACTGGCGCGAGGAGAGCGCTCTGTGTTTGTCCTCCAGCTGTTCACATCTTCCTCTCAGCACACGCAAGTCGCCCCCAGCCGTGATGGACAGTGACACACCGCTACCAGCTGGTGCACCGTGCTCCCTCTTTACAAGAGCAATCAGTGCTCCGCCTGGTACCATCGTTCTGACATCACTCTCCTCTCAGACTGCACCGACTCCGGCCCGGACGGAAGGTGCCAGAACTACCGGCGTTTACGTGTCAACCTCGTCTGAAATGTCATTCCACGAATGCATTATCTCTGGAAGAATGGCGAGGGTCAAATGAACGGTGGTGTGAAACTATGAGTCAGATATCTCTTTTTTTAATTCAAATATTTTTGTTATCTCACATCACTCCGACAATGAATATTTAAACTGTATTTCAGTATGGGTTCCTTTTTCAGAGCTGTGAGATGCTGCACACCCAGAAATGGATAAGACATGATGCTGTCTGGAAACAGTTTCGTTTTTGTGGGTGATTTGATTCCGCAGATGAAAGCTGTTAAGGCCTTTCTTGGCATGCCACGCACTTCTACCACGACCAAAGTAAATAAGCCTTGTTTGGACTGGGATTTAACCAAATGAATTATTCAAGCACTACACTATGCTCGTGTTATTAATTTCACTGTAGTGGTGAAATAATATTTTGCAGGGTATTATTTTGACATTCATTTTTAATATACCGGTTCCCAGCACATCTTGTTAATGTGAATGTTGTCTGCAGAGACAGGCTTCTCTTTTCCTGTAGCCTGTGCTCATTAACCACATGCATTTATCTGAGATGAAGAGCAGGAGGTTCTGGGCTCCGTCTGATGTCTGGCTGCAGGGCAGTGTTTGTTTTAATCCCGGAGACACATGGGGGTAATCCAAAACAGCTCTGCAGAGTAATATATTTTTTGGGAAAAAAAAGAAAAAAAAAGATAGACTACAGTATCCATTCAAAACACTGGGCCATTGTTTGTCTGAATGTGGCCTGGTAATGTACCAGACTTTGTTGGCACAAAGGAATTTTTGAAGTGAATCTCAAAGTGTAAAAAATGAATGTGTGCCAGAAGGCTCACAGTCAGTATTCTCTCCTGTATCTTCATATCTGGGACTTTACGCTCGCTTTAAATATGCAGGAAGCAAATTAGAGAGGTACGTTTATTTGGCCTCGCGTGCAGTATGGCTCCCCAAATGAAAGCAGTGCTGCTTGTTAAAAAGATAAACAAACAATTAAGGTATTTCTCAGGAGAAAGAATTAATGCGCTGTCCATCTAGGCAGAAAGGAGGCTACAAATGTGTTGTTGTCGCCGCTTGTCTGTCGTTATGTACACTTCCTTGTGAGTCCCATGAACTCTCATATAAAATGCCTTCTATCACACAATGTCCTTTTGTTTGTTGTACCATAGTCACAGATATAATAGCAGAAGCTGCAATCTCATCTTGCTTGAATTTATTTCACTCTCATTTGGGAAACTGAATATTCTGGAGCTAGTCCAGGGGTATTGGGTGTTCCCCAGTCGCCACCAATTCAATGAGGCTAGAACATTAACAGTGTCTAATAAATACACACAGTGGGCGTTCAGGCTACGTGGAGTTACAGCAGAGTTCAGTGTTTCTGGGAGAAATGGACTTGATTTAAATTATTAATTTATCATTGCAGCTGGATATTTAACTTTTTCTTATTCGGTCTGACAAATGTAGTCCTGATTTAGATCTTGTAACTTGCCTGGTAGTCAAAGGTTAAGAGGTCTATTTGTGTTCACCCCTGCCAGAAGAATACTCAACAGCTCAGCTTTCACATGCAGGCGAAGGGAGGGCCATTGTGTGAGATGCAGGTTCAGGGTGAATTTGCAGTTTATGAAATGTCACTTAATCCCCTTGATGTTGGTGTGTAGAAAAATAGTTCAGGCTACAGCTGCATGATTTTGCTTTTTTTTTTCTAAGCTGCATCTCTCATGTCATTTCCCCTGAATTTGAATGAGGATCAATCGTGTTTACATGGCTCCCAAAGAGTGGTGTGGGGGTAATGCACGTGTAATGCCTGGCAGTGAGGGTGGTGTATGGTGTGTAACCTGATGAGGGCAGAATGTGGTGAGTGACCGTGCTGGAGTGATCTGTGGCAATGTTATAATGTGCTCATCTCAAGTCCTTCATTCCTTTGACGTGGGAACCATTTTGAATTGCATGAGTGCACTGGGTAGCATTTCAGGTGCAGTGTGACCCAGAATTACCCATTTTCTTGGCAGTACTGCTGCCTTGTGGAGAGGGTGAAGAGGGAGGTGGTGGTGGTGGTGGGGGGGGGGGTGATTCTTTGGAAATAGCCACAGAATGGATTTGATAAAATGATAAAGTAGAGAAATGTTATTTTTCCTTCAAAGGGATAAAGTGTGTTTTGTTGACCAGAGATGTCCCAGGCTTTTATTTGTGGGCAGATTGGATCCTAGAGAAAAATGATATTAAAAATAGGTCTCATATTTTGTGCTCTATTATTATGATACAATGTTGTCTTGTCTTTCACAGTGCCCTCACAATGTACAGTATGCAAAATGATATTTCAATCTGCCATTGTCAGTGGTTATAATTGAATGAGTGCTATAGGGTATCATTCATATTTAATTGTTTTGGAAAACTTAAAACCATTTTCAAACAAAAAGTACATAATTCTTTTAACAGATTTGTGGCTCTGTAGGTCTCTAAGGCCCTTTATACTAATAATGTCACCTTCCACTTTCACCCGAATAATGAAACAACAGGAACTCCCTGTTATTGAAAAGAAATAGGATATAAATACTGTACAATACAGTTGTTTGTTTGAAGATGTGGTGCCTTACTTTGGGCAAAAATAAGATGTTTCAAATGCAATGGATGGACACTTACAGTGCCTCCGTGATTTTAACCCCTTCTTGATTTGGAACAATGACCCATTATTGCTTTAAAATGGGGTGCAAAGTATTTTAGATTTTGATATGTACGTATATAGATGTGTGTGTGGGTGTGTGTTTGTGTGTTTGTGTGAATTTGGACCTTATTTGTGGTGTTACTTCCTGTGCTCTCCCTAAAGGGAACATATAATCCATTGTCCCAGTTGTAAAGCCCAGCACTTGCAGTTAGGGAACAAGTGCACCGGGTATGCCATTGATTCAGTGTGACGGTGATGACATTGAGGAATGCATGCTGCAAAGGTCACATTCGCTTAGCAGCCCCATTCAGCTTCAGAGAGAGCTGTGTGACGTGTGTCTCTATGGAGACTGGTGTAGCATCTACATCACTGACTCCCACATGTTACCTGCAGCCTCCCCAGCCTACTGTGGCAAATATAATAAGAGCCTGCATTTGGAAATTGTGTGTGTGTGAGCGTATGTGCACACATATGCATGTGTGTGTGAGTGTGTGTGTGTGTGTGTGTGCTTTTTCAATGCCTCTCGGGGGTGTGAGTAAGTATGCTGGGTCATGTTATAAATAGAGCCTTCATCTCAATGCAACATGACAACTTGCTATCCAGAACATCAACCGTCCCTATAGTGTGGTAAATGTGTGTGCTGTGTGTTTTTAAGGCTGACTATATTATGGTCTTGTGCACTGAAGGAAAATTAGCTGTCCACAGTTGGCTTTAAAATCAGAATATCTCCTGCAAAAAGATTGATGAATTGGTGAAAAAAATTAAGACATCATCCTTCAAAAGTGACATCAAAATAACTGCAAAGAAAGTGATAAAGTTGATGAAGTTGAAAGCACATATGCAGTGCAGTGTACAGCAAAACTAGTACACATACATTTTCCAATGTGAATGGAGTGTAACTGATCTTGGGCCTGCCTCCTGGGCGGATGCATTGATGTACAAACTTCCCCTGACACCAGACATCATGGTGAGTCTCTGTACATCTGTAATTCTAAGTGCTGATCAGAGAGAATTGCCATGTGACTTGGCAGGGGATATTACCCACGATCCTGGAGTGTTCGGACAGGCACAGTACAGGGCTTTGAAACCAGTTTAGACCTGTCTTGGAAGCCAGAGACACTGCTAAAAACTGCACCCACAGTTTGTTCTGGGATTGCACCGTCCAACACAGTGAGGACCGTAAGTATTTGGACAGTGACACAAGTTTAGTGGGCTGTAATTCCTACCTGGTTCGCTCCATATGGATGTGAATTCCCAAACTTTAATTCGAGCGTATATTCATCCATATGGAGTGAACCACATCGGAATTGCAGCCCTTTGCAATTGTGCGACTGTCCGAATACTTATGGACCTTAATGTGTAGTTTTTTTAAGTTCACGGAAATGATGAGTCCTGTGTTTTATTCCTGTGTATGTGCGCAGGTGACAGTTTAATGCCGTGGTCTAATGGTGTAGCCACGCCTGGGGGCTTCATGGAGCCTCGTAATGTCTTTCCACCCTGGTCTGTGGCTAGGCTCAGTAATTCTACTGAGACAATACGCTTTCCGGGCACAGCAATCGGCCTGTGTGGCCAAAAGTAAAACAAAAATCAATAAAACCATAAATGAGCTGACAGTGGCTCTTATGTACATCAGCTCGAACGCACGGCGTGCTTTTCTCCTTGCAGTCAGGCTCCCCCCTGCCATATGATTTGTTTATGTGAACCTGAGACGTATTCCGGCTGTCTGGCTACCCCCACAGAAACAGTATAGATTAATGAGACAAAACCTGATAATAAAGTGCTCAGACAAGTTGTCTGGGTAGCAAGAGGAGGCTGTCAGGAATTCATGAGTCTTAAACCAAAAGTCAATGCTGCTGCTGTGATTGAATTTGGACACAGAAGATACAGTACTCTCTTCTGGCTCATAATTATACACCATAGATCTCTCCGCTGCTGCCATAACATTCAGACAGAGTCTGAGATGAACATATGGTCCGTGTCTCAGTTTCCACTGCTCGTGTGCAGTCCAGTCCACCACCAAAAAGGAGCCGTGTTGTATCGTGGCGTGAATCATGATTTATTGTAGCTGCCTGTTTTTTTGCTTTTTCTGATACTGGCCTAATTAATTTGATTGTGGGCTGATGGGATACGTTCAGTTGGCTGGTCCTATCTTAATTCAATCTGATTTGTTCAAATAGCTGAGGCTTTAGTGCATTCTGCTGATGCATGCGCAAAAATAAGAAATGATCACACCCTGGAGATAACCTTGAGCTTGTTTTCCCCGACTTTCACAGTGGTTCATTAATACACATTAATAAAATGCTGCTCATATACAGTATCTTTTGAATGGTCTGCATGAATTTAGATCGAGCTTTAGGCTATACTTAATACAATAAAAATGTTGGATAGTATAATTGCTACATACAGGATATACACAGAACATCAATTGCTACATACAGTATATGCACATTACATTAAACTACTATTGCAACAAGGGATCCACACAATGTTTCTAAAAATCTAAAATGTAGGCCTAGGCATCACCGTGTAAGCAACCACTGTGTATTACTTTTTTTGTGTATAGAAGTAGTGTTTGTATACTGTAGCACCAGAGCAGTTGTAATTTTAAGCCTAAAAGTCGGAGGGGGGACACAGGCAGTGATGCTTGGAAGTGCCACTTACAGGGTGAGCTGGCAAGATAAGAGGAATAAAATAAGTATAATATGTTTAATGAACACTTAAAAAGTGTAACGGCCAATTTCACTTCGCGTGCTAACAGCGAGCCCCGGCGATCTGATTTCGGTTGATACATTCGTCCCTGGCAGCATCACCACAGCTGCGGTGCAGCCTTCCTCATTTTGGATTCTGGGCGGAGGCGCTGTCACTGAATGAATTATCTTCGTCTGCCGCCGAGGCACGTGGAGAGGAGGATTTAGCCGGAATCGCAGATAATGAGAGAACCGATGGTAATTTTCTCCTGTTCACTGGCTTTGGAAAGCCGGAGAAATCCTTGCAGCGGAAACGTTTCGGACCACCTCTGAAACTACCCTATTATTCCGGTGTGTGGAAAAATGCCTTCTCCGTTTTCTCACACTTTGCCGAGGCTGCCATACGCGCTGGGGCCTCACGCAGAGAGCACTTTCATAACATTGTGTAACGTACGGCTCAGTTCATCCTGTAATAAGTTCATCTTCCCTCAGATCATGTCATGTGGAATAGTTTGCCATCCGTATCGACGATTTGATTGTCAGTGTTAGTGTTCTAATTTGATAAGCGGAGCACGTTGTATTAATATTTATGAGCCGTTTCTTTCAGGTGGATTATACGTAATACCTGTGTGTATTAATAATAAATGTAAGGACCCTCTTGACCCATCAATCACTGGCGTGATTATTATTCACAGATAATGAAGTGGAATGCCATTTACAGTTACTGTAACCCACATTGGCACTACATATAAAGCCATTAAACTTGTGCAGTCTCTATTAAAAACAGAGACTGCATGCGGAAGTGAGAGGCTGATGCTTGACTTACTGAATTGTTTTTATTCCAATTTGATGGTCATATTGATAAAACAGCGTTTGTCATATTAAATGTAGGTGGTCAGCTTTGGCCACTCTCTTCTTTATGTATTTTATGCATTGCCTGTTTCCTCCAAATAATCCAATATTTTGAAGTGGCTCCTGCAGACGGTGAGGATAAGTAATGTAGAGAAAATGGAAGGGAAAGGCATTCCAGTTCAGCCATCAGAGTCTGTATGTGGTTAAAATCTGAGAGTTAGGTGAGTCTTTCACCCAAAATACACAGGATTATCTAAAGCTGCAGAGCCTTTGGTGATTGACTGTGTCACTCCCAGAGGCATCAGTGGGTAATATCAGCCAATCTGATTCCTCAAATGTGATGACATCACCAGAAATGTATCGTTGGTATTCTGGTATCTTGCCACCATTTTGCCACCAGTAGTTTCTTTGCATAATTGTCTTGATACTTGGTACTCAAGTTTATGATTCCATTGAACATAACAAGAGCCACTAACTATATATTTCTGACATTTATTGCCAAACTGAAAAGAGAAATGTGAATTTTGCAGTGCACATTGCAGTTTGTCTCTCTCTACCATTTCTTTAGTTACAGGCTCTGAGGAACATTTTGTCTGTTATAATTTAATTTAATCTAAATGCATGTTTTTCCCGATTACTTTGAATTGTGTGTTCTTTTAGAGACTCAACAGGAGAACTTGCTGTGGGAGGTTGCCTAGTAGTTGTGCATTGTGGTAAAGTATGTTCATGTGTCACTAGGGTGGAGCTCTGGTGCATTGCTCTCTCTTCACCATGTGCTGTCAAAAACAATGAAATATTGAAGTATGTATGGGAGAACATAGCTATGGTCCAGATGGAATTAAGTTAATATATCATTTTAATTTATTTGTTTATGTGTAATGTATTTGAATTGTCCATTATTAATTTAACTCTCTACTAGATTGTTTTGTAGGAATATAAATAATATAAATGCTATACAGAGAATTTAATTTTTTTCTTCAGAAATCAAATGCACATGAATGAATGCAGGGCAGGATTTATGCAACACTTAAAACAATGAGGAAAGAACATTTAACTCTTCCACAGAGACACTAGCTTCCAGCAATATTATGCCAGGCTCAGCTACAGTTACAATAAACTTGTTTTCATAGCTTTTAGAAAAAGCACGCATTGATTTCTCAGACTTCAGATTCACAAATATCTTTTAATCAAGGGATATTTTTCATAAGCTGAGGTACCAGCAGAGTTGAGAAAGGTTTTGAGGGACAGTTTGGCTCTGATGCCTGATGTGCTTTTGAAGGACATCTTATTTTCAACATAATTATATGCTCCATCAGAAGATCTTTCTCCCCTCTGAAAGACACCTTTGATGAAAACATTCACTTTGACTTAAACTGTAGTGGATTTTTATTTTATTTTATACAGTTCACATTTTTTTAAATTGGTTTATTTTAAATATATAATAAATGAGCCAGTGATATAGCAGCATCTAAGCCAGGGCTACTCAACTCCTGGTCTTGGGGGCTGCAGTGTCTGCAGGTGTTCCAACCATGCACTTCACCACCAGATTTCACTAATTATTTTACCTGTTTGGTTGAGTAAGGGTGGTAATTAGTAAAATCAGGTGGTGTAGTGCATGGCTCGAGCAATACCTGCAGACATGGTGGCCCCCAGGACCAGGAGTTGAGTAGCGTGGATCTATGCATTCCCTCCTCCAGAAGTTACTATCACTGCGTTCTATTTTTGTACCACCCTTCCACTGTTATGGTGGAGTCCCAGAATAGCTCAGCACATTGTGAATGGTGTATTTTACTGGTATTTATTTGTCTTTTTTCCCGCATGGGATGAGTGGAGCCAGCTTGGCCAGGCCGTGAGAGCTGTGACATCATGCGTAGGACTCTCTGTGTGTGAAGTGGTTGCTGTAGTACGCTGCAGAATGACAACATAGGCGCGCCATTGCACTTGTGGGCAGTGTTGGCAGTCTGTCCTTAACCATCTCCCTGTCTGTGAAAGGTTAGTTTAGACTGATTAATGCCTTGTAAAATGGCCTTCTCCAAGACAAAGAAATACTTGCCCGGATAATGTCTGCTGGAGCTCAGAGGCAAAGCTAATGTTGTTTCTGTCTCTCCTCGCATGCAGCAGACTAATGCCTGCCAGTCATAGAAGACTTCAGTGTGCAGCACCGGGCTTTAGGAGTTTAACTTGCAGGCTCAAGAACAGCATCTCTGTGGCAATGCGGAACAGGCACGAGCATGTGACACTCACAGTCAGACCTTCTGCTGATGTGATGTATGGGAAGGCAGTTTCTCTGAGGGCATAGGCAGGGGTCAACCCTGGCCATCAATTAGCAGATGTCCCCATTATGAACACTGGGCTCTGTTAATCCCCAATTAAGATGGAATGGAACAGCTATCTGAAGGTTACAAATATCCTTTCAGGTTCTCTTCTTGAATATTAAAAGCAACGAGTTATGAACGGTTTGAATATTTTACCAGCCAGTCTCCGATTTTTGAGAAGGTGGTTCTCCTAAAAATAGATTCGCTGAAGGCCATTGAAAGATGAAATGCTTTTAATCAAAGCTTTAGTTCTCAGGTGTAAGATCATTTGTACACATTTGCATTCTAAGATAGGTCCTCGCTCTTAATTTTCCTTTAAAAGTCCATCCATTACCTTGTTTGTCAGTTCCATTGCCTAAGCTATATCTTGCTGTTTTTGAAGTCCATTAACATTGCAGTGAATTGATAAAGGAATGAATATGTAAAATAGATCATATTAAGTACCTTATTTATCAGTGTCAGTCTCTGGAGTGCCAGTGAATAATGGAGCGGTTGTAAATTGGAATGCCGGTATTTCTCGGCCTGTTGCTCTGCCTGCGAGTCCATACTTCAGTTCTTCTTCAGTTAGTATGTTTAATTGAGCTGTTAATTGAATACGTTTCTGGATTTATCTTTGATTGACGTCTTACCTGATGAAACTGAAGTTTATAAATACAAACAACTTATTGCAGTAGAGATTGAGATGATGAGATTTGCGAATCGGAATTAAATTTCGGAATTCAAAAGCTCAATCATGCCTAATCAGCGGGAACAAAGAGGAGCTTAAGAATGAGCTTGCAGAATCTGCATGTACAACACATTCTGCTGATCCACTAACCGTTATTTGGCTGGCACAGTATCTGGAAAAACAGTTACTGTGCCAACAGCAAGTGGGAAGAAGATAAACAGATTGGACTGTTTTCGGCATCATGGACATTCAGGCCAGTACTGTCTGTTTGCCCGCCTCTTCTCCACGTGAAAAATTCAACACAAATTATGTTACGGAAATGTTTACCAACTACAGGCAGACAGGAAGTACATTCAAATACCATTTCTTCTTCTTTCCCTTTTTTGTCTGTTCAGAATCATAACTGCCAATATTCACTGTGGCAATTTCCCTGCCAATGTATTATTTAGTTTCTAGCCCAATTTTAATTTGCTTTTTAGTGTGCGGAACATTGAAAAACATAAAGGTGAAAGAAAAGGATGAGAGTTTAGCAGCAGGGTGATGTGACCGGATGGCTTGAGCAGGAAGCGAAACGGCCTGGCGTAAGGTAATCTCTCGTGACTCATACGGATTGTTCCGGAGCGGGAGGAGTGGTGGGGGGGGGGGAGGGGTGTGATGGAATGCGAGCGGAACTCCCCCCAGGCATAAATGCCCGTGTTTGCCTGAGAAGACGCTGACCCATTGTGCTGTAAGCTGACAATTGTCTCAGACTCGCGCTGGTCAAGCAGAGATGAAGCGTGTCAGCCCTGAGGCTTGCGTTTGGAAGGGCCAGAGCACCTCTACTATCTTTGGAGGAACTACATTTGTTCATTTTCAGATTCCATGGTACAAACAGAGCCCACAAAGGCATATGAGTTTAAACCTGCCAAGGGTTGTTCTTTACTAAGGCCCAAATTGATTATTCATGTGCTGTTGTGTTGTGATTGACATCATCAGAGCGAGTAATCACACAGACTTGTGTCGCTAATGAGCTTGTGAGTGACAGGTTCTGCGTCCTGGCAGTAGAGCTTCCTGTGCGTCAGAGGCACTCCAGTTACTGTTTACATCATTCCGCCAAAGAGGCTTATGCCCTCACATCCACAATCACCTTGAGATTAAGAACTTTTCAATGAGGGGTTGTGTGTTATGAGAATGTGTTTATGATTGTGATGATTATGATAATAATGGCGGTGGTGGTGGTGGAGGGTATTTCTTTGTTTGCTTGTTTGTTTGTTTTCCTGACATTATTGATGAGATTTACTATTTCATAAATCCTATCGCACATCTACACAGCTGGATTTTATTGGAGCAGATCAAGGTACGGTGCTGCAGTGTAGCCAAGGGCAGAAATCAGTATCCACAGAAGCATGATAAGGCTGGATTATGGAGAACATGACCCTTTTGTGACCTGTGCCCATGAACACGGGTCACAGAAAGGAAAGAGAGTACGTCACGCAAGCTTGAGCCAGGAAAAGAAGGTCAAATGCAGAAAAGTCGCCGTGATGTGATTGTCAGGGGCATGAGGTCAAGGTGGTCTTGAGTTGTGAAGAAACGTTCAATACACGTGAATGTTCTGTGTGTAGTAGGCTCATATGTTTTCAGTATTTGAAAAGCCCTTCTGTGACCAAGTCTTTGGCATAAAAACACCCACAGGAGAGTTGTGCATGAAATGTACATATGAACATGAGTTTTCTTCACCTACTCCCACGAGATCAGACTGAACTGTAACTTTAAAAACAACCCTGGGCCTAGCAATCTTAGCCTCATGAAGCAGTGGTTTTATTCACAGGTGTCTCTGTTAATTACCGAATACCACAGAACCTCTCAGAACCACTCGACTGCAAACTTTAACCTGCAATCCCACTGCAGTGGCCCTGGGCCCACCAAAATTAATGAGTTACCGTCCGCTGCAAAGTCGAGATTTCAGCCCAAATAAATTATTTACCTTGGCACAGTTAACCGTTAGCTGCCACCAGAGTATGGATTTCATGGATACTCTCTGAGAGACAGATATGAGTTATGTTCAGGCAGGCTAGCCAGCCAGAGGCATCAAAACAAGGCACAAGCTAGCATGAGGTATGGAGGAAAATGGATAGTTATCAAGAAAAAACGGGCCTTGGCTTCCCTTCCACATCAAAATGAAATACAGTGGATTTCAGTTTATTCTGTATTCTGCTCAACTGTTTGTGTGATATGGAATATGGGAATTGAATCTATGCTGCTATTTAGTTGATGTTCTGTGGATTGGAACAGAATTGACAGCAGTAAATGTCAGTGCTCTGCCTTGTGAAATTGTGCATTTTTAGTACAAAAAGAAAAGCTGCACTGGCCTTCAGGAAAGAAGGGATATGATGGCACACACACACACACACACACACACACACACACACACACACACATACACACTTTGTTCCCGTTTCGCCTTTAGTCTTTATAATATCCTGGAGCTGATCTGTAAACACAAAGGGAGAAGTGGCTTTTCCTTCTGTGAAATGCTTGAATCATTTTCAGATGTGAATAGTGTGTGAATATGGTCAAGGGTTGATTGGAAGCATATTGAGTGGTGAATGCTATCCAGAATTGTGGCTGTTTTTTGGTTGTGCTAGTGGTGCGCGTTCTGTTTTATGCCTTTTGTTTTTCATTACATATTTTTATTAATATAGATTTAATAAGGAAAAGGCCATTATTTTGTATAATTTCATAGATTTCATGATGCCATGAGAAGCCATAATTATCTTCAAAGTACGCAGTTTATTATACAATTAAGCCAATTTAAACATTAAATGATGTTGGTGTATGTCCAATAGAAAAGTGGCTTTACTTTTTTCAATTTGCTCTTTCAGTTGATCACACACACGCACACACAGACACACACAAGCACACACAGGTATGCACATGCACACATGCGCACATATCAACAGGCATATTTAATACTTGCATCCAAATGACTCTTTGACCATGCTTCCTGCATTGGTGCATTCCAAGAGATGCTGCTGTAGCTTACAGAGACAGCCAATCACAGAGCTGAACATTGCCTTGTCTCCTGCTGCTTTGCTGTATGGAGCAAACTCAAACTGTATTGGATAAATAATGACAGACAGTGTCAGCAGAAGCTGCCAGAGTTCCCGAGGTTAATGTGCATGAGTTCAGCCCTCAGTTGTTGGCCTGGCTCAGGTCACTGCAGGATAGGAGAGGCTTTCCATTACCTGCAACACCTCAAGCCTCAGGGTGGACACTGTATAACGCAGCCGGGAGGAGTTTGTATGGTGAGGATATATGCACAAAGATTAGATCATGTTTTGTGTGTGTGTGTATGTGTGTGTGTGTGTGCGCGTGTGTTTGAGAGAGAGAGAGAGAGAGAGAGAGAGAGAGAGAGAGTATGTGTGTTCATGTTTGTGGATGCGTTCAGATCTGTTTTTTTGGTCAAGATAATTGATATGTTCATTAAATTGGATTAAACGTGTTAAAGACAAAGGACCACACAATGTATAAAAACACATATAAGAAGCTTTCGCTGTCCTAACTTCACCCAAGTCATGTGACACAGCATCTTAAATTGAGTTGTAACAATTTATGATGCATCAGAGTAGTGTCCTTAAGCAAGTGTGCAATGCGCAAGAAGATTACTGAAATCCTGCCGGGGAGACAGACCGGAGAGATCACTGTGAGCACAGCTTCACAGAACACCAGCAGCTTGTGCATGTTGTGCCATGATGTGACATATTTCAAAAATAAAGGCATATTAAAAACTATGCCATCATCTCTATGAATCCACAGGGCTCCATGGTTTCTTGTTTTGTTGTTGGATTTGTACTGTGATATCTGTACATTCGTCTTTTGTTCTTTTTCTTGTTTCAGTTTTTTACTTTGTTTGAAATCTGACAGAGGCAGTGTGCTGTGCATCGCTGTGTCCTGACATCTTTCATCCCCTGGCAGTTTGCTTCACAGTGTATACCAAAGCACTGATCTGGAGATATCTTCCAGTACCTTGTATTTTTCATAAAAACCTGTCCAGATTGTATGTGGGTCAAGCCTAAAGCACCCTGGATTTATGCTATCCAACCCTGTCTCAGAGATATATGCTGATATCATAATTTCCCATAGATATGTTGATTGATGTCTGTAATGTCCAGATGGTATAATAGTCTAATAGTCTAATGCCTCACTGGGGGATGTATTGTCTTTAATCTCAAGGCTGAAGTCAGTGTTGTTATGTCTTATTCTGTGTGTGTGTGTGCAAGTGTGTGTGAGGGTTTGTTTGTGTATGTGTGTATGTGTGTGTTTATATGTGAGTGTGTGCGTGGTGGGTGTGTATGTTTGTGTACGGGTGTGTGTGTGTGTGAGTGTGTATGTGTGTGTGTGTGGGTCATGTAAATGTAGTAAGAAAGGCAGTCCTCCTGATGGCAGCTGCCTGTTCTTTCGGGGCTTTATTTAGTCAGGCCTGTCAAACTAGGCTGCAGAGAACCCAGTGTTAACTGCCTGGATGTGAGGGACCCAGGGGTGGTTTCACTGTGGGCTTTTGTGCGATCTCGAGTGCAGGCAAAATGAGTTTCTGCATTTGTGCGATTGGGAGTGCAGGGAAATGGGTTTCTGCTTTTGTTTTGCATGATTGTGATGTGATGATGAGGGCTTGCACATGCCTGCTGATTGGGTCTGGTTGACAGGGTGGCTTCCTTATCATTCAGCTGAAAGAGTGGGCAGAAAGAGAGAGAGAGGTACTGATGTACATTTGGTAGATTTGTAAAAATTGTATTTCATGTTTTACAAGTTCATTATGTGCGGATGGGGAGTTGGGTTTTTGTCTCATATTTTATTTTCCTAAAATGCTGGATCGCTCCTGTTATGCTAATAATGTACCTTGGTTGAATCAATTAATCTGTGATTTCCCCATATTTGGAGAGAAACATTAGCCTGTAAAAAAAATAATCAAAGGGCCTTGATACAATGGTACAGTCCAGCAGCAATGAGGGCATGTCATCCCCAGAAAAATATTTGTGACATGACAACATGCCTTCAGGACAGTGGTCCGGTCCAGTGCAGGGGAGTATACATTTTATCTGTTAATAGGCTTCAAGCTGGAGTGACCGCAGTGGTACATTCCTGCTGAGATGCTGCCCTTTCCACAGATTTTTGCTGGCCATGTAGGCGAGATGGCACCCGCCACGTTCCTAATCCTCTTGAGGGTGTTAAGTCTGTGATCGTGAAGCAGACGGTCACTATACTGTGTGTTACTTTCATGTGACTTCACCCACTCACTTTGTGTGAGACTGGCCATCTTTAACACGCGTGTTTCACAGCATGAATAAACCAGTAACACCGTGCCATGATATGGCCACTAACGAACACATGTTAACACGGCAGGCAGTGTGTCATGAAACATGTATTTATTCTGACACAGTGGCCTTATCTGGTGTGAAAAGCATTTCCCAATTAAGGAGTTACAGCTTTATTATAACTGACCTTTATGCTGTCTTTGTTCATGTTTATTTCCATTATTTCTCTGTCCAAACTGATTTTCTCTTTGTTGAAATCCTGTGTCTTCATTACCAGGTGAAAAACCACAATGACTCTTCGTTGGTAAAAGCAGAGACTGCTTTGGAATACATCTGGAATGAACATGGAAACATGTTTTTATTTATTTAGTAGACACATTTCACATTTCCTTACCTGAATTCTTTCCATCGGTATTTGTTTACGGAAACAGCTGGAAGGGACAACCGACTACTTCCATGTATTTACTGCAAGGTTTTTTTTATTTGTCTGGTTCTGTTTAAAGTGGAAATGATTAACATGCTGTTTTAAGTAGCATGATGAGTTCACACAAGCCATCAGACTGGCACAGAATGAGTCCCCAGACACAGGGCAAAACTGGCTGTTTCCAATGCCCCTCTCTGGCATTACAGCAAGGAGATTGAGGGCTGAACTCCTGTTCTCTCTCTCTCTCTTTCTCTCTCTCTCTCTCTCTCACTCTCTCCCTCTGTCTCTCTCTACTGTATCTCTCTATCTCTCTTCCTCTCCACTGTATCTCTCCCTCACTATCTGCCGCTCTCTCTCACATCTTCTCTCTCTCTCTCCCTCTCTCTCTACCTACTCTCCATAGCCGAAGGAGAGCAGGCAGATCTCACAGAGGCAGCCTATCGCAGTTCCACGTGTAACACACACCACAACATGTTTTGTGTTTATCCTGCGCTGAAGTGGAGCAAGGCAAATCAGCGCCGGTCTCCACTAATCATCTCCTCCTGCCCGCCCCCACCCCCTGCCCCCCCAGCAAGCCCCCCATCATTAATGCGGCATAAATATTTCTGCTGGACTTGGTCTCGTGTGCGTTCAGGGGCAGGGAGGGCAGGCTCAGCGGGAGAGCGGGAGAGTACAGCGACTGGGCAGCTCTCAGTGAGCCGCGCGCGGTTCTCCCGGGCTCCACGGCGACAGCACAGCGCACATCTGGATTGGCTTCCAGGCTGCCCTACCTGAGGAGGCGGGCTCTACCCGAGCTCTACGCAGAGAAGAGGCTCTGCTCCGCGTCTAGTCTCAGCTTGTCAGGGGGCTGTAACAGTCACCGACAGAGCATCTGCCCAGAGAGCAGGGGAACTGAACAGAGAGCTATTCAGCCTGGGAGCGAGAGATAGACAGAGAGAGAGAAGAGGGAGGGAGAGACAGAGTAAGAGAGAGTCAGAGAGAGAGTCAGAGAGGGAGGGAGAGACAGAGTGAGAGGAAGGCAGAGTCAGAGAGAGAGAGACAGAGAGGGAGGGAGAGACAGTGAGTGATTGAGCAATAGAGTGAGTGAGAGAGGAGAGAGAGCAAGAGAAAGCGAGAGGAGAGACAGAAGTGAGAGAGGGAAACAGAGAGAGAGAAAGAGAGGGAGAGTATTAGAGAGAGGACAGTGAGAGAGAGAGAGAGAGAGAGAGGGAGAGAGAGTAACAGAGAGGACAGTGAGAGAGGGAGAGAGAGTAAGAGAGAGGGAGAGAGAGTAACAGAGAGGACAGTGAGAGAGGGAGAGAGAGAGTTGGAGAAGAGCTGGAATGCACTGGCGCTGAGGCGGACTGCTCTCCTGTGTTTACCCGGCTCCCTCCTGACACTCGACTAGTCTGAGGGACCCTCCTGCAGCCGAGGACCCGCCACGCTTCGGACCTGGAGAGAGGTGATGAGCGCCTCCCACACGCCGGGACTGTCCATGCCTGGGAGCCTGAACCCTCAGCCGCACGCTTAGCTAAGCCCAAACTTCCCCTCAGTCTCCAGCGAAATAACTAACCTGTCACCCCCGCAAGTCAGGACTCGTGCTCTCTGCGAACGCGCCGAGACCTGAACCGGAGCAGGACGCCGACCGAAGGGGCTTCGGAGATAACCGAAAAAAGACTGCGCTTTTGGAGAAGATGTCCAAGCCTTCGCGGCTGGCCCGGCCGTCCTCAGCGGGCGCCGGGTCCAAACTGCCCCCCGTGCGGAAGGAGAGCCAAGGCCGACGGACCAGGGCCCCCAGCGTGGGGGAGAAGCTCACCAGGGCCGGCAGCGAGGGGAACCTAGCCAAACAAAACGCCGCCAAGCCACCGGCCGCAGCCCAGGAGACCCTGCCTAAGAGGAGAACCAGCCCGCCCAAAGGTAGGACCCACATCCACACCCAACCCCCCATCCCAAACAGCGGAAAAGCTCCGGGGCCTGTTTGTGCACTGCCTCGCAGCCTCCCGGGCTGAGGCGAGGTCACGTCCTGTCCGTAGGGATCTTCTGGACGT
Source organism: Conger conger (assembly GCF_963514075.1). NCBI lineage: Eukaryota > Metazoa > Chordata > Actinopteri > Anguilliformes > Congridae > Conger > Conger conger. The sequence goes on from NC_083763.1 coordinate 66,887,197, forward strand.
GATGCGGTCGCCCGTCCGTGACAGGGAGCCGCTGACCGTCCCACCGAACGCGGTCCGACCGCTTCTCCCCCCCTGCTCCCTCCCTGCCCCCCGTCCCGGCTCGTGGTCAGACACACCGTGTGGGCTTAGTCGGCCCCAGTGGCTGTTTGTTTGGCCTCGATTTTTTTTGTTCTTCTTTCGGATTCCGGCACATTCCTGTCTGAAGCGCATGAGCCTGGCACATTGTTCTGGCGGATTAGGGCCGGGGGAGTCGCCCCTTCGACTGCGCGTCGGGCTGATTAGGTACTTTCCCTGCATCATCACATTCTGTATCGGTGGGGTCACGTTAATCACCCGGATTGAATTAAATCCCGCTGCTGCACTTTTTAGGCACGCAAGTTGATTGTATTGTTTGTGGGGGTTTTTTTTCCTTTCTCTGTGGTATGAAAGTTGTTAAGCTTCCTGTTCCTCTTTGTGCGGTTACCTCATAACTTTTTGACACAGTCAGGCTAATGTAGGGGGTCACGTGACTAGAGCCAAGCTCTGTTTGCCCTTCCTTTTCGCTGTCAGCTGTGGCGACCGCACGCGTGGAAGAAGTATGTGTTTGCCCTGTGCGTCTTTCAAAGCCGAACATGCCCTCTGTCAATCATATCACTCAAACTCTTTTAATGTGTCTCAACTAATGTGTCTCCTTTTGGATGCTCTGTTAAACATTTTGTATTTGGGGTAGCCTGGCTGTCTGTAGGAATGCGCTTGCAGGAGGTCAGGAGTGTGTGCTGTGGATGGTCAACCCCCGCACCCCCACCCCAATCCCATAGTCTCAACATGCTATCTTCCCAACCCCCACCTCCACCCCCGACCATAAAACAGGTTACAGGCAGGTCCCTGCTGGAAACCAGATGTCCCATCTTAGCGGTGCTCGGATTTCACCACTCAGAGGCAGCAGGCCAGGATTTTGGATTTTTCCAAGTCAGGCATGGTTCCTTTTGTTTCTCTTTCCAGCTTTCAGATTCCTATTATATTAGTGCCGCACTTTTATCAATAGTACTCTCAGAGTTGGTTTAAAAAAATATATCAACAGTAGGTTCCATTCTGAATAATTCATTCATTTCCCTATGCATGGGTGTCCTGAGACTACTTTGTGCGCTGCCTCTCCCTTGGGTTTTGAGTGCTAGCAGGGGCTGTCTGTGCTCCAGGAAGAGAAAAGACAGTGACAGGAAATCCTCTGTTGTTTCCATAAAATAATGCGCTCAGAGTTTCCACTCAAAGAATTAGAAGTATAATGCAGAAGGAAACGCGAGAGAGAGCCACTAGGGCACAGAGGGGGAACTTCACTCTCAACCCTGACATTGAGTGTGAAAATGTCATTAGAGATGGAGCAGTGTGCTCATATGGATGGAGTAGGTGCTCTGTGACTGTACATCCACTCACTGCTGGAATTTCTTCCCGCCATTTTGTGTGGTGCGCACCGAGTTGACACAGATTTGGGACGCGATGGAAATTTGAACCACGGCTACCTGAATCCAGATGGAGCGGAGGTCGTCTCCAGAAGCTCTGGGGAACTGTGGCAGATGGATATCATCACAGGAATACTAACAATTCTGGCAGATGATTTATTTTTGCATGTTGTAAATCCTGCCCTGTCGATGGTCTCCAAACTGCCTGGATTTGATTTAACTGAAAGGTGTTCTTATCCTCACTTTTCAGTATCACCAGAGCCATTATCCAAGCTTATTCCACTGCATGGAAAAATAGAGAGAGAGAGCACACCAAAACAACTGTACATCATTGAACCTTACCTAACCATTCCTTTGCTGAAAGCCTGCCCTATGCTCTGATCAATGAGACTTATTGATTAACACCAATTAACAGCCTGTTGTGCTGCGGACAGAATGGAGCTAATGTGCACTTATTCCAGCTCATTTACGTATTCAAGCCTATCTAACCGTTTATCTAACCGCCGTGCTTTGCGGAGGCCGTGTGCCAGGTCGCGGTCAGGTTTCACTGACGGTTGGAAACGGAAGACCTCTGTTGGAGAACCGGCTTTCCCACAGTGACCAAGTTTACCGCGTTCCTCGTCTACGTACGGCAGTGTTTCTAGGCCGCCGCTGCCGTGGTGCCAGCGGCTCCGTCCAGCTCCTCGCAGTGAATTGAAAGCTGCAGTTGATGTTTGTCAGAAAGCGTGTTTAGCGCCCCTGTGCAGACTGCATACGGCTGAGGGAAGCTGCTCCTGGTTGACAGAGAGCTCTCTGTCTGCAGAGAGAGGGGGGGATTGAGGGGTTAAGGGATGAAGGGAAAGAGCGCTTATGCACTGCAGACTCACCTCAGCGAGCGTTTCTTCGCCATCGCCTTCGGGCACTTTGGCGTTTTCAGACAGACAGAAAAGCAGCACTGTCTGCTGTGGACCTTTTACCGATCATGTGATGAGGAGAGACGGACTCCCCCCACCCCCGCCTTTTTTTTCTTTTTGGGCAGACAGTTTTAATAAGGGGATTTGTCCTCGCATGAATGTTTGGGCATGTCGCTTTGTTTCCTGTAACACATCTGTGATACAAATCTAGATTCTCTCTCTCTGGCACTTTGTAATAATGCACGTGTGGAAGTTCCTCAGACAAGGTGATGCCAGAAGGCTGTCATTCTCTCTCTCTCTCGCTCTCTCTCCCCCCTCTCTCTCTCACTCTCTCTCGCTCTCTCTCCCCCTCTGTCTCTCTCTCCCCCTCTCACTCTCTCTCCCTCTATCTCTCTGTCTCCCTCTCCCTCCCTCTCCCTCCCTCTCTCTCTCTCTCCCTCTCTTTCTCTCTCTGTCTCTCTCAGCCAGTTGGGGTTGTTTGGTTTCTTGTTTGTTTCTTTTTTGTTGTTTGTATGGATTTTCTTTAAGTTCTATAATTTCTGTTTCAGGAAAATGTCTCAATAAATGTATTTTAAATGGGTGAAATCTCTCCCTCTATCTGTAAAAGGTGTTTTTAGATGTGCGTTTATATGCCTCTGTCTCCCCTCTTGGTGTTGGTATGCTCAGTGACCTGTGAATTGCTTGAATCGTTGAAAGCGTTTGTCACTTCAATTTGCTGTTTTCTGGCACATTGCACGGCATGGCACAACATTTGGCCCCAGTCCTTTCAGACCTTCACTGGAAATTGCCCCCACACTTTTGGCATATGTTTTTTGTTTTTTTTTGTCTGGGCTGCAGATTTAAATTTACTTAAAAGAAAATAAGATTTAGCTTTGAATGTGATGCTTTGGGAGGAAATCACATTCCTTGGAAAAACAAATGAAAATTTAAATTAGAATTAAAGTAATTGCAGCAATTTTGTGCCTCTAAAATCAGATAACCATCGATTTGATGTTATTTCAGTCAGGGAGTATGTGGCTATAGAGGGGTAAGTATTTTGTGGGCTCAGATCTTCTGAAGTAGTTCACAACAGTCACATAATTTAATTTTTTTAATAGGTCCTGCCTTTTAAGTAGCGGTATGTAGAAAATGGGGGAGGATGAATGCATTTCATGAAAACATGATCCTAGTTTGAAGTTGCGTTATGTGTCACAGACAAAATAAGCTAATTAAAAGCATGTGTGTTTGGTAAATAAAAAGAGCTTTTCCTCATTGTTGAGTCTTGGCAGTCATCTGCACTGGAGTAAAAAAAAAAAACAAGGGATTAATTATTCCCTCTCTGAAACGCTTGCAGTGTTAGGGAAGAGTCTTTGGTTCGTGGTGGAAAGGAAACTGGAAGGCTGCTTTCCAAAGTTATGAAAGAATATCTGGACTGAAATGTGCTGAAGCCTGTGGTTACACTGTCTGCAGCGGTGGTACATGTCTACCAAAATCCCAGCTCTGGTAGATTGGTCCTCTTTGTTCTTTAATGTTGACTTAAGGTTCCTCGCTAGTCTCAACCACAAAGTTTAAATGGGGGATGTTCTGAGCAAGAGACAGCATGCATTGTAGTGCTGTGGAAGTGTGTCTCAGAGCCATGGAATTACCTGGTGAATCTACCGTGAGTCTCTCTGCCGGCTGTAGCCTGGGGTGGCATGTTCTATCATTCCTTCTCTCTGCAAGGGGAGAAAAAGAAACACTCTGTAAACAGTCTATCTGTTATCCGATAAGGGAGCAATATGTATGTGTGTGTGTGCGCGTATGTGTGTGTTTGTGTGTGTGTGTGTGTTGTGTGTGTGTGTGTACTTGTTTGTGTGTGTATGTGTGCCTGTGTGTGTGTCTGTGCGTGTTTGTGTGTTTGTGTCTGGGTGCATGTGTGCTCTTTGCACTGGGTGAGCTACAGTATTCTCAAACATAGCGTTTGATGTGTTCATCTATGTGGCTTCGGAGAGCTCTGGAAATACAACGCTTCCATATAACCTGTGCTGCTCACTGATCACCTTTCATGACTTTTCCATACCTCCGCATTGTGTGAAGTATATGAAAGGAACTGGAGTCAAATAAGAGAAGAAACAGTTTGTTCTGAAGAGCTTTCTATTCTGAAAAGGAGGATGATATCTATCACTTGCAAGTTTCTCTGATGAATCCCTGGTATTTAGACCCTTCTGTTGTGCATTTCATCTAGGTCATAAAAAACTGGAACGGTAAAAATCCAATTTCTCGGGAATGCCTTCCTGAAGTCACACCTGGAGGGAGATGTAGGCTGCATTCCAGACTTCCCACTGAAGCCCTCAAGGCCTTGGGAAGGGCTTTCATTCCGTGACATTTTATGACATCACCAAGCAATCAACCCAGACCCTCAGGGAATGATGGGTGATGGAGTCACAAAAAAAAAAACTTTGGAACAAATTGTAATTTCTTCAGTACTGCTACCCTGATCTTTACAGATGAAAGGCACAGCTTACAAACACGCCTCACGAGACGTCTGGAAATTACAGTCTTGCAGATGATAATCTAAGCAAATATTGTCTGAGAAATGCAGACAAGTACAAATGCAGTTAATGTATGGCCAAGAATGTATGATAACTTTCATGTGCAAATATCATTTTGAGAGTGTATTCATCATAGCCAATTCATCATGCTGAAACCCATCAAGGTAACCATACAATAAAACGGGCTTAGATTCCTTTGGCTATCCTTCTGACATCCTCAGTGTGCAACAACGCTTAGCATTGCGGGTGTCTCTCCTCTGGTTCCAAAGAGCTTTAAGAGCATTTAGAGTCTAGTTTTGGTGCTTTATGGGTGAATGCAACATGGTGTGATCCTGGAGTTAGCCTCCATGTGTGTGTCCAGTGTGTCCAGTTTTACCCTGAGCTTGTGTTCCAGTAGGACGAGTTGAAGAGAGGGATTACCTTTGAATAGTGGGGCTGGGAAGGGTAAGAGTGGCGTTATTAAAGGGAAACTGTTGCATGTGCTGAAAATATAAAAATATATATGTTAAAAATATGAAAAGAGTTTGTGGCAAAAATAGAGTGAGGTGAAATGGTTTGCCCTTCAGGCAGTAATGGAAGTCAATGTATTCCACTCCTGCATCTGTATATAATAGGTGTTCCTTTGTTAGGCATGGATAGTTAGTTTTATCTGCTGAAATTGGATCAGCCCCTCGCTCCTGGCACTGTGGGCTTCTCTGGGCACTCTTTGAAGCTTTCCCCTCCTAATTTGGGGAGTTTGAGGATCCACAGACCAGAGAGGATGGACAATGGACATTTAGTGATTATAAATTAACATCTGTTCCTTCTGGCTTATACCTGTTTTTCACTCTGGGTATGACCATTTGACATATGATTTTCATGTAATGCGTGTAACAACGGAGCTAGAACAGCGACACTTTGGAGGCATACACTAACGGAATATCAGGGTTTCTCCTTTGAAATCTACTCTTTTTTTGTCAGAACAGCAGTCACAAGCCAATCCAGCCTTCATGACTCAAAAGACAAACCAGATTATACGTGGCTCTTAATTTATGTCATCTTTTAGGTTAGGTAGAAGCAGTTTGTGTGGTCTACCACATTCACTCAGACGTTGACTGAGGACTCATGCTTCATGCAAGACAAGGGATTGACTGTGCCTGCCTTATAGCAGCACTGATAACAGCAGACTCTATTGACTCACTTCCTGCAAGGTCACAACCTTATGAGATAAGTGTACAAATAATCATTTTTTAGAGTGTTTACTGTCTAGAATCCTTCCTGTTTTTGCTTTTAAACCTAATTTAATTAGCAAAAATAATAATAATAATTTTAGGTATTTGTAAGACTGTGCATCCTGTGTATGAGTTTCAATGTGCCAGTTGAGATTCAATAAGCAGCAACAACATAGCTAATGAATTATCATGAAAATGTTAGTTTTTCTTTAGCCTAAGGCTATTCAAAGGATGGCTGTTTTAATAGGATGTATACCGTGACTGGTATGGTGAACCTCAGCTCTCCCTGTGGATTTCCAGTGATTTAATATAATGGAAATTCAACACAGATTTCCTCAACTAGAGTGCTACACTGATTAATCACGAGTGGTCTACTCGGTTGGATTACTGTATCTCCCATCACAGTTCATATGCGTTATGTGTCACAAATGGTCTACTCGGTTGGATTATTGCATTTCATATATGTTATGTGAACATGCAAGCATTTCCCATTCCATGTTATTCATAGGGGAACCCATTCTGCCATGAAGTGATCAATTTTTAATTCAGAAAGAGAATTTGCTAAATGGACTTAAGGAACATGATTTCATTCAGTGCTGTGTGTGTATGTGTGCATGTGACAGTATGTGACTGTGTATGTACTGTGTGTGCCTGTGTGCGCCTGTGTGCGCGTGCGTGTGTGTGTGTGTGTGTGTGTGCAGTGTGTGTGTAATTCTGCTAGAAATGACCTGGTCAGAAGGTATTTCATGATATGTATCTGGCCGGTCTGATGTGAAATGCTGTAAAATCTTTCTCAAACCAAGTCCCACTGCTCAAATATGTACAATAACTGACTCAGAGGTTGTTGTTGTTGTTAACGGGTCATTGGACCAGAGACATTTCTTTTTCAGTATAAACACGTTTCACTTTAAAATAAATTGTTGCATAACCCTTCTGAGATTGTTTCTAAAAGCATACTTGTAAGATGGTAATTAAGGTGATCTTTATATGTCATCACCCTGGCCCAAATCCCCGCAGATTGGATCAGACAGCGGTACCATCGCGTACAGGAAGTAGCCCTCCACCCCCACCCTGCACAGACCCGTGACACTGTGACAGTTATAGACTTGAACATTAGTCTCTGTGGCTGTCCATTGTGATGCGCTCACTGGAAAAAGGTCTATGGCAGCAGTGCTAACGTGGGCTCTGAATGTATGCAGTGTGTATTGTACTGGTTTCAGCACTGGACCTGAGAATCTGTATAATGTATGTGAGTGTTTCTTTGTGTGTGTGACTTTATGTGTGTGCGTGGTTGGGAACAAGGCCACAGCAGTGAGCACTGTTTCTTCCTTGGAACAGGCCCGGAGACACTGGGAGTCGGGGTTCTGGTGTTGAGACAGGGACAGTGGCCTGGTTTTGTAAAGGCTTGGTGCACCGTAGAGACAGAAGTCTCTCTCTCTCTCTTTTAATTACACTGCCACACCGAATGAAACAAATTGCTCTCAGCAATCAGGGAGGTCAGTAATACCCAGCTCCGGGGTATTCGGTTACCTAAATGGAAATAGTTTCTGCGTCTGCCGTTCAGCCTGGGGGGAGCGGGCTGGGAGTGTGCGCAGGCTTTCACTCTTCAAGCTGCGATCCTCCACGCTTTGTAACCTGTGTTCGCACATTTTCCTCTCCTCCTGACATCTGTTTCTCATCATAATTCCTACTTAATCAGGACCCCCCCCTCCCCTCCTCGAGAGTGGCGAACATTATTTAAAGGTGCAGAAGGAGCAGGTCTAATGACTCCTCTGAGAAAACAGGCATGTAATTCAGACAGATGGCGACATCGACCCCTCTGACTCGCGCTGTTTTTAACCTGTAGCTGCTCCCGCACTGCCCTGTTGAAGACTTGAGTTATATATTAGCAGTCCTGATCCAACTCACATCTTCCCGCGCATGCATTTCCACTTACCGTGGGCAGTGAGCAATGGACTGAGCTTCACAGACCTATAAATTGAGAACGTGAAGACATTCCAGAGATGCTTGGTGTTTAGAACCACCGCCTGCCGATGTTGCTCTCCAAAAATAGGATCATACGGTATTTGTTGTCCAGGGCTTTTTATGGGTCCTCCCCGTGAAACAAGCCCTCCTCCCCTCCTAGTGACCTTCAGGTCCAGGGTAGCGCTGCTGTATCTCCATCATGGCGGATTTCCTGCCAGGAGGACACAGGCAGCACCTGCTCAACAGCTTTTCTGTTCTGCAGCACAGAGCAGCAGCCCGCCCTGTAATTAGACCGTTTGTCCTGACGGCTTTTCCACAACTTCCCACCGGAGCGGACGGCGAGCGGAGGTTATCCTCTTTTTTCCATAATGTGTAAACACAAAATGTCGGTGAGGGCTAAACTCTCTAATCCAAGCCTTCAAAACATGCCATTGCAGGCAGTGTTTGTGCTAATACCAAAGGATTTCATTTCTGTTTATTATTTTGAAATTTAACATGGCTTGTATATCGAACATGCTCTGGAATTAAAAATGTTTTCTTTTTCAAATGCCTTTGCCTGGCTAGCACTGTAGAATTGCATGTTTGCTCATGTTGTAACACATGGGAATATTACACCTCATTTAAACACCTTCTTCTGCCTGGCTGGGCTTCTTCATAGCATTATTGAGTGAATTACTGTGAACAGCACTGTACACGAGAAAAAGTGACTAATACAGTTGACTTCCATGTCTGAAACTCTGCAACATGTGTTCCTCTGATTAAACTCTTCTGTGTTTCTCTTTTCAAACACACTGCAATGACTTTCAGCTGCTCCACTGTTATGTATTTATTTTGAACAACAAATATGGGAAAAGTTTTTAACAAACAGTAATTTCTGTTTAAACCACAGTAAAAAACGAGCTTTGCACGATAATCGTCCGTCATGAAAACGCATTTTATGAAGTTTCTCTTAGATGTGTTTTGACAGCTATTGTGTTAAAGCTGGAATCGGTTTTGAATGTTTTGTGTCGAGAGAATTGTGTGGAATGTCACGTCGATGGTGCTCGCTGACAGATACGATGTAGTTACTGGCATGTCCAAACTGCCAGGCCTGCTCAATTATATTTCCATGTCTAATGAAATGGCACTTTGGCCAGGGTCCAGGTTCCTAAAGTGAACGTTTCTCAGCGAAACTGCATCTGAGATAAGGGATTTGACCCTTAATTCCCAGGAAATCTTGGCTGTGGCGTTCCCGTGCCACCGTCTGCCTTTGAGATCTTTGGTTTATTTGCTCTCCAGACAGTTTGTTATTTGTGAACACTGCAGCCTGGAGAGACAACAGGAGTCTGTTACAAATCCAACATGTTATCTGGAAGAGCTGGGACCCTCGGCCCTGTCACCTCCTGCAGAATTGTGTAAATTGTGCACGTTTTCCTCGCCCTTTGGCTGTGACGTGTTACTTATGTTGCCATAGTGCTTTCTCAGCAGGTCGATTGTATTGTGTTAAAATGGGACCTGGGAATGACAATGCGCCCCAGAAAATGTCACATTCTCAGTTATTGTCAGACCTCAACATGTAAATGCAAGTTTATGAGAAATAGGGCTTGTCCAAAACGTTAATTATGCATTCATAATAACCCACCATCAACATTTGATTGAAACAATAAAATTGCCTCCTGTTGTTGGCCTCTGACAATCATCAGTTTACACAGCCAAATGGGAGATGGAGTATTATTTTGTGTTGTAGTCATTCTGTTTTATGGGGACTGGTAAACTCAGTTATGTATTTTTTTTTACGGATGACTGTGTGTTATGCACAGTAGAGCACTGAATACGAGGCTTCAGCCTCAAATATGGCTGTTTCAGATCTGGCCATATTCCTGTTGTTTGCATTTGCAAATTTATGATGAATTATCCCATGTGACACACCAAGGCTGGATGGTCAAACAAGTCATTTTGCTGCAGTCTACAGTCTGTCAGTGTGCTGCTAACTGCCAGTGGCCTTTTCCTGTTTGTTGGGCTGATTTGTGACGTGGAGCGACATGCCCCAGTTTACCTACATACAGGCAAAGGTTTCATTTTTGTTGCATCTTTTTTTATACATTTTGGGGCTTGAAATAATTTTTCAGTGTTACTGTTGTTACTGTTGTCTGTGCAAGGCAATCAATTTTTTATCCATTTTGTTTTGTGTAAATGGTTTAATTGAACTGATATACTAGATGTTTATTTATAGGTATAGTTTATAGTTATTTGTATAGAGGTAAACCAATAAAATTAACTGGTAAAATAACTTGAATCCAATGACTCATAGTCGTTGCCTGTTAAGCAGTTAACTATTGTGCTTTTTTTTTTTTAAAGCTGTATTTGCATGTATCTGTTCCAAGTTACACCATTGTGGGCGTAGAGTTAGTCCCTCTATGGGATACTGCTTCATTATTATGTTTTTTATACCCATGCTTACAAGCCTTTGGTTTAACACAATACCCATTTTGTATTTGCAGTAACCTCTTCTTTATAAAGAAATGTGTTATAGATTCAGGGGACAGTGTGTCTGGACCAGCATGAGCACTCTGTGTGGCATTGGACAGATCTGTAACTTAGTGGAGGCCAGTCTATTAGAATCTCTAACATGGCTTCCCTGGGGGGAAGGACCCATGTATGATACATTTACATCTTTAACTTGTTTTCTGTTCAGCTCCCTCAAAACAGGATTCATTTTGAGAGCTATTTGTTTCATTTCAGAAGTGTGGCTGCATCTGCTCTGGGGTATTTTGGGGTTTCCGCACTGCTATAGAACAGTCATTATGTGGTCGTGTTGTTAAAATCAATATTCATATCTCCGCTGTCCTGACATTGAAATTCATTTATTGGATATCTGATACACGCTGTCCCATTGCCTTTGGCAGGATGTAAATCACGTTACGAAAGATGCCTAAGTCTGTATTCATCAGGAGCATAAATGTTTATGTATGATGTTGCAGACAGTTAGGACTGTCCGTATGAAAACTCATGAAAAATTCATATGAAACACAGTGGTTTTGGAATATTTTCCATTTTCTCTCTGTCTGTCAGGCATGTCACAGGTGTTTCAAAAGGACTTTTTCTGTGTTGAGGCTAATATGCTAACACAGTTGCATACATATGCTAACATTATGGCAGATTCCTGTGCGCTTAATTACACAGATTATAGATAGCAAAGTGACTGTCATTCAGTGAGGAGGGGGGTACTGTATGTATCAGAGCATAGGGCTTAATGAAGTCACTGTTATCTCTTTTTTCTTGCCTTACATAAACATTGTAATGAGTCTAAATTAATTGGAAGAGGAATATGAAACAGGTGTGAGGGTTTCTCTGTCCAATCTCCTGTGCTCCCCGGAGCAGGGGAGCAGATAGCTGGTCTTTGATAGACATCAGAAATGTGCCTGGTATTGGCAGATTCACACTCAACTGTGCAGCTAGCAGTGGGTGCTAGGCTCCAGTGATGCCATGAGGGGATAGACAACAGACACAGACCTCTTTAAAAAGTGAAGGAGTGCACCTCCTACAGACCAAACTGAGTCACTGCATTGGTGGATGTTAGGAAAAAAGAACATTCTGTGATTTTTTAAACGTCAAATGCTCATTGTGATGGATGTTTTTAATGAATCCTGTGATATGTATCAATGCAATGTCCTGAATAAACACAACACAGTCACATTCTCTCACATAGAAAAATAACAGCTTAATAGTTTGAATTTGAAAAAAACAGATTATCCCTATCTGATATGGCTGTTCTTTCTGTGAATGCACTTTGGTGTTGTCTTCAGCCAGCCACTTGTACTCCTGAATCATGTATAAAAATACATTAAAATGCACTTCCTGCAGAGGTTACTATAAAATGTTGAAACCAGCTATGGGATATAATGAAACAGTAAATAAGGGGTGTGTGACACCAATATAAATGATAGTTATAAAAATATAGATGAGAACCTTGAAATATATATTTTCTACAATTTAAAAATGCACTCAGTACTTGTGAATCTCCTAATGGCTATAAATAACATGACTAGCACAAAATAAACCCTTCAGATTATTCCAGTCTCATCTACCCAGAGCCCGGAAACACACATGTAGGTTTGAAAATCTTCGCATTTTTGCTTTTTACTCAGGGAAGGTGGAATAAATCAATTCTGGTTATGCTCGAAAACCTGTTAACTAATAATCTCGTGTTGATTGGTCCATTCAGACCAATGATGTATTTATAAACTGGAAATAAGAGCCATGCTGAATGTAGCAGCCTGATGGAACTACTGCACCCATGGAGCCAGTTTTTTTTCCATTTTACCAAGTGAGAGGAATTTAGTTCAGAAAATTGCAGAGGCAGTGACCGTTTCTGAGAAGAGTATGCAATTTAGCTGATAAAATCCCAGGTTAATCTACAGTATGTGACGTTACTTCTCTGAATACAAATTTTTGACAGTAACTTGGAGGTACTCACCCAAATAGTCTGGATCTGAGCAGATTTGAACATCACTGCTTTGTACCTGTAGAAATCTGTCTGACAAATTGCATCTAAGTAGATTTTCAGGCTGTTCAGGCCCACAAATGTGTGAAAATCTGGGTCTGACCCATGGGATCAGGTGTCTGTGCTGTTAGCGTTGTAATATTGGCAGAATTAGAACACCAGGGTGAACCTCAGATCTGTGAAACCACAAACTACATCTCTGTTGATGCCTCTCTGTTATTTAATCTGCACTCGGTGGATTAAAAACTTTTGGAAATAGACCAAATGTTTAGATCACAGGCTTTAAAAAAATAGATCCACATATAAGACTGGTAGTGATTTCATCCATCTGTAATTCCTGTCAGCTAAGCATAGAGTATTCCAGTATTTCAGAGGACAGGAAAAGAAGGTTTCTGCAAGCAGAACAATGGCCTTGATTGTAAGTGAGATTAGGAAACTTTTCTGTCAGCCAATACAGGGGAGCGCAGACAGGCACACACTCCCCTCTGAAGAACCTGATGTTGCCCGCACATCACACTGTAGCCCACAAGCCAAGCTTGCACAGACAGGAGTCAGAGGAAACCACTACATGTTCTGCTTTAGAGCATGGGTGCCACATTAACCAATGGGGGCTGGTAGAGAGAAATTAGATGCATATCCCAGCCTACTGAACCTTTCCTAGTCCTTAGCAACCCAACTGATGCAACTATGCATCGCCACATAAGGCAACCCAGGATTCGACCCTGGGCCATGGCGCCCATCCATACCTTAAACCACCCATACGATCCAGACCCATCCATACCTTAAAACAGTGCCTTGAAAGAGCCAGATTTTTTAAACATTGGCTCAGGTAAGAGCATTCACTGGGCATTGGCTCAGGTGCTATATAAATGCAGACCATTTACCAAACAGCCAATGCCAAATTGTAAATTACTGTCTTTGTGTCGTCCAAACACAAGCTGCCTAATTTTTCTTATGGCTGACAGCAATCTTAATTTAAAACTTTTTTTAATCAGCGTATTTGTGTGTGTGAGTGTGTATGTGTTTGTGTTAAAGCTGAATAACACAGTCAGCCTTAATAGAATCTGACAAAGCAGACTCGGCTCTTAATGGAGTTCAATGAGGGTCAAAGCTGAATCATTTAATGCTGTGAAAACCAAAGACCTTGAGTGCCTCCATTAATAAAGCAGACTGCGTCTGGTGTAAAAGGCTGCAGAAAGACTGTGGCTAACAGCCCTGCGGGTATCCGCCTGTTGCCCAGGGAGGAAAGGATTCAGTCGGTGGCATTTTCCTCCTGATTGCACAGAACGCACTCCTCCAGTACAGGAACCACCCCAGGCCTGCAGTGCTGCAGCTGCCTGCTGGCAGGGTAGCCTGGTGGTGTGGCGTTCAACTGTAGAGTTGTGCTGGTTTGAGCCCCCGGTCGGCGTATAGGGGTGCTGACCTGCATCAGGAGAGATGAAGTAGGGCAGGCCTTCAGCAAGGCCCTTAATCCCAAAAAGCTCACTTCTTCAAGAAGCCACACATAACGGCACCTGTCTCACAGGAGAATACCTGACCACACTCTCCCAAACTGATGCAGGGCTTTCAGGTATACGGCCTAGGCAGCAGTTGCAGTCCTGCATCTCATTGTAAACATGCTAATGACACGTGTGCACCAGGAGCACATACATCTGAGCAGCATAGCAGTCCACATGTTGCAGCTCAGGTCATGTGTAGTTCCCCGGTATAACACACGCACTGCCCAGTAACACACGCACTGCCCAGTAACACAGGCACTACCTGGTAACACACACTGCCCCGGTAACACACAGGCACTGCCCGGTAACACACACACTGCCCCGGTAACGCACAGGCACTGCCCGGTAACACATGCCCAGTGCACTACAGTGTGTCTCTGGCAGCTGGCCATGATGTCAGTGCCGTGCATGGCGGAGAAACAGATTGTCTGCCAGGTGTTCTTCCCACCAGCCTCTGCGATAACCTCTCTTATTTATTTATTTAGTTATTTATCTGCTGCTGTGTCATAATGAGATTTCCATCTCAGCTTAGAATTGGGCAAATGCAAATTCACTTTGAGGTTCACATAAATAATAAAGTCAGTGAATGATAATACCTGTCCTTTGAATTATCTCAAACAGGACATACATTATTCTAGCAGTACTTAATTTAAAATGCAAACGTTGCTGAAAAATTGATATTTTGTGTTCGCTCTAACTTTCTACAAACTGCACATGACAAGAAAAAGTGCTGCACACTATTTTAAAGGCAGCCTCGTCCAATACGGTAGTTAACTAGCTGCCAATCGGATGTGCTCTTCTTGCACCTGTTGGCTCTCCTGGGATCTTCGATCCCCGATCTTTGCACTTCTTTGCATTTTAGTCACTCTGGATAAGAGCATCTGCTAATGCCAGCGATGCAATGTTATATAGTGTTCCTTGAATAGGTGTGTTAATGATTTTGTTAACTCTTGTCTTAAGACATGGACTGATCCATTATTTGCATTTCCAAACTGACTCTTTTTCCTTGGAATAACTACATTGTGTCTGCGTTATCATGGGCAAGTGAGACAAAAATGCCTTATGTAGTTTCAACAAGCTTGAAAAGTAAGAAAAAAATCTCTTTATTCATTCTGACTTCAATTACATTAACATCAGTAAGAGATATTTATATACTATTGTATTCTTACTGTAATAAGGACAACTTTGCCCTTTAACCATGTGAATCAAATGAGTGTTTTACTTTACCTGAAAGTTAATCCGGTTCATTTTAAAAGAGGAAGCACAGTGACCTCTGTTAACTCAAGTTTCAATTTACTAATTGGTTGGAAGTCAACATGAAAGACCTGCTTACTCTTTTTTTACACAAAAAACCTAGTTTCTGTAATTGGAGTGCTTAGACACAGGCATAAGTGGACTTTCCGGTATTTTAAATACACAAAAGTCCAGACTGAAGCAGTAAAACGTTGCGATTGCTCAGTGTACAGTCACGCCTGGGTCCCACACAGATGGTCATACTTGTGTGGTCACACATAAATGACAACACCAACATTGTGCTTGAACCTTGGTCCCAAAGAAACTCCTACACTGCAGGTGCCCTATGGACCTCCTGCCCGGACATGTTTATCTGACAGACTGAATTGCCTGGTTGATACAGACCATGAATCCTGGGCTTAAAGTGATCAGTGTTTATGCAAGGACTGTAGAACTGCTGCACTTCCCAAGTATTTTAGATCAAAGCCAATGTTAACACCAGCATCATGCTGAGGAACAGAAAGAGCCCGATTGGCGTGGATATACAGAAACAAGGAAAGCCTGATTTCCCGAGAATCACCAGATTTCTGAGCCTGCAGGGGGCAACGTCTCCGAAATCAAGACATTATTAAAGAGCACCGACCAATCAGATATGAACATTACTGCTGTGTACATTTGATGACTGTGACACATTCTCTCTCCTGTAACACATACTCATAACTTAATACTGCCGCAGTACACTACATTTCTGTTATGTCGCTATGCTATTCTGACATTCCCCTCATGCATGACAATGAAGAATGTATTTATTACACCATTTATTTATCTCTAGTGTCTCATTAAACAATCCAGTGAAATGTCCGTTGTCATGTTGTGGAAAAACATCACTGTCAGCCTTAAGCAGCCGAACTGAAGTAAATTTTCCTCTTTTCTTTTCAATTTCCCTCTCTGTGGCTTCAGGTTCACCTCCGCTAACAAGCAGAATGTGAATTCCACTCAGACAGTAACGTGTTCTACAGAATGAATGTTATGCCTTTATCTGTCCTGACGAGATAATCCTACTGTCTGCCTTATAGTCTTTGAAGCAGTTGATGTTAGCTGTTGCTTTTTAAAACTAAATGTGCTTGAGAAACTATTGCAATCATGCACATAATTTGGAATAGGACACTTAAAATAAATTATGTGCCACCTGATAGCTGAAGTTATTTTCCTTATATCTTATAATTTTGTCAACCTCACAATTTATGGCTGATGTATTTATTCTTGGAAGGAGAACTAATGATACTGGCTGTCTTAAGAGGTGTAAGAAGTAATTTGTGGTGTCTTAACCACTCAACTGATTTTTCAGTGACTGTTGAGTTTACACCACTGCACTTGCACTATACAGAACAGAATAGATGGCAAGGTGTGGAATTCACATTTGTGGTACTTTTGTGCAAGATATATTGATAGATGGGCACATCATTCATGGCCATTCCCAGTGATATTGATTGGACAATGGTACCATGGAGTCCAGGTGCTTTAGCTGTTGTATGTATTTACTTCATCTTTAGTTGCAGGTATTTACCTCAGTTCTACTCCTAATCACAGTCATATATTTAATTGAAATATGCTTGTGAGAAATGTCAGTGTGTTTCAGAAGTGTATTATTTTATTGGTTAAAAGCTTGTTATGTTTCCATTAGGTGAGGTCTTCTGGGCATACCTCTCACAGAGTTTGGTCTGTGGGGATATCTGGCTTCAAAAACAGTGCACAGTACCAAATAAGCTATCTTTAATTTGCTTAATCAAACTCTACAAGGCGTTGTTCTTGTAGTGAGGGGCAAAAAGGAGTTTGAGCTACCCAGCATGAAGCTGCCATCTGTGCAGATATTGTCATTCACTCTCTGCAGGCTTTCCTGCTGTTGTCTGTGTGCCTTCGCGTTGAAGGCTGAGGATACTTTAGTCGCTTAGCGGTGAGGTGACTCTAAGCTGGCCGGATGCAGCGGGCTTTTATGCCCATGCAAACAGAGGCCTGATTTTTCTCCTGCCCCTAGAGGCTGGCCCTATCGTGGCACACTGCTAACACTAGGGCATTCTGGGTAAGCACCAGAAGCCGCTGATCTGGAAGCAATTCAGCTCCTTAATAACCAGAGAGCGGTGGAAAATCTGCAAACAGAATGCGATTCTTTACAGTCATAAGGGAGGGGAAGAGTGTGTGTGTGAGTGTGTGCCTGTGTGTGTGTGTGCGTACGCGTGTGTGCGCGTGCGTATGTGCGTGTGTGTGTGCATGCGTATGTATGTGTGTGGGTGGGTGGGGGTATTTTAGGCATACGACTGCGGTGCATTAATGCAGTTCTACAGTTGGGAGCAGACCCAGCGCCCTCGGGGCAGATGTGAACTAAATCAATCACCTCTGCTTTGTCAAACTGGGGGAATCAGCCATGGCTTTATCTGTTTCTGTCTGTGAGCTGGGGCTCGTTCATGACTCCAGCATCGCCTCATAGCCTTCACGTCTCTCTTCAAATAAATATCTCTGCACTCTCTTTCATTTATCACTTTTCAATCACTTTGTGTCCTTAGCTCTCGACAGGCCATTCAGCAAGAGTATCACATTTTGACTTTTTCTTCTTAGCAAACACAAATAGCAAAAGTTCAGTGGTCACCAAAATAAAGGAAAATTTGTTTGCACAGAAACGGATTAACAATTGCATGTATGTCATGTAAGTTATGTTTTAATTTCCACATCGTTAAATATCTTTAATTTTTTTTAAATCTTTTATTTTCCTAGTTCTGGATATGATGCTTTGACTTATGGTAGAACCTATGCACTTGTAAGTCGCTTTGGATTAAAAGCGTCTGCCAAATGACAAAAATGTAAATGTAAATGTAAATATCCAATAAGACTCAATATTACCGAGGTGTATTACCTTTTACCAATATTACCTTTTATCTTGAATAAATGTGTCCCTTGACTGACATGTACATATTTGTTCTCAATTCTGGAATTCAATGACATCATTAGATCTTGTTGAAGATGTGGAGAACCATGTTATGCACTTGTTCAATTATTGCTCAATTAAGTTGTGACTTTGTTGTGTGTAGAAAGTATGTAGTCCATGCAGAAAAGCTGTATACCCTGACAAACCTACTGCCGAAAGCATTTTCATTTCAATTGGACAATCTTGAACTGGTTAATTGAGCTTTTTTTTTTTCATATATAACACTATTAAGTGTGTTGTATTGATATAGGCATACATTAACCTGAGTTTGAACAGTGCAGTCATATTTTGTCCTGTTAGTTTTATCTGGGATTCAAGGACAATATAAAGTGATGCAAGTGTTTTTGTAAAGTTTGCATTTGCATAGATTGGGTAGCATCTGTGGCTATTCTTGCTGTGTAATGATCATTGTAATTGCTGTGTGTTTTAGAGAGCAACATTGCTGATGATTACGAGGCTCTAATTTCAGCACTGAAATGCTAATTAGATGATCAGAAAATGCATATTGTTCAGGGACAGCACTGTGATCAGTTTTCTGTGTAATTCATGGACTCGGTTCCATCAAGGTCTCTGTACAGCTACCAGCAACTTCTCTTGGATTTCAGATGAAAAATGTCCGTTAAAAAGGGCCATTCTTCAGGCCTCTGTTTGATAAAAAATGTCAACACTGCCCTTTGGCGTGTTCCGCATCTGGCCGGGTACGACACGCCCTTCAGTCTGTCTGCAGAAAGGCAGTTCAGCCAGAGAGTGTGATGTGACCGCAGGCGCGGTGATCCCCACCAACTCTCATATTAAAACACATTTTTAAAATAATGTGCTTACAACAATGCTTTCACTGCCACATTTTAATACCGTAAAAATGCCAAACTTAAGAAGCCCAGCAAAGGGTATAGGAGATAATTATGCAAATGGTATTCGGTTTAGGATTAAATTAGTATGGGTGTCACATATCAGAGATAATGTCTAGCACTGTTAAATTTTTTTTGTCATACCACACAGGCTTACTGGCAACCTCTTGCATATTGGCATATTATAACTGCATCCACCACATATTTATGTTTGAATCACGGCATGATTAGAATTAAGAAGTATTGTGTTGTGTTGTATAGTAAATCAGGCCTTTTATATTTAGTATACAGCATGCTCCTCTGAGAATCTGGCTTATAGTGTGCTTATGGTCTGTCTTTAAAGGAGACACGATAAGACCTCATCCTTCAGAAAAAGTAGTCATGCACAAAGTTATTTTTCTTTCTTATTTTTTTCCCTTGTAGCCAGCTGTACAGCCACATGAACTCAGGAACCCTGGCTTAATGGCAATCTAGAAAACCAGCATTTCTTATATTTGTTTCACATGAATTCAGTCTGTCATCCGAAGCAGGTGGCTAATTAAAAGAGTTGCTCGGAATCTTAAATGGGAAGTTCTAGTCAAGACAGACAGGGGCCTCATCACCAAACCCGTTGTTTGTACTTTATTCAACGGGGGGATTGCTTGGCAGAAGGGATTTTTCAAGCAGAAGGCAGCCTGGCACTTTTCTTTGTTTGTTTAATTTTTTTTTGGACAGAGGAGACAAAATGATGTCACTGCTGTCTTTTTGTGAGGTGTCATTAAACTTTTTCTGTGTTCTACAGAAGCACAGACTTCAAACTTCATTTTGAGATAGGCTTTAATAAATCACTCAGGTCTCGTGGAGACAAAGGCTGAGATCCATCAATTTTTCTAAGCCATTTTCCTCCCCTCACCTGCGCATCACCTTTCCGGGGGTAAAATATTGATGGCTACAAATTACCACCCATGCTGCATTCTCACCAGGATCCTCCCCGCTGGCTAATGTGCATCAATTAAGCTTGTGTCCAAAATATAACAGCGGTTTATGAATAATGACTGTATTCACAGTTCCTGTGAGAAGTCAAGCTACAGTGTGTACATTTAAAACAAGTCTGAAACGTTGAAGGATACAAGCTCGCCCCAGTTTTTCTGTACGTCAAACAAACAGACATCCTGGTACGCCCTTGTGGGACTAGGTCCCCTGGGTGTGCACTATCCCCGTATGACTGAAGGCTTAAGTGGAGTGCGAGTGCATCATTGCAGCAGTGCCATGTGATGCTTGCTAAACGATGGCTGTAGCAGCAGCAGCCTTCAGCGCAGAGGAACCGCTCAGCGTCTGTGTGCTTTCAGGTTTGGCTGGAGCTGTGAGGCACAGCAAGCCTGGATGTGTCCGTGTATCATTCTATGCCAAACAACTTGCTCTGATACATCATCCCATCATCGGACTCTGGGAATGCATGTGTGTGTTCATTTGGAACTGGATAGCACTGAATCTCTCATGTTAAGCGGGGAAGGGCGCCTCTTAAACGCTGTTGAAATTTGTCAGAATTGAGTGAAGGCTTCTATAGAAATTGGGCAGAACCGCTGCATATATTTCCATTGTTTACCGTGATCTTCCTTTGATCTTGGGGGCGGCTATCTCTGCTTATGCCCTGCACCTGTTTACTGAAACTTTACACCGAGAGCATACCCATCCTGCATACCGATAAGCTGAAGGCAACCTTTTGTGGCAGAAAGAGGCGGAACCCAATCCTGATTGAGTCCTCGGCTCTTGGTCGCTCTGTCAACCTGCATTCTCTGGTATTGCCCTGCTTTTCAGCCGTGGGGCCTTGATTAGGGGAGAGGTGGGGAGGGCTTCGGGGGGTGGGGGTGGCGAAGAGGCAGGTGACGATGAACGGCTCTCTCACCCAGGGAGGGAGGGCGAGCAGCTTTGAATCGGAGTAATGAGCTCAGCCATTCTCACACGGGTCGCCCCTCACACCTTCCCTAATGGCGGGCTGCCGGGGCTTAGCTAGAACATTCCACACTCCCCGAAGTTTGCTTCTCTGCAGGAGACCCCAGCAGGAAGTCCCCCACATGTTTCCCCTTTAGCTGGAGCAGCTCTCTCATTATCTCTCCCTCTCTCTCTCTCTCTCTCTCTCTCTCGCTTTCTCTCTCCCTCTCTCTCGTTTTCTCTCTCGCTTTCTCTCTCCCTCTCTCGTTTTCTCTCTCCCTCTCTTGCTTTCTCTCTTGCTCTCTCTCCCTCTCTCATGCACTTTTTCTCTCTCCTTCTCTCCCTCTCTCTTTCTCTCTCACACTTGTTTTCTTTCTCCCTTGCTCTTTCTCTCTTGCACACACTTTCTCTCTCGCTATTTTGCTATCTTTCTCTCTCCTCTCTCTCCTCCATCCTGCCTCCACATTGTGAGTTCCAACTTGGCCCAGATGGAGACAGTGAATTGCAGTTAAAACACGCACACACACACATACACACACACACTCTTCCTCCGAAACAGTCTTAACAATAGTTCCGTGACTCTGGGAGTCTGTAGGGGGAGGGGTCGGACTGCTCCCAGAGGGGAGGGTGGGGGGACAGGGGGATGTGGGTGGGTGGGGGTGACCGGAGCCTGCGTAAACACACAGAGCTCTGGAAGTGTAGGGCTGAGAAACAGGGAAGCCGCACCGGAGCAGGACGCTGGGCACCACTCGAAAGTTGAGCTCCCAGCAGTGGCTGTAAGTGGGACACACAAGGACGCTCGGTTCAGCGTGGGAGAGAGGAGGGTGAGTAGCCTGTCGCTCCGCACGTCCACAGAGCAGTTTCACTGAATGTACGCACCGCTGGACCCCTGGGCTCTGCCTTTTATTTCGGTTGTGTATTTGTTTTAGTGCTATGTACCAAGCTGCTTTTTTTCTCTTCATACTGTTCCCCTGCTGCTAAAATGCTAGCCGGGGGCTCCGGCGCTTTTAAAGACAAAGTTGTTAAAATGTGCGTTTTCATCTATGAGCTTTTAAAAGACGCAGCATCGTCTCAGCTGAAGACCGAGCGATGTGCATGAATGCTGTGGTGCTGGGTATTGATTACACAGCTAATCCCCCTGTTGAGTGCTCAGGTAGGGACATGCCGGGGTGATGAGTGTTCACTGTTGTGTCTTTATGGAGGAACATCAGAAGGAGTTCAGTGACAAGTGGCTGAGGTGTTTCTTTGCCTAGATCTTATTTCCAAAGTGTTTTTTGGTGATATGTGGCATTTGCATTTGCTCTCCTTCAACTTTTTAGATTGTTAATGATTAGTCATCTCTGTGTTTCTACTAGTAGATAAAGGCAAAGCACAAGAAAATAAAAGTTTAACTGTAAGACACAAGTTGGTTTTAATCACTGTTTCTTAAAGTGCTGACCCAATATTATTATTAGCTCTTTTTAATTATCAGCTTTAATTGCTTTTTTCAAGTTAATATGAAGCATGCATCTTGCATAATTTTGTGATTAAGGCCCACTTTTTTTCTTTTATTAGTAATGATGGTGTGGCTCATTTTTTGAACATTGCTGAAAGCCTCCGTGCAGAGACTGTGGTTTGACTGTGGTGAGTTAAATTTAGGTTTGACCATTTATGGATTTGATAGCTGTTTTTCCCAGGCTCTCAAAACCTTTAATATTTACATACACTGCAGAATATTGAATGCTTTGGCATGAGTGATCAGTGATGCTCAGCATTACTGCAGCAGTGGTAAAGTTCATATCGCCATACTGTAGTGCAGAATATGCTGTAATTGAAGTAAAATGTAAAGCATTTGCTGTGGTTGGAAGTGGTCTGCCTATTTTCCAGTCTGGATTCATAATCGCTCTGGACTCTGGTCAGGTTTTCCATATATAAGTGGATTTGCATCTGGAGAAGCTGGGACTTGTCCTGTGTAGAACCCCGAGGAATATCAAAGTTTCAGAAGTGATTGCACATAAAAGTTTATAAATCTGACTTAATGTCAGACCTTCTTAGCCTTGATAATGCCTTTAAATCAATCAGGCCCGATGAGAGATGTGGCTTTAGGATCTTGTGTATGCTGTAATGTGCCAGCTACAGTATATATGATGGATTTAGCAGTGCCCTGAAAAACAATACCGAGTGTGGCTTTCAATTATGCAGCAGACATTACAACAATGGGCACAGCAGGAACAATAACTGGATTGTACTGAGGCTGGTCTTTGCCTTCACAAACAGTTTTGGCAGGTTCAGCCAAAATCACCAAAAAGGACTTTTGGAACAGTGTTAGTTAAGAAAAAAAACTTATCTTTAATTTTATCTAAAAGTTTGTGAAGTTTTGTTATACAAACTTTTAAAAACCCCATTCATCTTAACATATTATTAGCTTGCATCAGATTCAATAGCTATGCTTTCTCATTCCATCCCTTGCTACAGCTTGCAAAGGTAAGCCATAGGGTTGTCATCACTACGGTCCATTCTGCTGGTCCTTCAGCAAGGCCCCTTGAACTCCTCCGCCAGGCCTGAGCCACACTGTGAGCCTCTCTCTGATCCATCAGCCCTGTCTGCGGTCTCAGTGATGTGTGGCTCTAAGCTGGATTATAGCAGGGGAGGAATCCCAGCACCTACGAGAGGAGCCTGGCTGTTCATCTCTGAGAAAGATGAAGGCACACCTAGAGTGGAAATGCTGTTCCTCGTCGGGCTGCTGAAATGCGTTTCCGGGGCTCTTCCAGGTACCTTTACTAGGCATCAATTTAGAAACAATAAAAAAAAGGACATGAAAGGCGGCCATTAGGGCTCTCGCTGGCCTGTAAATGTTATTTGGTTAGGCAGCACTTCTTTAAAGCGCTAGCTGATGGAAAGTGATTGTTCGAATGCTGACACACATACCAGGGCCCTCGCTGGGCCCAAAGCTCTTGATCCGTATTAATTGTCAGCGAGGCACTCGGCCGCATTCCTGCACTCTGCTGACAGAGGTTTTAATTGGGCCGGCGTGACTGACGCACAGCTCGGGGGGACACTGTTGGGGCTCGGAGGGACACTGTTGGGGCTCGGAGGGACACTGTTGGGACGGTGTGACTGATGGTGTGACTGACTCGGAGCTCGGAGGGACACCGTGCCGTGCTCTGGGTGCGGCGTGCGGGTCCTGGAAGGCTGCAGTGCTGCAGCTGGTTTGGGGCTGGGGCTCGTCGCACAGACCCCTTGTGACTGTCTTTCAGATGAGATATTAAACCGAGGTCCTGACTCACTACGCTTATTAAAGATCCCGTGATACTCTTTGCAAAGGGTAGGGGCTTGCCTGGTGTTCTGGCTATATTCTCAACCCTGGCTCTTTCAACCTGTCACCTATTCCTCCCCTGATTCAATTGGCAAAAACATTATTCTCCACCTCAGTTGGTGCGGGGTGAGCATTTTGGCGCAAAATGGCAGCCGTGCATCACCCAGGTGGGTGCTAAATATTGGTTGTGGTTGAAACTGCTCCAGCAGTTTCACATCAGATACCCTTTCTGAATCTCTGCAATAGAATTCCAGCCCTGCCTTTCACTTCCTGTTATGAAGATATCATTCGGTGTGATGTCACACCAGAGGGAGCTTCTTTCAAGAGAACATACCCGGAGGCCATTCATAAGAAACAGCCAGTGTGACTCAATGTCAATCAGCAGTCTGTAACATTAACCTCATCTCTCCTGCGCAATCTCACAGAGAGAGTTTCACATACACTGTATTTTCACACACTACGCTATATATTACCACTGAACATGGCCTTGTTACTAATGACTGTAGCTCTGAAACCCCTTGCCGTCAAAATGTCAAAAGGGTTAGTTTTCACCACCAAACTACAGACAAGCCAGTTTGCTTTGCTATCATACTCGATTTGAGTGAAAATTATAAGCATCAAATGACCTAAAGAGATCCTATGGGTCAGTTTCACAGACACAAATTAAGCCTAGTTCTATATTCTCTGTACAAACTCAGTTTACGCCAAGACTAAGCTTAAAATGTTTTACTTAATGGATATGTTGGACATAGAAGATTCATACACTGTTTTTGGGGCAATAAACTTGCCATATTATGTAAATTGGTAGAATAAATATTTCCTTTATCTGCACCAGATCAACTATGTGTTTCAGTTATATTGTATTGTTCCTGTGTCAGTTCATGCCCTCAGTTGCAAACAGTGCAAAACCGAACTGTCTGTTGCCATTGTTTATTTTATTATTAATTTGGAAAGTGTTCAGAATGACTAGTTAATGGCACTTGACTGACAAATAAGACATATTCAGAGTGGCAGTACGCTGGCATTACTTTTGTTCCTCTTCCAGAATTTTCCCAATCCTGTCTCCATTTCATCAGACCCTCTGTGCAAACATAGGAAATGTCACATGTCTTTGAGACAGTCCTAAATTGGAAATATATGGTTCTTGCGATTAAGACAAGACTTGTAAAATTAATTGCAGAGAATATGGGAAAACAGTACATGATCACATACATAACTCAATTTCCCTGAAGGCGATTAGAAATTTGAAATATGTTTAAATCGGGTACATCCCATTTCTACTTCATTATCAAACAGTCATTAGCCTAGTTATGAACACAAAACTATAAATATTGATTGACATTTTGTTTTGTAATCTGCCGAACAGGTAAGGGGAGTAAAAAGAGACAAGCATCTTGCCTTCCTGCAGGTCTTAATTTTAGACTCCATGATGTGGGGCTCTTATCACAAAGCATTTAAAGCTATTCCAGATAAGCCTTTTCTATTTCCCAAACAGACCTGTGTTTAAATTCCTTGGAGTAGCTCTGGAAATTGCTTCTAGTGGCCTTTTAATAGCTGTACTTTAATGACTCCTTAACTGGAAAAAAGTGACATACGTTGAGTTTAATCCTGAGGAAAGGGCATCGCTTAGTCCAGCCAATAATTATTTATTTAATCAATATGCCTTTTTCGTTAAAATGTAATTTAAAAGCTGTAGATCCGCTAATCACAGTAATTCTCCTTGCACGGAATTTAAAGTTAATTTCATCACCTGTTATTTTAGCGGGAGAAATCCCATGCTGCTTATTACACGATGCCGCAGGTTTGGATTTTCAATAACTAATCACAAGGTTTTCAATAACTTATCATAAGATTATTACAAGATTATCACAGCTCTAATAAAAGATGATGGTGAAAACAGATAGTGACAGTTAGACAGACATACAGTTATAGTGCAGGGTAGTTCTGTTTGGATGGTGGACGTATCTCTGGACAGCACTTAAGACATTTCTATCATTCGCACTTCCTGTGAGCTTACATAACGGTCAGCAGTGTGAAGAACATGCAGTATATGCTGTGGTATGCCTGGGATTACGTGCCAGTGTTAAACCGTCTTCCAGTGGTGATGTCAGCACTTGTGCTTACGGAAAATGGGAAGAAACAAAATCCTCCGTGGCATGAAATGAGTTTTTAAGGGGCTTGTGGTGTGGTGCATGTCTCTCTTATAGGAGGGGATGGGTGAGTAATCACACGGGTGGATGCACTGCTGTGATCCAAACATGAACAAATTTATTTCAAATTGCATCATTCCTGCTTGGGTCTCAACTGTGTTTACAGCCTTCTGATTTCACACTTCTTAGCCTTTTCTCTACAGTGCAGTAACCCAATAATAATGTCATAACACATTTATTAAATAACAGATGGTAATTAGGATTGCAGTCCAAATACAGAAAAATCACTTATGTTCATAACAAATCAGGACAGAGTTACATTCCAGAAGGGATTTTGTCCAGAAGGCAGTTCATTATCATAATAATAATTTGTAGGAGCAGTAGTATCTGTTTCATTACTTTAGTAATACATGTCACAGTAGTAATAGTTGTCATAGTAACAGTATTACAAGTAGCAGTCCAGGAGCAGTTGTTGTAACACTTTTAATAGACACTGTATTTTGATAGTGGCAGTCTAGATGTAGTTGTTGTAACACTTGTAATAGACACAGTATTTTGGAAGTAGCAGTCTAGGAGCAGTTGTTGTAACACTTGTAATAATCACAGTATATTGGTAGTGGCAGTCTAGATGTAGTTGTTGTAACACTTGTAATAGATACAGTATTTTGATAGTGATAGTCTAGATGTAGTTGTTGTAACACTTGTAATAGACACAGTATTTTGGAAGTAACAGTCTAGGTGCAGTTGTTGTAACACTTTTAATAGACACAGTATTTCGGTAGTAGCAGTCTGGATGTAGTTGTTGTAACACTTGTAATAGTCACAGTATTTTGGTAGTAGTAATAAAAGTAGTGGTAGCCAGGATACTAGGCCATAGAACACATCCTGTCTCTTTAGCTGGGATCCTCTGCTTGCTCCTGTAGGAATCATAGGACCAGGCATCTCCTGTCTGTCATCACTTGCATCCCTTTCAAAACCAAATCTGCAAGAGCGCGTAGAGGCACTAAAGCTCGCCCAGAACACACCCGCTCCTGCTGTAGAGCCACATGAAGAATGCTCTGAGGTGTCTCAAGAACAACAAATGGCAGCCGGGGTGTGTGTTGTTTTTCCGCCTGTAGCGGGGGAACAGAGGCAATGCAAACGCAGAGTGTGTGGACTCACAGTCGGGCGTAACCCGAACCGCGTCTCAGTCAAGTTTGCTCAGTGAGAAGAATGTTTGCGGTGGGATCCAAACTGCCGGTGGAATGGAACTCGAACTGCGACTATTGGCGGAGTTTGTGCACCGTGGAAAATATTTGCATTGCCACAGTGATCGTAAACGAAAAGGCTTAAGAAGCAAGGAGGTGGGAGTTGTTGTCAATAGGATTTTGGGAGTGAGATTTAGGTGCCAGTGGAGGTTTTAAATAGCTTCTTGGAGTGTGCATTCGGGTGAGTAATCTCAAGCCTCACACCTTTCAGATGTGGAAAGGGTTATTGGAGCCTCTTGTATCTCAGTGGTACTAACTCAGAGGTCAGACCTGGTGCAAGGTTAATGGATGAAAGGCCTTGCCGTGCTTGTCTGTCCTTGAATCTGACCTTGTGCAGTGCAAACCCCCTGCAGTGGATGTTGTTTGTGTGGATGATTACTTACAGCTGTTGAAAAGAATCTAAAAAATGTTTATTGGCAAAAATAAAATAAAATGAAAGAAATAAAGTTTGGCACTGACTAATTCAACAAAAGATGAATGTAGAGACCTGTAGAGAGAAAGAGTAGATGTAGTTATATACACTCAGTGAGCACTTTATTGGGTATTTGCCAGACTTATTTTTATACATATTGGTCTTCTGCTGATGTAGCCTATCCACTTAAGAGGTTTGATGCATTGTGTGTTCAGAGATGCTCTTCTTTTTTTATTTTTCACACCATTCCCTGAATACTCTAGACTGTTGTGCATGAAAATCCCAGTAAATATGCAGTGTCTGAGATATTCAAACCACCCTGTCTGGCACCAACAATCATTCCACGGCCAAAACTCACTTAAATCACATTTCTTCCCCATTCTGACATTTGGTCTAAAAAACAGCTGAACCTCTTGACCATGTCTGCATGCTTTTATGCATCTAGCTGCTGATTAAATATTTGCATTGACAAGCTGGTGTACAGGTATACCTAATAAAGTGCTCAGTGAGTTTATATTCTACCCTATTCTCAACAGTGAGCTGTGATGTTTATGAGTGTGACTGAAAGCTATAAACGGACTTCACTTTCCGCAGCTTCAGTTGGGAACACCCTCTGCTGTTGGAGAGCCGTGTGTAAGGTGTGCTTATGTTGAAGTGCAGCGTGGAGTATCTTTCAGAGGGAAGCATGGCTGGTACAGGCCCGAGGCCTGTAAACATCCTGGTTCTTTTACTGCGCGCCCTTAAACAAACATAAGGTGTGGGTGGGTGAGGGGGATGGAGCGACAGCTTGCCCCCCCTTCCCCAGGCAGTGTGGAGCTTCAGGCTCCGGACAGAAAGTTATCCTATTGAAGTGAGTGTTATTGTAAAGAGCACAAGAAGGCTTTTGACACTCTCAAGGCTTTTTCAAATTTATTCCTCGATGGCCCTTGTTGGTTTCCTGCACCACATGTAGGAAAGTTGACTGATTTACTTGGACTTCTTAAAGATGTTCACGTCTTGTTTTTAGTACAAAATTCCTGTATTATCTTGGTACAATTTCACTACAAAATTTCACAGCTGGCTCATGTACACTTTGATGTTTTGATATGCAAGCCAAGAGTAGCGAACAGCTGGCTAAAACACTAATCAAAACAATTGATACATTGCTCCAGAATACTGGTTCGGCAGAAACTTCTGCTTGTTGGTGAGTTAGAAGAAATATGTCTTAAATGTGCAGCCTGGACACTACCTTTTAAAAAAACAAAAACAAGAAGTAACGGGGTTTTTTTTACAGCATACTAACGCTACAGTACAGGCATGCAGTAGCTTTTATGGCTAATAGTGGTAAATAATCACAGGAGAGCTTATGCAAGAAATAAATGCTAATGGGGGTCCCATTTCTCTTTAAGATTATAATCAATGCCTTCTTGTAGAGCTGGAAATAGCTATAAATTAACTCAAGTGGGGTTGCAGTGGTATTTTACATTTATTTAATGAATTAAATTATATCCAGAAGAAAAAACAAAGCATTTATTGTGCCTTCAAACTTTTAAGCCTGTCCTTCAAAATGCCCTTGCAGGAAATGTGTTTGTCAGAATGTGTTTAAAAGTATCACATCAGCTTGAAAGATGAAGACTTAGTTTAACAGTATGTTATGAAACCCAGATGGTCCTCTTGGCTAATCACAGTTACTGTCTAATTGATGAGTTTGAGGGAAATTCTGCTAATCCCTCAGTTTGCCTCATATCAATGCAATGTAATTGGAAGTTCATTTGCTTCCGCTCTGTTCCTTATCCTATTCTAAGCTTTTTGTGTTCTAAAGCTGTTTGTGCCCCTCCCACAACTGAGCTGGTAATTAAGCTATGCCTTTCGTTTAAATTTGGGTATTGAATCTGACTAATCTCAATAAATGTGGATGGAATTCTGCAATCTACAGACGCTTCCTACACCCACCAGCTTTTACTAGAATTATGTGCGTATTAGTTGTCCGTAAATTGTCTTCAGTGACGCACATGCAATCCACGTATAAGTATTACAGAATGATTTTGCTGTTTTCCGGTGCCGGACATGTTGAAAGCTTTATTGTCATTTCCGCCAACCCCTGTCTGAGATTATGTTGGATCGTTCCTTGTGCATTTACAGACTGATTACATTGTTTCAGGTCACGCGTGACGTGCGTCAGGTCCTGCCTGCGGTGCAGATGCTGTAACGCAGGATTAGTGTTGATGTTTTCACCTGGGTGCACAGCTGGAATCCGCGTGGCGCCCGTGCGATGCTCAGCTCAGTGGGTGTTTGTGTGCGGCAGTTAGCCGCAGGAAATGGCCGGCTTTTGAGTCCAGTGTGCTCAGAATAACAACGCAAAAACAGGGTCTGTTCAAAAAGGACTGAACATGAAAGCAATGTAGCACACTCTGAGCATCAAGTCCAAGTGACAGCAATTCAAGTTTCAAGAGAGCCGAGAATAAGTGGCGAGACAATAAAAGAACAGCCACAACAGAATACCACCCTCTCACGGGAATAAATAGATACTCAAGGCAGTATCTGTAAGTATATTGCAGACATATTCTGTATTGCTGACGGCTTGTGGGTAAAAAAGATAGCGCTTTGAGTAGTGCAGGTATGCAGTTATATTTCATGGATGCGTTTATCATTTTTATAGCGGCATTCAGATGTCTCTAGTATACTCAGCTTCTGATGTTGTGCCCTGAGCCCTACAGGGGAAATGTAATATTTGTTCATCTGAGGAAATGCTAAATTCCAATTACATGAGTGGTTTAATATGGAAATTTATGTTTGCATATTACACGAAAAGTAGAAATTCAAAGCCTGTGACAGAGGGAATATGTTCACTTTTTAAGATGGGAGCTTTAGATTTTTACTCACCCTCTCCTCCCTGGATGCCCTCCCTAAACAGGTCTCATTCTGTCAGTTTTATGGGTAGGCTCTCTACTGATCTACGCAGCAACCATTTATGGTGGGACAATTCCTTCCCCATAATTTGTCTATTGACCAAAGGTAGTCAGCAATGAGCTGGACTCCAACCATAGAGAAAACACGTGAAGGGACCTCTGGGTAATACTGTGTGTGAATGCGGAATGAATGCTAGTGCATGGAAACTACAGACCCTTTAGAACCGGCCCATCTCTGTTGATTGGACTGCCATAGGATTCATGCAATCAGATAAGCTCCCCTCCATTAAATAGGCTATTTTTATGTAATGTCTCCTCATGGAAGGTAATGCTCAGTGATTAATGAATTGAGGATGCCTTAACATTAAGATAATTCATACCCACTCAGTTGTGTGTAGGTATGAATTATATCTATAATGTAGGTACAGACATTATACAATGATGTAAATATATACGGACATATTGTATCTATTTTCGATACTTCTGTCATAACATCCGCTATTGCTTTCCAATAATGATTTTGTTAATGTACGTATGGTTGCATTGAGCTGTGCAGCTGGCTCAGAGATGTTATCATATGACCCTGAATAGCTGGCCTTCCTCTACATCCCTACACCTAAAAATGTTCCTTTCCCTTGATTATGCTCAGCATAAGGCGAATCAGTGAAAGAAAGCAATCAGGGGTCAGCGTGTGGAGGCCTATTCACCGCTGGGGAAACCACTTTGCCCCCCTCCTCCGTGGCCTCTGACTTGTTTTGAGTTCTCGGGTCACCCCTCACCTAAAAACAAGGTGAGGGGAGCGTTCCTGGAGGGGCCGTCCACATAATGACAGGAAGAGAGGAAGCTGCCAAGACCTAAACAATAGTTCTTTCCCCCCGCCGATAAACCTGCCGCCTTGGGTCCAGCGCTTTGTGGAGAGTCTTCTTCCTGCTGTGTTTCCTCCCCTGGAGTCTCCCTGCCCTTCCTCAGGAGCGCAACAATGTGGCGCTTTATCCGCGAGCCGAGAGCCGCAGGACCCAGTCAACCGCACATGTTTTAGTGATTACAGAGAGCCCGGCCAGGGCTCTCAGGTTAACTCGGAGGGGGCCATTCGGCTGATTGTTCCTCGTACCCTCGCCGTTGTTAAAAAGGAGACACGCGCAACCAGGAACCCACGGCACTCCAGGATTTCTAAATATGACCATTCTGGAACAAAAAGGGTTTTTTTTTTTTGCCCATGCCGACTGCAAAGCTAGATGCAGACTACATCATTGCTGTAGCGCAGAATGGACAGATTCATAAAGACGCACTACAGGGTGGAAAGGCTTCAGTGTGGACTGTTGTATTAAAAACTGAGAATGTGCGAGTACTGTAAAGCAATACACACACATTTAAAGTGGGTTTGGCATTCTTTGATGCTGCTGGAACAGACGCAGGGTCAGCTATCCGAGTGCACGCTTTCAGTCAATTCTGAGATATTATCTGGCGGGTGTCTTATTAGCAGCTATATCTTAGTGCTACACTTTTGAGTTTATAACGTTTTAACGCTGTGGTCAACCTCAGGTCGACCTCTATTTTAATGAACACAGTTGACAGACCCGAGATGAATACATTGTGGAAATGTTTTTAAAATCCAGCTGCAGTGTCTGTGTTGTTTGGTTGCAGTCCATCTGTGTAGAGCCGTGTTTGAGAACAGAGGGCAGCAGTCAGAACTGGTGCGGGGCCCAGAGGCCACTGCAGTGCCCCTGATGTTCTCCGGCTGGATGATGGATCCTCACAGTGAATACGGGCACACAGTGAAGACCGCTGACGCGCCCAGGGGGCAGTCCTCATCATGGACGGGCAGAGATGTGGCTAATTTCCCCGGCCTGGGCCGTCTAACAGCGCCTGTCCCAGGGGCATCCACAGCCAATAAAGACATGAGAGGCATCTCTCACTGTGGAAAGAAATAGCCTTCTGAAGCATCCTTCCCTTATGAGGAGCTGTGTCTGCATATAAAGTCTTTTTATGGCATGTCTAATCAGTTTAGTTGCATAAAAGTTCAACCCAACACAAATTGAATGATTTTTTTTTTTCTGAGCTAAATTTCTGTGGCACTGGTGGCCTCAGAAATCAGATCCTTGCCAGTTTTTCCCCGTTCCTCTGCATATGAATGTGAAGCTTCAGCATTAAGATTCATCACAAGCCAGACATTAAAAATGCAACAGAATCACCCCGTTCTAGATGTTTTTACCCAGGTTAGTACATATTGGTGAAACAATCTTTCATTTAAAAATGTCTTTAGAATCTACAGAATGTGTTTACCCCAATAGAAAGCCTTGCATTTATTTGAATGTTTTTGCATGTATTTGCATTTTTAAGTCAAATTTATTGTGATAATAGTGTAATCATGTTCTCAAAACCAGAGTACTTCAGTCATGGGCTTGTTAATTAAATTTGATTGGCTTGTTACTGTCAGACAATGGAGTCCAGTCATTAAGCTGGAGATCATTCTAATTACTGTTAATTATCTACTAATATATACTTTCTACAAATACTATACCCCAATGACCTACTTTCTACCAATAGTATACCCCAATGACCTACTTTCAACCAATAGTATGCCCCAATGGGCTGCTTTCTACAAATAGTATACCCCAATGAGCTATCCATATGTTTGGCAGGGATTTCCTACATAGTCATGGAGAAAGCAGAATGGCATTCGGTCTAGAGGGAGCTCAACTGTTTTCTTTGGCAATGGTTCACCACTGCATTATACAATTTAGTTAATAGTTATTTTACAGTATTAACCTTGACTTGTATCGCTCAAACCCTGTTTTTCTCTCTGGACATACACACGGCGCATGATTAAAAGACAGACGGGGCAGTCAGTCTGAAAAACAGGGCATGGGATGGAAGCATTTAGTTGTAGTTTCTGAACGCCCATGAGGCTAGGCTAGGCTGGCCTGTGCTCTGACTCGCTTCTGTGCTTCACAGTGCTACCATCTCAGCTGCAGCAGACGAAAGATAAGTTACGCTTTTCTTTTAAACAGTAATCACGAGGATAGAAGGTCCAGTTCTAAAAACAGATTTGACTTTTGAAGTGTTTTATGCAGCTGGAGGAAAATGAGTGAGTTAACCAGTCCACTTTTGGGTGGAATGGAGAAAGAAAAATCCCCTTCCCTCCCAGCATTACATCATCCAAATGCTCAAATCCTGACGGCATTGCAAAGCAGGGAGTCAATGAGAAAGTGAGAGAGAGAAAAGGAGAGAGCAAGAGAGAGAAAACAATGGACTATAAGGGAAAGCAAATGATTTTGCACATGCTCAGTTGTCTTGCGAACATTGTTGCAGTAGTTATAAAACAATGAACAATTAGGGATCACTGGTGTGGAAGGGGGGAGTTAATCTTGTGGTCCTGGATGAGGCCCAAAACAAGTAACAAGTAATGTTAAAACCAAACGTTATCAGAGAGCTCTATCTGAGAACAGTCGACATTCATACTGCGTATACAGCTTTTTCACTGTATCACATTACTTCACTCTTGTTTTTTTCTTGGGAACTGCTCTGCCAGTTTCCTCTTTATGTGCCCGTTAAAGCAGGAGAGAGAATTAGGTTTTATATATTTCATTTGTGGGGCATTCATTCCACTTATGGTAGTTTGCCCAGCGCTATTAAACTCTGAAATGAAGTGCGTGTGTGCTTATATGGACAAAAGGGGCTCCTTTCTTTCGGAGTGTTTGCGGAACGGGTTCTTTAGTCTGCCGACCTTTGACCCGCCTGATTGGCTGCGTCTGCCGGGAATGACGTGCTGTTTTATCTGTGGACGGCGGCGCCCCGGGCGGTGCTAGGCGGATCTGATACCGAGCCGTACCGAGCGTCACTGGAACCAGTGTTTCAGCAGCCTCCCTTCACACATGTGTGACCTGTTTGGATGTTTAAACACTTCCAGGCCCCCAACGTCTGTCGGCACGGGTTCTCCGTGCGGGAGGGGAGGGGAGGGGGGGCGGTGGGGGCAGGGGGGCAGACAGGAATGTGCCGGTTTTGTTTGCAGATCCACCCCTGTGTTTGAATAGTCTGGCTTGGTCTCAGGAATCCACACCCTCCTCTCACTCTCGACCTGGCAAACTGACATGCCCCCCCCCACCCCCCTCACCGCCCCACCTCAAAAAAAAAAAGAAGTGAATTAAGATTAATGCTGCTGCATTGCTGGGCAAACCGCAGATTTTCAATTGACCAAAGAGGCGCCAGGGTCTGAGGAGCTGAAACTGTGGCCTGGTGTGAAACACAGCACTCGCTTATTACAGCGTTTGAGCTGGGAAAGTGCACAAAGTCACGAGCAAACACTACACAAGGCCTACACCAGGGGTGAACAGTGTTAAGTGTGTGCTAACACCGTATTAAGTTTTTGTAAGACTGTGGTGAAGTGTTGAAAAACTCTGTTTTACTATACATCTAGCTGTTGAATTTATCACAGAAAGTGTAAACATACCATTTTAACTGCTAAGTCACCTTGGAGGACAGGGAGGCTGCTATGCAAATACGTAATAAAGATGATCATGGGCTCCACTGAAGACGCCTTGAGCAGATTATACAACCTGGTTTAAGCCGTAGTGTGCTGGGATTACGCCTGTGTGTTGATATCGAGGGCGCCCGCTAATCAGCTGCGAGATTTCATTTGTGGAACGAGTTCAGTTTTTCCGCACGCCCGTGTAGGAATGACACGCACAGGGACAGGGAGCTGCAGCAGCACAGACTAACACACTGTTATTGGATATAGATTTGGACAGAAGCCCATGCAAACTTGAATAATTCTTTCTGTGGAGAGCGGAATCTGATCAGGGTGCCTGAAGTGTGCAGCTGATTCGGTCTGATAATCACTTTGTCCCATGTTTTATTCAGACCGGATCAATAGCCAGCTCTGCCTTATGATTTAATGATTCTTCTTCATTCTTTGGATCTGTCTGCCTCACATTTTAACTTTCTGTGCCTTTGAGATGGGAATGGGGGGAGCGCCTGCCAAAAGATCCAGCAGGTCTCATTAAGCAAAGACTAATAGACTGTCATTTCTGGAATCCTTTCTTGAATTCTTACAGCAAGGCTGGCATTACCTGTTAGTAGCTTATGAATACTTTCAAAGTCAGTTTCAAAATTCCAAATAATTGTTCCAAAATAATTTACCAGTTACAGTCACAAAGTTGCTTATGAATACTTCAATAAAGTCACTTTAACAATTCCAAATAAATGTTCTAAATCATTTTCTTTTTTGTAAGTTCATGGGTGGGATGGACAATGCTAAGGAGCCTGTGCAAGCGTGATGTCAGAGGCGAGTATCAGCAGTCCTGTCTACCGGAGTTATCAGTCTCTCCGTCAGTGCGTGAGCCAGAGGAAGACATTGTTTGTGGCTCTTGCAGGTGGAGCGATAGCAGGTTTTTATTGTCCACTCCTTGTTGCCTTCATGTTCCTCAGAGGTGCTCTCATCTCCCTCTCTCTCGCTGCCTGAGCGGTTATTGATTGGTCCGGGATTGTTCACAGCTGACTGAGTGCTCTACAATATACTGTGTAATCACACCGAGTCAACCAGGGCTGGAAATCTTAACTTTAAGTGAGCCTGTTGCCCGGTGGAATTTGCTTTGTGGTTGCGTCACTTTGACTGATCTCAGGAGCGATAGCAGCCTGCATTCTGGTCTGCTTGCAGACCAAACAGGAAGAAGTGCTTGATTCCTCGGCTTCCCCTCCTTGGTTCCATCTCTCTCTGACGTCTCTCTGAAGTTCACACAGGTTTCCTTTCTACACTTGAATCCATTGAACAGACAATGCAGATACCACAGATAACTCATGTTTTTTTAATTTAAATATAAATCAAGGCTGTTGCCATAGCAGGGCCATCCATCATTTTTAAAGCATGTTCTTTGGTACAGAACCTGCTTTTACATCAACTTTTTTACATACAGCAAAAACAATCATGCATAATTTTTCAGACCCCTTAACTTTTTGCATACTTTATTGTTCTTGATTTAATTTGAAATGTATAAAATTCCATTTTTGCTCATAAATCTACACTCAATAACCAAAAATGACAAAGTGAAAACATGTTATTTGAAATATCACACAATAAAAGTGCAAAAAGTGAAGGGTCCTGAATCATTTCTGAAAGTGCCTCGAAGCTGAGTTATTACACGATAAATGTGTGAAGTTGCCATGGCAGCGGGTGCCTGCTACATGCCCCGCTGGACGATGCTGTGTGCAGCTGCCTATCCTGGCACACTCCTCCCCCCAGCCGCTCCGGGCCCCGCCCCTCCCTGCCCCTCTCTCCGGGACGCCGCGAGCCTTCCTGTCGGCCGGGCAACCGCCCCCCCCGCCGAGAGCGACATTCGCCCGCTTGTGCCTCCGCGGCGAAGAACAGCCCCGCTGCTGCTCTTCACAGCTCGTTTGCGGAGGATGCGTATGAGACGGGAGGGTCAGTGTGAGGCTGGCACTGCCACGGCGCTCTTGTGTTGAAGATGTACGGCGCTGTAATTAAAGGGGGCTCGCGTGACGTTAGCGTGGGGCCTCGGGGGTCACCGTGGCGCTGAAGAGGCCCCCGCGGCGCTCAGCGCATGTCGGGGGCTGTTGCCCGGAGGCTGCGCTGGCCTGCGGATGTCTGCCTGGAGGCGTGGCGGACCACGGATGGGGCTCCTCACCCCGCTCTGACAGCCCCCCGGCCCCCCGGCCCCCGGCTCCTCTGAATGATGGCATTTAATCACATTTTCCACATGACTGTGACTCCGGAGAGAGCCAGTGGGGCTATTCTGAGCCCCCCGCCTGAAACGCAGCTCCCACTGCTGGAGTGTGTTAGATACACCGCACGCGTGCGGAAATCTGCGCACTGTCATTCCGGTTTAGCTTTTAAAAGTGTGTGTGCATGTGTGTGTGTGTGTGTGTGTGTGTGTGTGTATGCATTTAGGGCTGTGTCTGT
The DNA here is from genome assembly GCF_963514075.1 of Conger conger. NCBI lineage: Eukaryota > Metazoa > Chordata > Actinopteri > Anguilliformes > Congridae > Conger > Conger conger. The sequence goes on from NC_083763.1 coordinate 66,925,074, forward strand.
ATGTAACTGAGAATGTAGGTAAAAGAGTGAGAGAGATAGAGAGAAAGAGAGAGAGAGAGAGAGTGAGAGAGAGAGAGAATAGGCTGGGATTTATTGAATCGCTGAACTCAGATAGGTTCTCATTCAATTTATGTTTTTTCTCGTCAGCCTGTTCATTGGCCCTGACAGCCATATAAACCTTGCAGAATTTTCTGTTGTTTTCCTGTTTCTTGCCAAGGCTCTTGCTGGAAGTGGAAGAGAAATGCAGGCACTTCCAAATTGTACGTGTGGGAATTTCATATCTGTAAATGTGAGGATGGTTCTCTGGAAACGCTGACTTATGCCAAGGAGTATGAGATAATTCAATTACAAAATTAAATCTGGCTTGTTAAATTAACGCACTTGCCAGAAATGAAGAAAACAGACTGTGCTTCCGACCCACTGATTCAGAGAATCCTTCTCCTGCTGTTTTCTCAATGAAAAATGTCTATTTATGCATTCACAGCAACCGTTACTGTTACATTGTTAAAGCACGCTGAATATGTTTTTATTTCAACCCGAATGAGCAGTTTCCTATCGAGTTCACGCTACTGTTCCTGTGACCTGTTTCACCTTCACAAACTGGGAGCCAAAGGCAACATCTGTACTTTCATACTAACCTTTCCTGGGCCAATCGAGTTAGATCTTTCATAATGGACATTTGTGCTATGTGGCAATGTTGGTGGGGAAGGGGTAGGGGGGGTTAGATTGGTCTCTTATAGAATAGTACTGCATACTCTAGTCTCTATATAGGGTAGAGAATAGACTGTGCAGTATGCACACACAAAGACCTGAGTCGTGTGGAACTCGAGACATTGCTAAGTGCAGCAGCGCAGTCACTGAATGTCTCTGGTTCTGAGGAAACGGGAGTTGCTCAATTCTCTGCTTTCTCGCTATGAGCTCACTTCCTCCCAGCATGCCCTGGGTGCACCCGGGGGCCATTGTGTGTCAGCCCCCGGGAGCTCCCAGCCCAATCCGCCTGTACGGGCCAATCGGTTCGCCTGAGGGAGGCAAGAACTTACACACCACACGGGGGCGCCCTCTGCCCTCTGAAGTCTGGGCTGGTAGAGGAACGTCCTGGAATCGCAAGCCCTTTAAAGCGTGTTTTCTTCAGGGAAAAGCCTCGGCCACAAATTCACATCTGCCGCATGTATGCTCCTGGATGCCATTGGGCTGAGGTGTACAACGGGGTTATGGCCCATAACCCGTAGGTGCCGTGACCATAGTCCAGTGATGTAACCTCCGTGTCATATCCTGTTCTTACTAAGCAAATAAAAGCGGCGGATGACATACTTTAGAGTAAACACAGACATCTCTCTCTGTCTGTCTATTCCCTCTTTCACATCTAGTTCCCACACCTGGGTGTCAGTAGGCATTTACGGAGACTGCATATTCTGTGAGACACGGTCTACACTGTTTTTTTATTTTATTTCTATTTAACATTGCCTAATCAAATTTCAAATGTCTGTGGAGTTCTATTCACAGAGCTGTTTGGTGTATATCTGATTAGATGAACTCACTCTGGGAAGGGGCAGATGTTTTCCAGTAAACAGGACTTTGAGTCTGAAAACATGGCATGAATTACTCGTCATTACTGCACCGTGGCTGCAGATGGAGCGGAATGAAAAACCTATTAGCCATGTGGCGTGCCAGGAATATGGGGCTACTGTGTCCATCACATTCCTGACTTTCTTAAAGCACAACATCTGTGAAAGATTGGCCAGAAGTGCTGTTTTGACATGATTTAGACTTGCTGAGTAAGTTCTCTCTCTGGTAGTTAGAGTCTTTTCATCCGTCGCATGCTAATAACTTAGCGCTGTGTGTTTTGTTTTGGGTTGGGTCGTTCGTGTGAACAATTATCGGGTCCAAGCATGTCCCATGATAAGATTTTTAAAAGCTGTGCGATTCTGAAGTGCGAAAGCATTAGTTTTAAAGGCAGGTCTCTCAATGCCAGGCGGTGAGTGTGAATGTGAGGTCAATAAGGACCACTCTGGGTGTTTATGTGTCCAGGTCGAGTCCTTATGATGCAACCTTGTGTCTCTGTGCTGCTGGGATTTGGCAGCGGTTGTGGGCACTGCTAATGAGGCTGAGATAAGTGTACTTTGCGGTGCCGGCGCTCTGGTTAGTGCACTGCCTCGTTTGCCCTCCCTGCTGGGGATATCTGCTGAGGTCACTGCCCCCACAGATACTCAGAGAGGGGCGGAAACCAGACAGAGAGGGAGAGAGAACGGGAGGAATGGAGTGAGAAGGGCAAACAGACATACAGACAGGCAGATAGGCGGATGACATAGGGGTGCATTGTGTGGAAGTAGCAGTTTCCCAACATGGCTTGGCGTTTCCTGGGCTTGGCCTTATCGCGCTCACTCTCCCCAGCTCCAGTTAGGCAGGAGGCTACCTGATCCCTTTTGCGGCTGCCTCAGTGACGTTGTCGAAAGAGATCACCCGGGTTAAAACTCAACCTGCAGGTCTACCCTGCGCAGAATGCCAGAGCACGGGAGTGAGAGAAAGGCAGAAACGCTAACCATAGGGAATTATCAGAGAATGTGTATGTCGCAAGAGATGCAGAAGAGAAAAAAACCTCCGCTGTCGTTTGCTGAAGACGGAAAACAAGCAGATTCCCAGCGTTCCCAGTTATTGGGGGTTCACCATTCCCTCACATTAGTTTGAGAGCTTATGAGCCTCTTTAACGGGGGAAAGTGCTATGCTGTTCCCCTCATAATTTTATACTAATTACTCCAGAAATCATCACGCATGCAAACCGCGTTCCTAAAGGAAATGGGAATATAGCTAACTTTACTGCACAGCACAACTAATGCTGATGTGCTCTGATGCAATATTGATGTGGTCTCTATTGAACAGCTGTTTCTTCACATTATGGACTAGACATTCACAATGCCTGCATGCTTTCAATTGTCTTGGGTTGCGTGCAACTGTATAGGGATACCATAAGAAATTAGGCTTTTGCATAATAGATTACTTTTCAATGAGGAAGCTTGCTTTATAAATCAACATCTCACAAAACAAGGGGAGTGAGAAGTTGGCTTGTTGCATCATTATTTGTCATTTTGAACAGAGCAGAGTTCCACAGAGATGCTCATTTTTCACTGTTAATGGATTCACTGAAGCAGTGGCAGAAGCAGCCACACAATGCAGCTTGAATTTGGTTGGCAAATCTGTAAGACTACAGGACCTCTTAAAACCCCCGCTCTGTCCATGCAGTCCTTCAGATGCCATATTTTTTCTTTTTGCCATTTTATGTTTTCCAAAACATCTTGGTAATGAAACTCTGTTGGCTAATTGTGTGCACATATTTCTGCTATGAAAATGAATGACATGAATTATTAAAAACTGATCATTTTCACTTTTTCTCATGTGAATAAGTTCAAATGTTAGCACCATTGCTAGGAGCCATTGCTACTCCAAGATGATACTTATGAACAAAAAGTCCCTTCACAACTATGATAGCTCGAATTGTTAATTTAACCAGGATGGTTGCAACCCAGCCCTTTGGCATGGAAATGGAAATGTGTGTCGCCAAAGAATTCTCCAGCACTGGGGAACATGCAACAAGAATACCTGGATGGTCTCCAAATCAAGCTCTGGACAGGATTTCTGGAGACACGCAAGCGAGAGATTATCAGTCCACAGGGCGCGGGGTTAAAGGTCATCCTGCAGAACTCACAGAATCCTCCCACATGCAGGGTGACTTCCTGAATGGAAACCCGTTTCTTTGGCAGGGAAGTGGAAACCGGCACTGCTGGGAATACTGGAAAGCCAGTAGGCGGATCTGTGGTGGAACCACTTATGTCAACAATTCCACCCCGACCCCCCCCCCCCCCCCTTTGTCCTCCTCTATAATTAATAAATGTCCGAGTCATTCAAAGAGTCTGGCTATCCTACATCAGCTGTCTGCGTGGGCTCCATACTTGGCATGTGTGTGGGACCTGGCGAGATTGTGACATCCTTTTGCCACCGACATTGCCGTATGCTTTTCCAGCGGAATGTCACAATCTCCTCCGCTGTTTTCTGATATATAGGTTATCATCATGCTGCAGGTCTTGTTTGAAGTTATTCTTTAGAACTGCTTCACTGAAACGCATGCTCCTGCTCATCTCTCGAGACATCAATGCTCTGCAGCTGTGAATTTGACTTTGACATCATACTGCAGAGGCAAACCTGGAAAACTCACACTGACATGGAAGCACTGTGATGCAATTTATGTAACTTACTGTGTAACTTGAGTAATGCTGTTGTGTATTTATCTGTTTTTTTATTATTATCCCTGCGTGTATTACAGTGGTAAACTTGCCTATTTTCTTGAGGTTAAACAGCAAATTTGATGCAATGGCTTCTGATTCCAGGGCCTCGTGGAGCGGAATTACGGAGTGAGCTTGAGTTAAAGCCACAACCCTCCCAAATCTGGAACATGGACAGAACTGAAATTAATAATTGCAGTTATCCAGCTAATTTATGTGCCCCGCTTCAAGATACATGCCCCTGGTCTTGAAATCTTGTTGATTTTATCTCTTTTAAAACAACGCCAACAGCTGTGCATATGTGTGCCATCCTTAAAATGTTGCAACGCAATGAAAACAGTGCTGTCGGTACTGCTCACAATACGAACAAGCAGCATAGGAACAAAACCCCTGAAGGAAAAAAAACACCTGGAAAAAAGTGAAGTTATCTGGGCAGATCTGTGCAGAGCAGAAGGTGAGGCACAGACTCGACCGCTTCTGTCTGCAGCCCGTCTCTTCCTGCAGCGTGGAGTTTTCTTAAGGTCACGACGCCCGTTTCAGACGGAGAGGAGGAGTGCGGAGAGCTAATTAGGTTTTCTGAACTGCACTGATTTGGGTGTTCTAAATGGGAGCCATGCCAGTCGCACAAGGGTTCTTTATGGAGGAATGAGCCTGTACGCAGCTGGCTTATGGGCTGTGCTGTAATGGTGCTGTAAACAGGATACTTGTTATAGGGCCTTATATACACAGTGAAACCAGCGGTAGATGTTTATGTATAGCCGACGGTGTGGAACAACGCTGATGGAATGAAACGTGCGTCCGGAGAGATGCCAGTCTGAACGGCGGGTCAGCCCTTGCTATTGTGCCATTGAGAATTTACTGGTACTTGGACAGTAAATTTACAACCGTGTTAATGGATACCGTGTGCTGGACAATCAAAAGGATAATTGGATATATGTGGGGTGGCAGACATCGACAAAATAAAAGAGTGTGTGTGTGTGTGTGTGTGTGTGAGTGTGTGTGTGTGTGTGCATATGCGTGTGTGTGTGTATTTGTGTCTGTGCGTGTGTGCGTGTGTGAAGGCTTGTTAACAGAGGGTCATGTTTATTTTCTAAATAAAGACATTCCTGTTCTGCATCATGAAAGAATGGATTTGCACACACAGACGCTTGGGTTTGTCCCAAACAGACCCAGTGACTGACAGGCCGTTTACGTTTGTCAAGCCCTAATGATGTAGCCCCCGTGGGGCCCTTTCCAAAGACCAATTATAAATGAAAAGCAGCATAACAATCGCCCAGGGTTCAGTAGCACACCACAAAACCTGCAAACTGCACATAAACTGTCTGTAATATTTACAGACAAGCACAACACAGATGGAACTAACTTAAACACCTGCACTGTTGGTCTCTTTGGTCTAAATATTGTTGGTTCCTCCTTGGTTCATTCCTTATTGTGTAGCCGTCCTCTGTTTACCCCTGTTTCCAGTTTGATTCTCATTAGTGAATTGTTATGCCCTGCAAAGATTCCTATCAGGCTCCTTTTAGATGTATGATGCTAAGTGTTTTACACACCCTTAACAATGACACCAATCAGTTCACACAAAAGCATACCTGCAGGCAGGTTGTTTCACAGCATTGGTCAGAACATAGCACAAGATTTGTCATTGGTCTGATACATGTAGCAGAAGTAGATTCTCAAACGAGCCTTTTGACTTTCCTCTTACTTTTTTAACTGATCAGACGTGCCTCTCAGTGTTCAGTATTCAATTCAGTGTTCCTTTTATCGTGCTTGCGTAAAAAAGGTGCCACGGTGTTAACATTGGCAGCTGTGGTTGGTTTATTTGGGTTATATAAGTTGTATGGCACCCATCTGTAATTTCATGCCTCTCAGCGACTGAAAAGAACTGGAACAGTCATAGCACATCAGATGAAGTGTGCATTCCGAAGCGTCTGCTGGTGACTTACAGTAATGCAATACCTGGGCTTTTCTTCTGCTGTGTAAATCAGCACTTTGTTTTTGGCCAAATTGTTTTGTCGAACAAAAAGGGAAGAGTCCTACATAAATAAAGCACTTGCATGAAATAACTTGTGGCGACGAGTGATATCTGCTCACAACAGGCATTTTGTCCTGAGTCTAGTCAGAATCAACAGTAGCGTGTCTGAAAGACATTTGTTTCTCGAATTGACAAGTTTTGTTGTTTCAGCTTTCAGATCTCTTGGCTGTCCCAACTCATCTGACTACTGAGAAAAACACTCAACTCCATTTTTATTTTTTGTCTGTTTATATATGCCGAGAGCTGGTGGGCGTTCAGTGTTCCCCATGTGTTTGACATTATTTTGTATCTGCCTGGAGAAAGGTTTTTCTATGTACTGACCTGACCGTTTAAGATTACTTACCCCCAAAAATGTACATGCATTTCAACACCAATTTGAGCCATTCAAAACAGTTTTAGGAAGTCCAAATACAGTATCTGCCAAGCAAGCAGCAGTAGACTTCTGCAGACGTCTGGCAACATATGAGTTCCTAACAATCCAGGACAGAAGATGTGCCAGATTACAAGGTTTTTGTTAAAATAAGAGATTCCAATTATGGCCAAGGGTCCTGCCACAGTGAATAGTGTGCTTCTTTTGACTTGAATATTCGTAATTGTACATTTTCTAGAATGGTAAATACTTTCAGAGCACCCATTAGTAGACCACTTCGAGAAAAGAAAAATCCCAAGGAATTTGCTTGTTTAGAAGTGAAATCATGTGTTATTCAGCCAGGACTGCCCATTGACTTTCTGTACACTAGCTTCATCCAACTTGTTGTGTGAAAAATACTCAGTATGCTAAGAAAGCCATGAACATTGTTTTGAATGACACACAGCTAAATGATCTATGATCTATTTCCAAAACCATATGTCCACATCCCAAAGGAGCCAGAATGGGCTGTAACTTCCAGGTGTTGAGTGAGGCCCTGCTGGCCTCTGGAAGCCAGTACTCTTGGTGCATTCAAATTGACTTTGCCGCCTATGAGAAAACAAGTTTAGGCTCTCAGCCCAACTGCAAGATACACACTTGTCACATGTCGGCAGTGTGACAGCAAGCATTCAAAATAATAAAAATAACTCAGAGATGTCCACATGCCTGTCTGCAGTGGGCTGCCCGGAAGTTAAAATCAGAGACAGGCTTAGCGGGTATCGGGTGGGGGGGGTGGGAGCGATTCGACCAGACTGACGAGTCTTGCGAGGCTCTGGCACCTGTTGGACGCCTTTGCTAAGCAGAGCGTCACGGGATCCTTTTAGCCAGCCTGTGAAAGACGGTCCCAGAGTAGCTCCAGTGTCCTGGCCTGGTGGAGCTCCATGTAGCGTCTTCCAGCAGCGTGGCTGTCTCTTCGAATCCCCCGTGGACTGTGCCTGCCACGGCCAGGCTGTTTGGGGTTTTTTTTTTTTCGTCGTCAGCAGCATTTGGGCAGTTCTGAGTTTGTGCCCCACCGTCCACAGGCTCGGACTCTCTCTTTACACCTTCCCTCTGCAGCCGCTCCGGGGAAGGTGAAATAAAATGGAGGGAGGGAGCGAGGAAAGTAAATGTTTGCCACCCGGCAGTCCTGCGAAAGGTAAGCGACTTTGTCGTCAGGCTGTCGGAAGAGAGGGCCTGGGCGCTCGTGCTGTCGTTGCGATGCCTTGTTGTGCTCAGTGGCAGGATGTCAAGCTGTAACGTGGCTGTAGCCACCCTGCGTTTGTGTGCTGTGGATGCGTTATTCTCGGTGACAGAACGACGAGCCCGTCTGTTAAAAATAGGCCAAATTATGTGTCTGACGTCCTGTCCCACTGAGCCAGGGAATGTTGTTCAGTGTGCTCATATCACACCAACGCTTCCAGACCACTCAGAAGGTGCACCAAGGTAGACGAAACATAGCCTACATATTTCTTTAACAGCTCCGTTCAGAGAGCCTTAAATCTGTAGTATTTGTATAGGGCTAGTGAGGCAGCAAAGCATACCTTGCTGCAAAGAAAGCCAGGTGGGATCCTGGGTGTAGACATAGGCCTGCTGCCAGCTTCAATGTTGCTTTCACATACAGAGCGGTGTCACCTGTCGAATGATGGGGAGAACCACATGGCGTAACCCCCTTGAGGTTTTAAAGGAAGGGCACTTATGAACAAGGAGAACATGACTCTGAAGCAGAATCACAGAAACCAGAAATTGTGTTGATAGGATGCATGTTCATTTGCACCCTACACCAGGTATTTCTGAGTGTATTTGCCTCAATTAAAGGATTCTATAAATCATTTAGCTTTACGCAACATGTTATCAGCAGGTACAAACGTGTGCAGATGAAAGTGATATATGGTCCACTATGTATATTTAGAAAGCCATGCGCTCTTGTGAAATCCTTGAAGGAAGTTCTTTAAATCTCTGTCTGTAACACTAGCCGTCTCTGCCCCACGCAGATTAATGAGGCAGTCCAAGCAGAGCCGACAGCTCACGTAATGGCGTTTTAATCACAGCCATTATCGTTTCCCACAGTCAAATATTCTTTGCAAACAAGTGCGCTGGATAGCCCTTAATGATTCACACGCAGTCCAACATAGCGCACAATTCCTTCATCAAGGGAAACAAAAGCCACAGAGTTACATCCCAGTGTAATGAATAGGGGTCCATTTAATTAAATAGCTTCAATACTTGTAAGTGCATGGCCACGTTTCTTTCTGTTACGTACTATTATATGTGTTTTTATTTTCTCTGATTAAATTAATTGAGCTCCTCTAAAAGCAATTCCTATTATACTGTACAGTGCATTGTTTCACTCCTATGCTTTCCGGTAGAGCAAAAGACTTTGTTCCAAATTGTACATTTTTCTTTTACCAGATTGTATTCTTATCTCTTGGTTGTTATCAGCTGTTATCGGCTGTCTGTGAGTAAGACCTCATGTCTGCGTTAATTTAGTCTGGTCCCAGACGATGGCTCTTACACAGACATACCTGTTGGAATTCCATGTCTCCACAACCTTTTCTTTTCATAAGCCTATGTAAACACACACACAGAAGTACACACACATATGTGCTCGCACACACAGACACACATGCACTCAGTGATCACTTTATTAGGTAGACCTGTACACCAGCTCGTTAATGCCAATATTTAATCAGCCAGTCATGTGGCAGCAACTAAATGCATAAAAGCATGCTGACGTGGTCAAGTGGTTCAGCTGTTTTTCAGACCAAATGTCAGAATGGGGAAGAAATATGCTCTCAGTGACTTTGACCATGGAATGATTGTTGGTGCCAGACAGGGTGGTTTGAATATCTCAGAAACTGCTGATCTCCTATGATTTTCAATAATCATGCATTACAACAGTGGTATGCAGAAGAGCACCTCTGAACACACAATGTATCAAACCTCTAAGTGGATAGGCGGCAGCAACAGAAGATAAGAAAAATAAGTCCTAATAAAGTACCTAATAAATACCTAATAAAGTGCTCACTGAGTGTATAAATAGATAGATGAATGGATAGATGGGTAGATAGATAGATAGATAGATAGACAGATAGTGAGTGAATGCTCGCTTCTCCAGTAGCCACACCTGTGTTTTAAACTTCTACCCACCTTTGGAACACGGCCATTTCAGGTTTTCCCGTTTCTGAGCGGAACAAAAAAAACAAACAAAAACAAAAAAAACGCAGGCGCAGTGGATGAGTGTGCAGTCCTGATCGGTGATTTCACGCCCCGGCGCGCCCCCCACAGCACGCCCCCCCCCCCCAGCTCCACTCAGCTCCGGACGCTTGCTGCAGGGAGCAAACGGCTGTGTCAGCAGCAGTTCCCCTCAGGCCTCTCCCCTCACCGTGCCTGTCACTCTCACCGCCCGCCAGGGGTACTCTTTGAGCCGGAATGGCTCCCCGTCGGAGCGCCGCAGTCCCCTGTGTGCAGGAGTGCATCTGCCATAAAGGGGTCCGGATCAGTCTCAAATGAAACATGGTCCGCGGTCAGAGCTGCAAAGGGGTGATCAATCTGTCGAGGGCTGGAGGCACTGGGGGTAGGAGCGGCACCTCGCATTTCTCATGGACTGTGGCTAATTCAGCTGCGCATTCTCCTTCCTGCACCCCTGTGACTTCAGTGCATTCCCTGTAGGCGTATGTCACCTTTTACAAATCAACCTAAATCATTTATTAATATACTGTGCTCTCAAGTGTTTTTGAAATGCATACACTTATGTGGGTTGTACATACACAGACACTGACAGACACACGCATGCACAAATACACATTCACGTGCACACACCCACATACACACACAGGCACACACACACACATACCTATGATTCCATATCTTACTGAACAGATGTTTTAAACATACTGTAATGGATTCCTCTGGCAATCCCTGAGAGATGCACATGCAAAATATCATAATTATGTTCCATGTATCAGTGAAATTTAATGCATTTTGAATCACATGGTTTGGTCTTGCATGTAATGCACACCGATGTTCATTAAAAGGACTTGGTCTTTGTTATTCTGGAACTAATTGTTGAATTTGAGCCAATAATTTATGAGACTGGGCGATCCCTTCTGAGTATATTGCTGTGCTAGTTGATATTGGTTCAATTAAGAAGTTATTGCCACATCTTTACCTGCTGATGAAAAAACTGCACTTTTGTTTTCATATAAATTTGACAGCTTCTGCAACATTTTCTTAAGTAGATATTATTTTAACTGGTGAACTTAGACCTTTGCAGAAGCAAACTTTTGGATAACGCTGTATCACAGACAGCTACTGAATCTGTTCCAAGTTCTCTAAGTTGGGAGAAGGAACAGCTGCTGTGGGTCTCAGTTTTCACCATTTTATGAATAAGATAACCATATCTGTCACATTAAATCAGGGTTTCTCGCTAAATCACTCTCCAAGTATTTGCATATCACAAAAACCCGTTGAGTACGGTCCTCTGCCAAATGATCATAATAATAACAGACAAGAGTACAGAATACTGCTTGTTGTTTTTTGTGAAATTATCTTTGCTAAATATTAGATGGTGTACTTCATGAATACCTAAGTAAGACATGTTCAAAAATTAAATGTGCTTTGACAGAATTGTTTTTCAATCATTTTGTGAGAAATATTTCAAAAGGAGGAAAGAATGCTTACTGGTTTGAAAGTTGTAGATGTTTCTTGACTGAATAATCTATGCATGCTAATACAAATAAATGGTATGATATGCCACGTCTCATTTTCAAACATTTTCATATTTTAAAGAAAATCTAAAGAAATGTGAGAATAGTGGTCTTTTTTCAATACACGTCTTTTTGTTCAGTGCAACAGCCTGAGAGTTAAACATTTAAATCAGGCCATTCTATGTTAAAACATTTATTAATATATCTCCTCGAATATGCTAATGTACGTACTTGTTCATTTATTTGGCATCTCGGGTCCATCTGTGCCTCTCCTGTAAGTGAGTGGAACAGCTGCAGCTTGTCCGTTTCATGTTTTTACTGTGGCGCTCGGGTAGAGAGAGTAATTAAAGGTTAGGGAGAGTAATGAGGGTAGGAAACCACCAGTGGAGTTCAGCCCAAAACAACACCCCCCAGCTCCGGCGGTCTGAGAGTCTCACACGCTGTCGACTCCTGTCCTGCATCTCCTGCTCCCCTAATCCCTCCTGCCCCCTAATCCCTCCTGCTCCTGCTCCCCTAATCCCTCCTGCTCCTGCCCCCAAATCCCCCAGTGCAGCGCAGTTTTTCACTCGCTATGTGGACCGGCCGGACTCAAACGTCTTCTTCCACAGATAATAATACAATAATTTGTTATTTAGTAGATGCTTTTATCCAAAGTGATTTACTGACTAAGCAGGGGAAAATCCCCACTGCAGCAAATCCCCACTGCAGCAATGTGCGTTTAAGGGCCTTGCTCAAGGGCCCAACTGCTGTAGGGATCTTGCCATGTGTGGGGCTTGAACCACCAACCTTCTGGGTGCCAGCCAGCTCATGAGACAAAGTATAGAAGGACCCTGTGTAAAGGATGCAGTAATGTGGGCAGCTGTGATTCTGCGCAGGCCAATCCCCCTGTCAAGGGCTGTCACCGTTCAGGGTTTATCTCAGGTGGACGCGTTTACGTTCGACGATAGACCCTGAAGTGTGCCAGAAACTCATATTTCCCTGCACTGAAGAGCTGCTAAGGGCATGATTAATGGAAGGATGTGCTCCAGTTGTAAATCATTGCTAGTCCCTGTGTGCCTCCGAATAAGTTATTGTTGCTTTTCTGACCATTTGTAAGAGTTTGCTCCATTGTAAAAACAGGTAAACTTAAATCTTGTACCTATTTTTCAGTTTGACACTTTATCTGTGATGTTTTATTTGCCGTGGTAGGCCTCTGCCCTTGTTCTTGTCTCTCCCTGGACATGAGACGCGGGTATTGTGCAAAGGCAGGTCATTCTGGATGTGAGTGTCAGCCAAGTAAACAAGTTAAATAAAAAAATAATCGCGTGTAGCATGTGAATATTGCAACCCTGGAGATTTTTTTCCTTTCAGAGGTGATCTGACAGTTCTGTGTTCCTGTCTTCCAGAGCCGGGGAAAGGCAACCTGCGGGTGACCTCCCTGGAGGATGCGGAGCACCTCAGCCGGAAGCAGAGCACTGCGAACGGGAGCGGTCGCCCGGACCCCAGGTCCTGCCGCAGCGTCCCCCGGAGGCACACTGTAGGGGGGCCCCGCAGCTCCAAAGAGATCCTGGCCATGCAGCCCTCCGACATGGACAAGAAGCGCGAGGCTTTCCTGGAGCACCTGAAGCAGAAGTACCCACACCACGCGTCCGCCATCATGGGCCACCAGGAGAGGCTCAGGGAACAGGTCGGTCCGCTCTCCGCATTGTCACGAAAAGGCCCCTTTAGCGCTCGGTGTACCTGGTTACCGGTCTGGGAAGTAACTCCAGTAATGGCTGAAAGTAGTGCACCTGGAGTTTTTGCTGACTTTTCATGACATGGAGCGGAGTCCTGCATAAATGAATGGAAAAGTATGAGTTACATCAGGAATAGCTGCTCCTCTCTTCCCTCAAGCCCCAGACTGCCTTTTCTGGGTTGGCCTGGAACTAGGCCATGTCAAGGCCGCTTAAATAGCCACATCTGCCCGTTCTTTCAGATCAATGCTGGTTTTCTGGTTACAGACCTTTCCAAAAGTTGGCACAAGTCGTAAATCTTGTGCACACGGCCGATAAAATTCCCTTAAAATAAGACTGGAGACATAATTTTTTACTACATTATAAAACTTGCGTGTCATCAATTAACGGCAGGAGAGGATTCATTTCACTGACTCAGCTGTGTGACATGGGAGTTTTCAGCTGGCAGAAGTCATTGAGAAGCTCCTAAATGTGAGTGAAAATTGTAATAATTAAATAATTAAACTAGGATATCCATTAAAATAATTCAGGGAGGAGCGGATGACCAATGGAAGAAAGAGTAAAAGTCTGAACAGGTAGTGCTTATCTGGAAGTAAGCTGTAGCGTGCCCATTAGCAATGCATAGCAACGACTATGTTTATTTTGTGAAACATTAAATAGTCTAAACTGTGTGCGATAAAACATAGGGACTAAAATGAATTACTGAAAGAGAAAGTTAAATGAATTGCTTTGTTGTTTAATGGTGAGCTTTTCAAGATCACATATATTTCATATACGATAAATCTCTCTGTGCAGCGGAATGTTGATCAATTAACTGCTCAATTAAACTGAATTAAGTTTCAAGTCAGGTCAATTTGAATAGCCCCTTTTACGGAGACACAGTCATGAAGATGCTTTACAGGAACCAACAAAATAAAAGGGAAAATAATGTGGAACGACCAAGCCTGATCTCCCAAAGGGTTCACCGTTTGTCAGTTTAAACAACCTGTCTTCAGGGTAAAAGTCTTGGCAACATATTGGTTCACACTTTACCTTAACTTTTGCATATAAATGGTTGTTCTCACTCTTTTGAGAACTGTCTCTGTTTACGTACTGTAGGACCCAAAACATTGCTGTAGCGCCACAAAGCTCATGTCTGTTTCCTTAATACACTGGAAACTATGCTTCATTGGATAAACCTAAAATGTTTACTTCAATTTGCTACAGCTATATTTATTTTAGGTTTTCTTAATTTAACTGAATTAAAACCTAAGAAATGTAGGTGTAACAAATTGAAGTAGAAATTTTAGGTTTATCCTATGAAGCAGTTTTTTCATGGAGCTCTGCTGCAATTCATATAGTGGGCTATTTGCAGGATAGTTAGCTTGCCATACCACCAGGGACACACTTAAGACATTAAAAAGTGAGCTATTTAAAATGCTAATTCCATTCAATGGCAGGAGTGTAGGACATTCGCAAGTTTTTTCGCAAAATAGTTTGACCCCATTGTCAAACATAAGGCCCCCCGTGTCTTTTCACAATACAGAGTGACTGATGGCTCAACACCCTACAGACAGTTAAACCTACAGACAGGTCGAACCTTCCCACTGCCTAAAAGAACTGCCTTCTCTTTGCCTTTTCTGTAATATGTTAGATGGTATATTGTATTATTGGTATGGTATTATTTTTTAGACATATTTTTTCGACTTCTGCTGCTGTACTCTTCACTTAAGAGGTTGTGTGTTCAGAGATGCCCTTCCGCATACCACTGTTGTAATGTGTGGTTATTTGCATTACTGTCACTTTTTTCAAATACCCAGTCTTCTGTGTTCCTGTTTAACTTGCTTTTTGTTTGTTTTTACCGTTTACAGGTGAGACTGTGTGTATTGATATACTGATTACTGGGGGGAAAATAGTCCTGTTTCCTAGGTTCTGAGTTGCCATACACTCTCGTTAAATCGTGCTTTTAATGCAGTTTAAATGAGCATTTGAGGTTTCCCATATTGCATATCCCTGGTTCTCTGACTAATCAGTTCACGGTAACACAGTGTTTTAATTTGCTGAGTTGCTCTTGCACACTCGTGGAGAATGTGCCGGTCTGTTTTGTACATGGTAACTCTGACATGGCTTTGAGGAATGCGGGTGGGACCGCAGCCTCCCGGGGGCAGGGAGGGTAAAGTTGGAAAACCTCGGTTGAGGGTTGGATTCTCACCTGCTTCTCAGTTTGCGCTCGGACGGGTCAACGAGAACAAAGGGTGGCCAAAATGGAGTCTCTCTCGAGGGAAGGAGGGGGTGGGGTGTAAGCGTGACGGCCCACATCTCTGTTGGGACCTTGTGTGTACACATTAGAGCCAGCCTACAATGCAAATCACTGTGCGCTGCTGTTGCAAGGCCTATTTAACGCACCCTGGGTGATACACTGTGTGCACAGCTGTATGCTCTATCTCTGGAAGCATTTCAGAAAAACTAAAACTACCACTGCAACCTACTCCTGGCTCATTTTCCATTTCATAATTAAGTAACTACCCTGCAGAGGTCAATGCTCTCCTGCCATTGCAACATGGACTGGATGGAAGTCACAAAATGTTGAATGACATCTAATATCAAAACTGATTAGTAGGCTACTTTTCCTGGATGTTAAATTCATTATAAAATGAACAATTAAGTTTACTCAATATTGCTCTTTTTTAAATATTGTGCTTTAATTATTTTGATTGCTGAGTGCAATAGCGTATATTAAAAATTAAATTAGCCTCTTATCAAGATGGCAGATTTAATACAGTGTAATGATATTTCAAGAAAATGTAATTTAAATTATTATATTTAATCACATTTCTTCCAGTTGATGTGCAGTATATTATTTGTTATAATGGTTTGAACATAAGCGGTTAAGAATCTTCCCTTAATTTCAAATTTAGATAATAACTGACAGACAATGAATTGCTGCAGACACGCTGTATTTCTGATGTCATTTACTTGGAATTTACCTTCATCTGCATCACAAAAGCCTCTGTGTGGCACAGTAGAATATTCAGTAGTGAGACCTGTCCACCCTTTGAGTGCTGTGCCGATTTCTTTTAACCTCGGAGTCCCATCCCATCATCCAGTCCAGTCCAGTGCACTATGGCCTGCCACTTAACCTACCCGATTAGGCCCTTGGTTCCCCGCTGACCCGTTCCTGCTGGCTGAACCCCCACAGGACCATGTAATGAAGCAGAATGCCACTGCTTCGCTCAGCTCCTGGAATGATGAAGCATGACTCAGCTCTGATTGGCTGTTTAGTCAGCAGTAGGCTAATCTTGGCACAATCATTTTATAGATAGAGGAGGAGAAACTCTTCAGTGGTCATTAAATATCCCTGTCAGTATTTTTATAGAAAGATTAGGTATACTGGATTACATATATCAAAGCTTAAAGGGGCCTGTAGTCTGTTGGTATTGTATAGTAATGTATTGTCATCCTTACTGTCTTTTGGTTTCATGTGAATTATTGTGTTCTTAAATGTGCTGCTGAATGTGTTTGTTGTCACAAGTTTGGCACTGTTAGTTTGAAAAGTTAAAAATAGGGAAGTTATCCCTATCCCTGAACTAAAACACACTTTGAACATCTGAATGAGATCTGTCTGGTTGATATTGTAAAATCTTTTATCTTAGAAGTTACAGACAGATTGATGGTGCATATTCATTCAGATTAAAGTGAATGTGAGAAATGTGTCACATTGGATCGTGGTTTCTTGCCTGGTAAAAGGACAAAAAAGACATCTGTGTAAAAGGACAAAAAAAGATATCTTTGTGCATGCTGAAATGCTGATCTGAAAAAGCAAGGTGTATAAATGTCAGGAGTTTCATTTATTGGTACAGAACTGCTGAAATGCAATATGTTAGAGTCTAAGGAAGGTAAGCTGCCCTGTCGTACTGTACTTCGGCATCTGATGTGTATGTCAAACTGGTGAGGATCACATTTGAAATATATGAACAGAAATGATTACGATGAACAACCAATTTAAAACTATATGCAGTGCTATAGTACTTATATTTATGGTCACCAGATACTTGTAGTTTTAGGAACAATACTTATGCAGTATTTGCTTCTGTGCGTCTGATGTCCAATTTCATGAAAGTTGATTAAAGAAATAGAACTGTATTGCAGCATTTGCTCCAGCTCCTAAATCAGCCGTTATTTATTTGTCAAGTATTTACAGTGTATATGTTTCGTACATATACAAGAGAGTAAAGTATATAGGATTGAAATGCTTACTTGCGCTGCGAGTCTGACAGGTAAGGTCGGCACTCAGGAAGCTAGGTGGAGTTTAAGTTACCATGGAGATTTCGTGATGTCACCGCTGGTGGAGCTCAGCTCATTTTACATGTCTATGCCTGCTGGTGTTAGTGAGCCAAGTGCCTGTGAGCTGTATGCTAATGCTCGTGTGCCAGTCTCACAAGTCGGGAAACGGCAAATTCAGCAAAGGCATGGAGCGCGCTCATTTCACAACGGGGCTTTCTTCTGGAATACAACAAATTATAATATTGTAGAGGTTTCAGCACAGATAACGAGTCGATATCTGCTGGACTTTGGAATCAGGTATAGTGCATCCAATTTTCAAATATTGCGATGATGCATTACCAGCAGCTGAATAATGTCATTCACGTCTTATCTAGTCATTAGTTTAACTTTTAGTGATTAAATATTGAAGTTCCAAAGTTGGCTTGTAGACTCCCCGTCTATTATACGTGGGGGGAATGTACACTTGCATATCGAAACGAGAGGAGAAAAACTCAAAATTGCATTCGCTCGTCTGGAGGACAGAGGTGCTAGAGTCAGCAAAAGTATGGGGTAATAATGGGGTCGGAAGTTTTCGCCAAGGTGCTCGCGGCAGACATCCTAGAAAAGGTGGCGCTCAAGTTGAACAAAGCAGCGTTTCAATTCCCCGCAATGTAGCGCGATGTTCATAAACTTGTATTGTCTCGAGTCTGTGTAGTGGTCAGCTATAGTAGCATTGTTTCATTACAAGTGTACAGTATTCGGCAAAATGTATTCAGCAGAATAAATAAATGAGTCGAAAACGACGCCTGGGCGAACTTACCTGAAAATAATAGGCTAAACTGTGTATTTATGCCGTTTACAAGTCCAGTAAGAAATCATTTTGAGGTGTATGTAGTTCATAAAATTAATGCATTTAGAATATTTTAATTTTCAAATCCGCAGATTATGTAGCTTATGAAAGTATAACATGCTTACTGTTTTACGCCGAGCTGTGCGTATGTGATTGTGCTGTGTTTCGGGCTGTGGTGCGGAGGGTGGATAACTTCAAGCCACGCCAACGTTGATATCGACTACTGATATCATTTAATTGATATGCTTTACAATATAACATTTTGGAATGCCACCAAGCGTAATCGTGTGTATGCCTATGCAAATACAAAATCAGTTGATAGCGTTATTTTTACTGCCATCGGATGCCCCTTTAAGTCTCTTAATAAATTGACTGTGATGTGAATGTTCATACATTATTCTGATTATTGTGAATATGACTGAGAAAATGCTAATGTCACACATTTTTGGGATAAGTAATTGCTTATTCTTTTTCCATCTTCAGATAAATGCACTATAAATAAACGTATTTAATTGGTGTGTGACCCCCTGCAGTCCTGTTGAATTTGTGACTAGTGAAACTAATTGCGAATGCTGCAGACAAGGATTTGTTGCGATACCAGCGTAATTGCATGTAATTTTCTGAGTGCGAATACAACATGGGTATACAACTGTGCGGATTTAGTTCTGCGGAAGCCTGCTAGTATAATGAATCTAACTCTAAATGGTGTTTATGACAGTAGCAAATTAGTTTTAATTCTCGTGATTTAACAAATAATGCAGCTGATCCGCTTTTTTGGCTCGGAGAGGTGTCTTGTATGTGGACGTGGTGTTTTGTATTTGTATTGGACTCGGTGTTAAATAGTGACAACTTGTTTTTTTATATATAAGTTGAAGTACAGCCCCCATAGACGCTATCCCAACCAAAAAACGCGTGCAATAAATAATGTCCGAGTGTGTCCAATAACAGACACCATATTGTGTCGCCATGCAATTCTTCACCATGATTACCGATTATCCAATAGCTGGTTTAAGATGCAGGTTTAGCGTTACCCTGCTGCTTCATTCCTTGCAGTGGTCGGATGACTTCTGTTCCCCCCACTGCTCTCCTCCCCTGCTCTCTAGCTGTGTTTGATGGGGGTGGGGGTCTACCATTTGCTGGTCCCTTGCCCTAAGCTGTGGCCTCGAAGATGTGTTTGTCCAGATAAGCGTCTGAAATATCAGAGCCGTGGATCCACTCCACATAGATGTGCGCCCGCCGGGTTTTCCTGGCCTTCTCTGCTTGCCGCTGGAGCTGGATTTCCGTACAGCTCCTCGAGGCGCTGCGCTAGAATAATACGTCAGACTCGATCACTAGATCGTTGCTCTGATTGATTGCTTAGAGCGTGCCGTTTGTTTAGCCTTTGTTTTGCGAGTACAGGCATTTACTGTATCATTGATTTGGCTCAAAGAACGCTGACGCTTATAACACATACACACGGAATTTCCTAAATCTTCTCTCTTCTAAAAACACACCAGTCGGACAAATAAGGCTGGGATTACTTCAAATATTTTTGCCTGGACATTGATATTTCCCCTTATTTACTTATTTCACTTTGCCGGGTTTGTTTCTGTGTGATTGAGAGTGACTGAGCAGGATCTTAAGATTATGTATTTTTGACGTCATAGATTTGACATGTTACTTGTCATTTTGAGTATTGCTTTCTGTAAGTATTAAGGCTTTCGTGTATATTTGCTTGTAGCAAATTCACAGTTTAACATTAGCATGTATCATTGTTTAGTGAGGACAAATTAAAAAAGGTCTGATAGGGTTATAGGTGTGACTTTATGTAGCCTCTAATATTTGCATTTCATGGCCACTTGGGGAAACACAGCTAGATACCTCAGTGCCTAGCACTGCCTAGCACTCGTCTGCCCTTTCAATTATCATTGATTTGTTTAATCCAAAAATTGTTCAATTCCTCTGCTTTACATCATTCTTGTCAAAACCTGTTTGGAGCCATGTAAAGCAGAGAGGTCTGTGCTGGCTTGAGTCGACTTGTAGCTGCTAGCCTGATGGCGGTCCTGCAGTCTCATGCTTATATCCGATAATTACTTGCATTTCAGCACGATTTTTTCCCTTTTTCTAATTTATGTTTGTGTCAGGGTGATATGTGTTGCAGTTGATATCGGCTTAAGTAAAGTAACGTAAAGATCTCAATTCTTGAGAGTGTCGAAGTAGAAGGTATAACCCAAACGCTCAGAACAGAATTTCCACGCACACACCCCTCCCCACATTGTACTTTCACTGACCCAGAAGTGTCTGCTTACGAGAGTAGTGAACCGCACTAATCTGGCAGAGCACGAGGCCACTTCCTGTGATGATCTGGTGATGTGCATTCATGTTCTGTGCAGTGGAACGTACGCTGGGTTCTGTGTCTGTCTCGTACTGATGGCTGACCACCAGAGGAAGAGCCCAGGCAGGTGTGGAAGGACCTGAATATGCCATGTTAGGAACAATAAAATGTTCTCCTTAACCTTTTTGCGAAGAAGGTTAAACATGCCAGGTAGAACAGGAGCTTGATCCAAAACAGGCACATTTTAGTTTCATTGAATTAGCTTATTTTATCATTAAAAACGTACTTGGATATAATACAGGAGCAGTGTGAAGGGTCTAAAATCACATGCAATTTGAAGATGTTTTCTCAGCTGCACATTTGAGGTGTAGCCCAGTTGAAAGTACATAGTTTTCTGTATTCATTTTTGAAGGGTATTCAACATGAACCTGTTTTTCCTGCTTGCTGGCTTGCAATTATTCTCTTTTGTTTGATCTTTTTTTGCCTTTGTAATATTTTGCATAATGGGCACAGTGATTTGCTGAGATTTGTAGGCCCGTGTCCCAAACTATATCTAAACCGGTTTGGGAAAGCAGTCTCCATTGGAAGTTGTCTTTTATATTAACGCCTTTACTGAGCTACAAAACGATATATTAACATGTGCCACACAATCTGAGGCCAGGATAATATTTAGAAATTATATTTGAAATGTAGGAACATTCAACAGTCAACATTAAACTGCTAATTTATTCTACTGTCCCCATAGTATACAATGTCTTTAATTGCTTGTTTAAAAATATATATATATACATTAGGCTATCATTCATTTTAAGAAACAAGATGATGAAATGGTGCTCTTCAAGTTAAACTCAAGGGCAACTGTTTCAAAGAAAACAATTTTTTCCGACCTACGTAATTATCATAGCTTTTGTTATGAACTTAAAAGGACATTATTGGCTCAGTTTTCTTGTCTATTACGGATTTCAAAGAAACTTAACCCTGTGTTTCCTTAGAAGTGATCCTTGTGCTCTTGGTTATTTATCAGGTTCGGCCTGCATGCACTCCCGGAGTTACAAAAGTGTAAAAAATGTTAAAAAAACAGCAGGAGTGGACTTCAGTATTCATCCAGATTGGCAGAGCAGGATGCAGAGGGATAGACCATCCACACTGCTTTTGTTGGTAGAGTCAAAACTTGGCCACAGTCAGGGCTGACTGCATAAACAAAGGTGTTAGCTGTCCTGTCTCATCTCGTGCCAGTGAGGGAGTTTAGCATTTGGCCAGAGTACTTTTTTCTTCCTAATTTCCTGTTGAAGGTGATTAGATGTTCAGAGTTCATTTAAGTTAAAAGCTAACACAATTGCTTAGCAACAGTTTTTTTTTTAAAACGAGTTGCTTCAATTCAGTTGGTCAGGTTTGTTCTGGAGGAGTGGTTCCAGACGTCATCACGGGAAGCTTTTAGTCGGTCATCTCTCGACGGGCTCCCCCGTTGATCCAGACAGTCCTTGCCTCCCCTAACTCCTGGGAATTTTCTAGATTTGCCTAATTGGTCCAAAACTGTGGAGAAATTTCCAATATGTACTCCGACCCTACATCACTAAAGCTGAGGGTCACTGCCGCACCACCAGTTCTAACATGAGTCACGTTACAATGCTGAGTGAATGACGCGGGTCATGATCTGTTCAGCTCCATCTCTAATGAAGCAGCCCGTCTCTCTGCACTGTACAGGGCTTATGGGCCTGGCCAAGTGTGAAAACAAAGGCAGGGGAAATCTGGACATTCTCAAAGGAGCACGGCCACAGCACCACTATTTAATCATTTACTTCCTGTGAAGTAAAAACCTCCCACCAGAGTGTTTATAAATGTGTCATTAAAAAAGGCACTTTCAACATTCCTTTGATTTTGCTTTTAATCATCTCTCCTTGCAAATGTGGTCTAAAAATATTTTAGCATGCATAATTATATGTATTATTTACATGATCATTATAATGATTATCATTACTGTTGCTTGCTGTGTTATTATATAGTTATTTAGCTGTACTAATACTACAATTTCTGTTATATATAGCTTTGTTTTCATGAATTTTGCTTGTACCCATAAAACCTGATGCAGTTTATATCCAGTTTGTTAAGTAAGAGATTGCTCAGTAAAATATTTAATGCCATGCCGTCCTTTCCGTTAAATTAAGTACGCTATGGCCCTCAGACCAAGCAGAAGGTGAAGTAAAGGCTTTGAAGATGAAACTTGTATACTCTGTGGGTACCCTTTAAGTAATTCACTGTATCCAGACACTCTGATCCCCAGACCTTGCACTAGAGTGGTTTAATTTCTTTCCCTTGCCAAGACTTTGAAGACCTGGCTCTCCACCAAGAAGATGAGATAGCCATGGCTCATTCATCTGCTAATGATTAGATGGGGGTGCAGTGAGCCATTCAAACATTCACTCATATATCCGTTTTGCTTCTATCCAGGAGAGGGGCTTGGAGTAATATTAGGCTTGTTCACAAAGTGGAAATTAAACATGCACTCTTCCGGGCTTTTCTACCCCGATGGAAATCCAGACAGTGCCAGACACATTGTTTTGGTGAGCGTTCACTCTGTTGAAAGGCATTTCGCTGCTTTGACGGAGATGCTCTTGCAGACAATGGATTTAGTTTTGAAGCCATTGGGGTTCCTGTGGTTGTCATTTATCATCTTCTTTTTTTAGTTAAGGATTGCAACATTTGGCTGCTCCCATGCATAATTCCCTCTTGAATATTGGCTTTGATACACTGTTATTCAATACTGTGAAGGTCGGAAAGATAACCAGGCACAATCACAGGAATTTTTGACACCATCTGCTGTTCTTTTTTTCCCAAAACACTTCAGTAAAAGTGAAAATCAGTCTGATATTTTGAAAGCAATTCTTAAGAAATTATATATGTTTGTTTCGTAAGCTAAAACAAAACAAAACTAAAGGCTCTTTTGAGTTTGTATGTGAAATTTGGTACCTATATAATATCTGGCCTTGTGCCCCTTGTGACAGCACCCTGCTCAGGTTTACACACAGTGTCAATTTGTGATATCTATAAAATAAACTTTTTTCAGACTAGCTGCAGCCCCCTTCTCTGCCGTTCTTTCCCATAAGCAGACAGACTACTGTGGGAAATATGTATTTTTCCTATTTTATATCAGTAATGAGCTATAAAAATTTATGTTTTGATCTTTTACCCAGCATTGGGATTCAAGTGGAACATAAATAGGCTGCTTTTGCTGTATTGCCGTAAAAAGGGTAGGTGGGCACCACAGCTCACTATTTAGTCTTCTGAAGTCTTTATGAATGCCCTGGTACCTTTTTACAACATATAATTACTCTGCATTACTATAAGTCAAAATAGCTTAAATTGCTGAGTTTAAAATGAGTCCTGTTACTGATTTTGGCTGTGCTCCCATTGGGTTTTAGGCCTTGTGTAGGCTTTTGTCCAACAGATCTTTTGGGAAAATTAATTCTGACCCCAAAAAACTACTGAAACAATAACCAAAAGGAAATGATTTTAATAAAGCGCCATTTAGTGCTAGTTTTATTAATCTGTTTTCATTTGAAAAGTGCAAGCACACAATGGAACTCATATATCTGAGGACAGACAGGGCATATGTTTTTAATCAAGGTCCTGAAACTGCTCTGAGGCTTTGGGCTGTGATTTTAATGACTTTTGCTGCTCCTCGTGAATTGGCACTTTGAGAATTGCTAGGATGTCACTAATGACGGCGACAGGGGCTCAGTAGCAATCATTTAAACTAACAACAGACCCGTCCTGAGCTGCTGACTCCGGACCAATGACCTCTGGGGCCCGGCGTGTCAGGGCACCGGTGACTCAAAGAATGTCGTCTGTCTATGGTGCTGATCCCGCAGGCCTGCCGTCAGTCACGGGACTTCAGCTGAACAGAGCGTGTGTGTAGAAGTAAGACAGAAAGGTTAGCCGATTTGATTGTGACCTTACTTCCTGGAGAAAAAAAGTGAGGGGAAAAAAATACCTGGTATTACCAGACTTATTTTTCAGTTTAAGTAGTCCAAAAGCAACTATCTGCAGATGTACGTCGTGATGGATATATTCCTGTGTCACAATTGGAGTTAGCCTGCCTGCTGATGAGAAGTGATTCCACATGGAAGCCGTACCTTAGGTTGTGTATGTGGTGTCATGCCCATAGAATAATGCTCTAACTGTCAGGCACTTTGCTGAGACATCATCTCTGTCATTTTATTGCAGAGCGACGTTTTGTCATACACAGCTCATTTCTTTTTGCACTATTTTGAATATTTAGACACATACCTTCAAAAGAACTTGAAATATTCAAAAGTATGTTTTAACCTCATTTAAACTTGAATTTATTCTGAAAATCATTTCAGTCCCGGCAGATGGAAACAGAAGCCATTCTTTACTGTTTCCATTGAGCTTTCTTTTCTCTTGCCAACATTTTTCATTTTACTTTGTGGTACAAACTATTGATGACAGGTGAGGGGAATACTTGTGATATATGCACTTACATTTTTTGCATTTAGAAAAATTATTCTCATCCAGCCTCTTTGGTTCTGGGAAATCATTTATTTTCAGTCCCAAAATAATGTTTATGAAAATGCATAGGGTCGTTTTCCACTTTTTCTAAATACCCATATTATCTAAATGTGTGCACTGGGTAGTCACATTTTCATCTAGAAGTTTCGGTCTTTGGCCTGCTGTTTACTGTCAGGTTCATATAATGAGCATTAGACAACAATTGTGTAATGTCTGGAGTCTTAATTTAAGATAAATAAACATATAATAAGTCCACCAGATACAGGTTAATTGTCTTGAGTATGGTCTCTAATTAGTTAGTAAGTAAGTAAGTATATGTGCTACCAATCAACTGGACTGCAGTGACGTGTGAACAACATGCTGTTGAGTGCACCACACTCGGACTCCAGAATGGACCGTGTCGAACACCCTCATTATGAAGTGAAGGTCCCGCAGACAGACATAACAACCTGTTCCCAGACTCGCAAACCGTTGATGGGTCAGAAGCAGGTATCATCATGAGATAAGACGTAAAGAGGAGCGCACAAAATTCCCACGGAAATACATGCATGTTTTCCGTCAACAAGCTTATGATTGTCCCGTATTCTCATGACTTACTTCGCTAATTAGCACTAACGGCTCTGACGTGCCTGTGCGCTTTCCAGCGTCCAGCTGAAATCAGGCTGCCACAACCTCTATTACAGTAAATGCTTTAGTGAGAAATGTGTGAAAGGTCTGTGTTACGCTCCATTCCGGCTCTGTTCTTGGGGAGATGAACACTATCGCACCACAGGGGCTGAGGCCGGAGTATGAAATTTGCTGTGGAGGAATGCCATGCAGCATTCTCAGTTAGTTCAGCTGTGCTATTTCTGAGAGACTTGTGAGTGGAAGGTATACTGCCGTTAATGGCTAAGGTTGTCAGCACTGTATGGTCTTTTAGTTATAAAAGTATAGTTTGCTCTAGTGCAGTTGCACCCCTTGAAATGGTCAGATTCTGGTTTTCATAAGCCGAAGGATTGTAGATGGTCAGTGACTAAATGGTGGAGTTACCGTAAAACAGAGAAACTGTTAAATCATTGGGTCATTGTTTTAAATGTGAGAGTAATCTTTCCTCTGACTGGCTGACTGAATTAGCTTGATATGATGTCATTCTGGAGAAGAATATATTAATATGTAGTGTACTTTGCAGGAACACGGAATTACAAATGCACAAACAGTTAGTGAATTTACCCTGATCAGGATCAAAGTGTTCCTAATTCCACCTGTTCTCACATACAGCCCCTTGTCTGGGGCACACCTTGATGAAAGGTTAGGTGTTGACTTCAAAGCACAAGCAGAAACGTACACACAAAGCACTTCCATCTTAAGTACCAGCATCTGGTTTTATTCAAAACCCAGTCTAGCCCATCGATCCTCTCCGTGGATATGGAAGAAATATCCCTAAAAAAAGATATGACATCATCTCCCGATGATATAGTACCACGCACAATAATGCTGAGACGGGCACGGCATAATCTCTGACCCTTTGTAAAATGGTTGCAGCTTTTGTTTGAAGATGATATACCAGAGACATGCTCATTTTTACTTGCATGCGTCCAATAGTTTCATAGTGAGCCTGTGAGGTTCTTCTAGATGCACTGTTACGTAAAACCACGAGAGAGGTTTGTTTGAATTGATTTTGATTTTAATTTCACTATCTCAACACAAGAGGGATTAGGCATCTCATCACCCATAGAATTTTATTCTCCAACTGAATCCAGCTCTTTCATCATCCAACAGGCTAGCAAACAACCAAACTGTTAGTCTGCTAATGAATACCAGGAGCTGTTCAACTTTGGTTTTCAAAGTTCTGAGGCTGGGGCCTAGCAGGGAAGTTAACCATCCTCAGCAGAAGCACAATCGAACAAATAACATGATGGAGTTACTGAGGGTGCAGTGTGTGTGCTCTTTCTGTTTAAACCAATCATGGTCAGAAAGGTGTCATGATTTACCATTTAAAAAGCTTACAACTATAGGCTCGTTTCTGCAGATGGTATAGTTGGATAGAAAAGAGAAGATATTTGATTGCAAAATCAACCTTTGGAAATGTAGAAATCCAAAATCAGAGCATAGTTTTATTATCGCCACTATTTTGCTTTCAGATTTGAACAAAACACGTCTATATCATTTATTTTACTTGTCTAAATATAATCCTTTAATTTTAATCTCTGGATATAACTTTGCAGATGAGTATATGTCCAGCCGGTTGCTGGTGCTGTGAATGTTGTGACTCAGTACACTCACAGAGCAGGCCTGGTGTAGATGGGGGAGGCTGTTTGGCTGCATGCCATGTTCACCTGGAGGCTAAAAGCAGGTCAGGACAGGGAGAGGAGTGCAGGGGGAGAAACCGCTGGAGCTGGGAGCTGAAGCCGTCTCTGAGAACGCCCTGCAAGAAAACCACCGGCAGGGTGGGAGCGCTTTCCCTTTCTCCTCCCCCGCCTGACAGCTCCACAGCAGCACTGCACGCACACGTATGTGCAGGTATGCACAGGTGCTGTGCTTCATGGAGTCATGGACAGGGAGCAAGGTGCTGTGTGTCTGCGCAGGTGTGTGTGCGTACGAGCGCAATATGCACAGGTCTGCGTGTGTGTGTGCGTACGGGCATGGTATATGCAGGTCCGCATGTGTGTGTGCATATGGGCGCGGTAGGCGCAGGTCTGCGCAGGTCTGCGCAGGTGCTGTACTTGAGTCAGCTCAGAGGGAGGTATGCGCAGGTCTGCGCAGGTCTGCGCAGGTGCTGTACTTGATGGAGTCAGCTCAGAGGGAGGTATGCGCAGGTCTGCGCATGTGTGCGTGCGTATGAGTGCGGTATGCGCAGGTCTGCGCAGGTGTGCGTGCGTTTGGGTGTGGTATGCGCAGGTCTGCGCAGGTCTGCGCAGGTGCTGTACTTGAGTCAGCTCAGAGGGAGGTATGCGCAGGTCTGCGAAGGTGTGCATGTGAACGGGTGCGGTATGCGCAGGCGGTCGGTGTGCTGCTCCCGCGGAGGGCGAGAGGAACGCAAACACAACAGCTCGCTTAGCGTGGACGCTCTGCGGGGGTCAGCGCTTCGGCGACAGTGATGGATCGCCCAAACAAAGCAGCGTTCCCCCGCGTACCACTAACACTGCCCCAATAACACATTTATAGGGCCATTTGCAAGCTGTTCGGGGAAACAGCCTTACTTTTCTCTCCGGCTGAAACACATTACAAATGGGCTAAATGCTTTTGATTATTGATTGATTTTGTTATTCATTAGTTATAGGGCACATAGGTGTTGTAATATGGACCTTATTTACTTTAGCTGATTTCCTTTACTAACTCAGCCTAAATGTGCGGATACAGAATAACAGGATGTATCTAACCCAAGGGCATGTAGACGCATGCACAGCGCCTCCCTGTTGAATTTGCATAGCGTAAAAAGAGGGGTAAGACAGTAATTGAATGGAAATAATCAGCACTGTCTCTTCTAGCAGGCACTCTGTCATTCAGGCCAAATTATGTACAGATCCCCATTTGCCCTTTAGAATGGCACGGCCCTTTTCTCCTCTGTAGTTTGATGTGCTGTGCGTAGCGAACAGAACCGCAAAACAACATGAATCACGGTGTTGGCTTCAAGTTCGCTAGGCCACCTGTAAGAAGTGACTGTAGTCTGATAGTGTGAAGAAGGTTCTTCTTGTTTTGATGAGCTGTTGGCCACACTCACTGTTTACATGGAAATGTTCATTTAGTCCTCAGTTTCACTAGTGTCCTATTGGGAAAGGATGGTTCGTGCCTGGCTCTGCAAATAGTATGCGTAGGATTAAGGACACAAAGCTTCACTTAAGCATCGTATTGGAGCATTGGAGGTGAATTCCTTTTTTCCACAATGCACGATTTTGTGCTACGGCAGGGTGGAGACTGTTTTGACATTAAGGGCAAGTCTGGACACAGTGTTGTCTGAAAAACATTAATGGAGGGTGCTTTTGGAGTCATGTGGCGTGTAAGGAAGATGAAGGCGCTGTAGAAACTAGAGCGCCTTGAACTGAGAACATGGTGAGGTTTTGTAAACTCTGCGGCCTATCAGGGACATTTCTGCTGAGCAGCGATGACTGCGCTCACTGTTCAAACAAGCTCACCTGTTTAACCTGCATTTGTCCCCTTCCTCGCCATCCAACGATGACTGCGCTCACTGTTCAAACAAGCTCACCTGTTTAACCTGCATTTCTCCCCTTCCTCGCCGTCAGATCAAATTGCACTCACCTCCGAAAAAATATCCCCGCAAATGGTTGACGGGCGAAGAAGTGCTTGCTTGCGCTTTTTGAAACTGCCGGGTCATGTCCTCTGCAATAGCAGCCAGCTCTTTAGCACCTAATGCTGTTTGTGCAGTGTGTCAACAAGAACCAAAGGTTCTGTAGTTTTGCCTGGAAAAGGTAGAGAGGCAGCCAGGTGATTAGAGTGTATGGGTGGGACCTCTCCTCTCCCCCGCAGGTCCCTGTTTAAGGATTAATGAAGAAGGCAGGTACATTACTGGCACAGACTCTGGTAGGTAATCCCTAGGGGCTGACAACAAGGCAGTGCACTTACCTGCCATGGACTAAACCACTCTCGTGTTCCCTTACCGTTCTTAAACCGTGTTCTCTTCACCGGTAACACAAGGTGTTTCAAGATGAGGATTATGCGTTCTCTTGCAGCTTTCTGACTTCTTGCAGAAGTGCACCACAGGTTTGTCACTGATAAAAAGAAGAAAAAAAAGAATGATGACCGTTTAACTCCCACTGTTAATATTTACATTAGAATGTGTGGTCTGCAATGATAAATAGTCCGTACAAAATTCTGATAAGTAATAAAATAATTCAGCTCTTGGAAAGTGTCTGGATATGATATGATGCAATATGATACAGTACCTTTACTGTCCATTATCGTGGAATATCACTTAGTAAAGCCCAACAGTGCATAAAAGCTGCCTCCCTGGACACTTGCGTGTCTGAGTGGAGCGCTGTAGGTGGCCTCTAAAGACAGCGGGAATGGGAGAGGGATCCCAGCACTACTCCTTCCTTGGCAGAGAGCCGGGCTCCTCCTGGATGTGTCATGGGCAGGGGATGGGTGTCATCTGCATCCCACGCTGAACCAGGTAATAGTGTTACAGGAAAAGAGCTGCGGGGGGTTTCCAGCCTTCAGGTCTGCTGGCGTGTCCGCTGTCTTCTCTCAGCATGACGGTAAACGCTATTTATAATTATTACGTCGATTGCTGCATAGTTTTATGGACAGTCGGTTCGAGTGGTTAAGTTGTAATTGTGAAAAAGTGAAAATGCAATTGTACGGAGCTTTGGCTGCGCGTGTTGTTGTTGGCAGGACTGCAAGTGGAAGAGTTTGAACCACACCGTGCCTTCTCTCTGCGTACGTCGGTTTGTTCATGTTGTCACCATCGTTTTATTCAGCAAGCTAGGACAAACAAAAACTCTTTACCTGCACGCTCCTATTCCATTAGTGCACACCTCATTGTTTCTGAAAGGAAAGTCATTTCTGTTTCCTTCCAACAAGTGAGAAACTTGACACAAGTCTGTGTTGTGCTAGGTTCCTCAGACCTGGGCGTGCTTCGCAGTGCATGAATAAACTTAATTAGATGTGCGTGACATGTTATCTAAACCCAGCCGGCTGAGATAGAGATCCGCTCTGAGTCCGGCAGGTCAGCAGACTGCTACCGTCCGCCGTGTCGGCTGGAACTCTGGCGAGGAGGAAATGCAAAGGCAGCTCAACGGGACATTCCCGTCATATTATGTCATCAGAAAGCAGGCAGGGACGGTAAGCCGGGGCAGCGGGGTTGTGTTTTCTGTTTGTCATGTACTATAGCTTCGCTATCAACATGCTTGGACCGATGCTTGTTGTGTGAACCACAGTGGTTGCCTAACCAAGCAACTCAAGCTCGGTTTTGAAACAGCTGGTAGCTGGTCGACTGGCTCAGACCAGCTCCATACTCAACATGGTTTGACCAGCTATATAGGTATATTTCGAAGCAGGTAGTGGCTGTTATTTCTTTCACCAGCTACTACACAAGTGTCCTCGGACAAGGAAAATGGCCGACTATTCAGAAATATTACATCAAGGACTGATTGCAATGGTGAATTATTAAATTGAATACAGTGCTTTTGTTCATTCGATCAACAGGCTCGGTAGCATTTCCAGTGGGGATTAGCTGTGTAATGTTTTGAAGGGGCCCTACCCTCATTGGTGTAGCTAACAGACATTTGAGCACTAATCCTTCTGTTGTGTAATAGACAAGCAAGAGATAGGCCTAATGGAAAGTTTCCCGAAGAAGCAATCCGCAAATGAAAGGGACGGACCTGGACCCAAATGAACAGAAAAGGATCATTTTCTGCTCTGAGAGTTAAACACTTTTGTGCCAACACTGGCTCATAAATGAAATATCGGGTTAATTAAATTGGCTCACAGGTGATGAGACTCCACTTGACCGTGTTAGCTTCAAGTAGACACATTTACAAAGGGGGAAAATGTTCAAGTGTCCGCCTCATGGATACGTGTTAAAATAAGATAACAGACTGTATGTCTGAAGGGAAGTGTCTCTTGTGATGGAAACTACAGGCTTTTTTTTCAGTTTCTGGAAGTCCTAGCAGCACAGTAATAAATGTCGGTGACTTGCAGTTTGGCTTTGGCACATGCACTGTAGTTATATCGCAACCTCTGCATAGAGGGTTTTCCATCTGGCCATTTGCCCTGCTGTGTGCAGAATGTAGCTCACATTCTATTTGCCAAATATCATAGTCTCATGCACTCACATATTGCACACAGATACTTTTGTTACTATGGCTTGTGTTATTAAAATGCATGCTTGGCAGTTGTTAGTGGGTAATCACTGTTCTCCTGCCTCTGCTAGTGGAAATCTTTCCAGATCTGAAAGAAGCGACTAAATTAGTGCAAGAGGAGATTTAGTCACTTTAAGCAGGAGATTATGGACTTTGTTTTCTTTGTGTTGTCTTGCTGACTTGAGAAGGTTATTTTTAAAGATCTGTCAATAAAAAAGAGAAATTTCCCATACAGTGAGTTGCTACACCACCTTTGTAGAGAGGCACAATACAGCTGTGCTGCTTTGCCTGCAAAACATGCCACGTGTCATGTACCTGCTCCCTTGCTGGGTACGACAGTTGTTTTAGGTAAGCTAGTTTAGTGAGTTTGCGCTCTCTTATTTTTAAAATTCCTCTTCAGGGACTGTTGGTGTGTGACCACACCCTTGCACTGCACCTGCACACTATGCCCTCTGTACATATCTCAAAAACGTCTTTACTGAGAAAAAGAAACCTTAATTTGACTGATAAATGTGCTTGAGTGGTGTCATGAGGGCTGGTGAGAGAACGGCCCTCTGGCTGGTTACTCCTACATGGAGATATCTGCTTATGTGGCAGTGAGCCACAGGGGAAGTACAGATCGCAGTGGAGTATTGGATTTTATTATAATCACTGACTCAGCTCAGCACTTGACAAGGCTATTTGACAGCTCGATGAGAAAGATCCTAATCTACGTGGCAGGCCACCTTGAGTCAGGTAGAATTCATATTTTTTTGTTGGGTTCCAGCAAAACAGCGTTCCACTGCCCCAAGAAGATGGTTACCTGTTGGGGAGCATATCAGATGTCAGAGTAGCAGAGCTGCACCTCAAATGCAGTTACCAGCAGCTCCTGGTTAATTGATAGGTTGAGGATCTTGTGCAAGTTCCACGTCGTGCAGACCGTAGGCTGAAATCGATTAAATTGATTATTAAAATTCCTTGATAAAAGATGGTGTTTTTTAACATGTTTTGGGAAACCTCTAAGGCAGTGCCCATGAGAGGCTGGGAGGGACAGTATGTACCTGTCCCACCTTTACTTGGGATGACAGAAGGTGTCTGACCGCTGGCCCGTGGATGTCACCATGACTTCCCCAAGGAAGGTCAGGTTTCTCAGAACAAAGGCTGGCCTCACAAAGTGCCCGGGTCTGCACCCTGGGACTGAAAGCAGGCCCGTAACACGACACTGCTTTGGGACAGCGAACTGGAAAGGAGCAGAGCCAAAGGGCGGACACTACTGTAACACAACAGAAACCAGCACACGAATGTAGCAGCATGTGGGGGCGGATTCATCCGTGTCAAATTCAGTTTACCAGGAGCATTCTGGTACTAGACAAGCACAAAATATTAAATCAAACCAGCAAACGCCCCCAGCATTGGATTATCTTATAAGTGACACGAGAAAGAGGCTCTACTTTATTTATATAGTTTTATCTACTGCAGTACATGGCTGCTTTAGCACATACCAGTGGTCCTCACTCCTGGTCCTGGGGAGCTGGATGGTCTGCTGGTTTCTGTGGTTACTCAGCACTTCATTGATCAAGTAAAGCCGTTAATTACACAGTTCTCACCTCACCTGGTTCCTTGGGTCTGAATTGATTGCTGATATAAAGGCAAAAACATGTGAAGACCATTGGCATAGACGTTAATATAGACTATATAGTTAATGTAGGCTGCACATTATCTTATGATTGTGGAATAGTTTTCTAACTTGACATTTGCCCTGCTTAGGGTTAAAGGGCACCTGAATCGATTTTTAACTGAATATGTGATGTGTGGTTACATTTTCACAAATAATAATTTCAGAATTTCAGTAATCCTCTTGACAGGGTTGCCTTTCGGGAATAGGGCTCTGTTGAATAGGTTATGTGATGGACCCTATGACCATTTCACCCTGTCAGTGCTGTAAGAATAATAGCATTCCAAAACTGTTATCTGGAAACACACTGAAAAGGCCATGTTTTGACATCATTTCTTCAGAGGTGAAGATGACGTTGTGCATTAGTTGGCGGAGCACTGTGCTCAAATTGCTAGCTGGCTAGGTGGTCCCTAGCAGGAACAAGCTTGCATTTAGCATATTAACCCACACTCTCCTCTCAAGTTGCTGGGAACTTTACTAATAAAATAAAGTCAAGAATAAAGTCAGAAAGTCTCACACAGCGAAAACCACATGCGAGACAGTAAAACTGTAACCTAGAAAATATAATAGGGCTTAACCATTGCATAAAAAATGTGTGTTACAACATATTAATTTCTGAGAAATAAAAAGCTGTGCTCTGTCGGTGACCCAGTCAACGTATTTAAGAGCTAGTCCTGTTTTGAATTAAATATTTTGTCGTCGACTGCTGTATGACCAGCCAGTCTCTGAAATGCAGGCTGAGGAACTGGTCTCTTGTCAGTACAAGAGTACACTGGGAAAATTAATTGGAAGCTAAGTTCATCCAATGGCCACCTCGCCATTTGGCTGAGGAGCTAACTGGAGAGGCATTTTTATACTTCAGCGCATAATTGCCGGTTCCCTGGGGAGTCAGTGTAATTTATTGGCCCTTGCGTTTACATTGTTAAAACACGTGTGTTGGGTTTATAGCCGTGGTGCTTAAAGACAGACCAGTGGTTCCAAAGGTGCGTTATTCCATCAGATGGCATGTGGGCTGCTTTGCGTTTGGCTGGACAAAAACATATGTGGTCATTTGCTCAAAAAATGAAAAGGATTTTTCTTCATATTATTGTGCCAATGTACAGCACGAACTGTATGC
Organism: Conger conger; assembly: GCF_963514075.1. Lineage (NCBI taxonomy): Eukaryota > Metazoa > Chordata > Actinopteri > Anguilliformes > Congridae > Conger > Conger conger. The sequence continues at coordinate 66,959,690 of NC_083763.1, forward strand.
ACACAGGTTTGTGAAAGAGTCAGCAGCTGTATTGTTTGAAGGCGAGGGCTGAAGTCTGTAATCTTGTTACCTGGTCCTAAAATAATACAGAAATAATGAATATGGGGTACTTGTTGTTTCAAAGGATAAGGGTCATTAACAGCAACCACTGCTTTCTTAATTCATCAATAATACATTATCTACTTTGAAAAATGCATGTACATTTGTATCATTATTTTATTTTTTGAAATATGTTACTTTGTTAGAGAGCTCCATTATTATTATTATTATTATTATTATTATTATTATTATTATTATTTAATACCAGTTTTTTGCGGTATTGTGTACACAGTGGTGTGTGAATTTCCAATGTGGCATTTACAAACACAGATCTGTAAGTAGATCCCCTCTACCTCCCTTCCTGACCTTATCTCTCCCTGATTGGTCTCTGTAATCTCTTCATTCCAATAGGCTTTACAGTTCATGCTGTCCTCTCTCCATTCTGAACTTGACATTCAAAGGTACTTGCTGAAAATCGAATCGTCCAGGAGAGTTAGTAGGCCATTTCTCTCATTTGCATCCTCTGTGTGTGCGTGGGTGTGTGTGTGTGTGTGTGCGTGTGTATGTGTCTGTTTGTGTGTGTGCATCCATTTCCCTGCATCCTCAACTAACCTGTCGCCTTACCTCTGGTTACTTGCTTGATGCCCGTGCCCTGTCCCACACTGTTAGTAGCCATGTGTGTGCCCATCGTGGCTGGCACAGGTGCACTGTAACAAGCTGATGCACCAGTTTGTGAAGTCATTTATTTAGCTAGACAGGGCTAGAAGCTAGTACTTCCACAAGTTAGCACTCCATACAGAGTTAGCATTCCATGCAGAGTTAGCCCTCCATTCAGAGAGTTGGCACTCAATATGGAGTTACTGTAATACTCCTTACAGAGTGAGAGTTAGCTTTGCATATAGAGAGAGTTGGCACTCCATACAGATAGCTAGCACTCCATATTGAGAGTTAGCACACGCCATACTGAGAGAGTTAGTGCTGCATTACTCCATGCTGAAAGATAGTTAATACTCCATTTCGTTCTCTCTGTTCAGTGACCTTTTGGCCACATTTTAAAGAGCCAGTGCAGCGGGGATCGTGTTACAGAATTTAATGGTCACTGGCTTCATTACTTTGTCAGGCTTCGGCTTTGAACATGTGCCACCCCCCGCCCCCCCACCCCCGCCCTTCCCACTCTCGGGAACAATGTTCAGGCAACAAGGATTTGAGCATAAAAACAAGTGCATCCATCCTTGTCAAAGGAACTGACGGGAAACTTCCTGGATTGACAAACGGAACGGTTATGAACCAGATCCATGGGGCTTTTCTATCTGCACATTATATTTACGTGTCCCGTGCCTGCAGTTGCTTCTACTGGTGCTGTCAATTCTGTTTTCAATAACACAAGTGAAATGGGGCTAGCGTTGTAAAATGGGCTTTTTCACCAGCGATGGTATTACGTCGAAGGCTTGCAGACTTGTGTGTGTCTGTTGTTTGTTGTTGTTGCTTGTGGTGCACGGCATTGGTTTTTTAGGCTGATTTGTCTTGAAATGTTTCCGCATTTTCTCCGTTTAAGATGCGTGAGTGAGGTGGCAGTGAGTGATCTGAGCATCTTGGCCTGGAAAAGGGTTGCGTTTCACTGGTGGACTGCTGTTGTGCACACATGCCATGCTTGGGATGTGCATGAAATGCATGCGTAAACTGGACTGGACCAGGGCAAGGCTATGAGTCAGATTTTATTGCGGGGTCTCTCTCAGTTTGTTTGGAATCTCCACAGGAAGTGACATAATTGTAAATGGAACCTCTCTTTGACTCCTGTGCACAAGTAGCCACAGTAAACGGGAACATGGTTATAAGAGTTGATGGTTTCCAAGAATGTATATTTCCTGTTTTGTAAATTGTGTATGTTTGCATTGTCTCCTATTATATTGGAATGGTCTGAGCACTGGTCTGATATGTTTTAAAATGGAAAGTGCATGTTTTCCAACGGTGGGGCAATAAGCCGCATTGTCGGGGTCTAAAAAGGCACTCAGAGGCGCACACTGACTCTTATGTCCCCCCCTTCTGGGCTTACAGAGCAGGAGCCCCAAGCACTCCCCGAACCCGCAGCCTGGAGTCGGGGATCCGGCGGAGCACCTCTCCGTGGCCTCGCTGGAGTCCCTGGATGCCATGTCTGAAGGAGACTCCCCCACCGCCTTCACCCGGGGCACGCGCTCTCGGGCCAGCCTGCCCGTGGTGCGCTCCACCAACCAGACCAAGGACCGGTCCCTCGGTACGGCCTGCTGCACGTCCTTCACTTCCTCACTTTCCTGTGTCAACACGGGGGAATTATGCGGTTCTAACTGACATGTTTTTATAAATATGTCAGCTAGATAAATATGTCAGAGTCATAAATATGTTGATCATAGGGCACTGATAATATGTGTGATGTTTTACACAAAAATACTGTTTAAAAGTGTGAAATAATGAACAGTTTTCAAGGTCATATCTGCTTGGGGCCCGTTCCCTTTGGAGCCTTTGTAACAGAACCGTCTATCCGACACAAAGATAGAAACTTATAATTCCACGATATGATTAACTTTCGTATTTGCCTGTATGATTCACTTTCATGCACCCACTTACTCTGTGATTGATTGCTTTATGATTAAATTCCTTACTGACCTCACAATGCGGGCATATTAACATTGTCACCGGCAGCAGAGCACACAGAGACCCATAAACGAAGGGGCGGCCGCTGGAACATTAGTTCCCAGCTCAGACAGTGACTCGGGGCACACACAGGGCACTGATACATGCTGTGCTCTTGCTTGCTGCTGTTGTTTGAAGCTGTAATCTCTAACCCCAGTATTCTCATCTCGCTCGTGTTCCTGTGCACATGCTCCGGCAGGCCAATGACAGGTCACCGGTGCTGTAAGTGCAGCTGTCAGCTGACCTGGAAAAGGAAAAATGACCTGCAGTTTTTGTTTTGAACCCCATGATGCAACCTCTCTCAAACATTCCAACAGTTAATCAATGGCACCAGCAGTCAAGTTAACCCCTACTCCCACGGTGAAGGTCATCTCTCATATCTCATATCTCTCTCTCTCTCTCTCTCTCTCTCTCTCTCTCTCTCTCTCTCTCTCTCTCTATCTCTCTCTCATTCTCTCTCTCTCTCTCTCTCTGCCTCTGCCCATTGTGAAGACATATCAGTGAATGTAAATACAATCACATGTGCTCACACACACACACACACACACACAAACATGAATGCACACACACACACACACACACTTAACACTTGAGCACACACATGTACACATACAGGCTTATTCTCATGCACGCACATAGACGTACTAATGCAAAAACACACACACAAATACACATGCACTCACACACACACATGCAGGTTGGACATAACAGGAAACAGGAATGTGGCTATTTCATGTGAAATCATTTGCATGCCCGGGTGATTATATATTCTATTCACAATATTCACTTATATTATGAAGGAGATTAAAATGATGGCTTATTACCGAAGAAGCACTGTCCATACACGTCATCAGGACATTTCACTGAAGTATTTAAATTAAGATTTTCTACACTTCTGCAGTCTAGGTCATGCAGTATCTACCCAAAACTAAATTAGAGCCGCATTAGCATATGCTGTCCGTACCGAAGTATTGTGTTTTAAAAAAGGACAGTTTAACTGGTAATTATGAGTGGGTATAAAAGGCTTATTCGTTTATAAGTTTGCTGGAAATGTTGAAAGGACGTGATGAAAAGAGAGGATGTGACATGCCCCCTCCCTCAAGTGGCTTAGCGAGGCTCTCACATTATTTTGGTCCTCCCGCGTTCATTAATTACTCCGTAGCCCCTCCTTTAACCAGAGTATGTGCTCTTAGAAGAGTGGAACCACCAGGATTTAAATCTTTCCAGGAACTCCCTGCCAAGAACGCTGATGGCTTCAGAAGCAAAAAAGCCAGGGACGGTATTTATGAAGTTATAAGTGCACATTACGCAAAACACAGGGTTGGCGTGTACGGCTGACCCCAGCGCTGGTGCGGCCGACACAGGCCTGGGTCTGGGCTGTGCGTAGGGTACGGAGCTCTCTGTGTGTGGAAGGGAGGGGGGCTGAGCAGCACTCCTAGAGAACATCCAGCGAGCCTTCAGATGCCTTCCCACACTCTCCACTGAGACGGCTGCGCTTTTAGAAGAACTCCCAGTGGAAAAAAGAGCTTTATTGAAAGGAATATTTGAACCCAAAGAACTTTGGAATTGCTCTAAAATTACTATGTAAGTTTTTTCTCTCTCGCTCTCTCTCTCCACTTTTATTGTATGTTTTATATAGAGTTTGAGTCCCTGCTCTTGCATTTGAACGACATTAGATGATATTCATAATCCGTGTTAAAATCTGCCCCGAGGAAGAAAACAGGATAGGACTGTGGTGATGAGGTGCATTTTCATTTGACCTTAATTAAGGTAATGCTGTTCATTTTCTGAACGAAATGGGGGCAGAATTGGCTTCGTCTTAAACCAATTCCTTGGCGTCAGTCAACTGCCTCATATGCCATTGACTTTGCACATTTGTTTCTAATTTGAGGGAAAAGTTGGCCCAGGAGCTGCATAGTGCAATTTGAGTCAATGCAACAATAAAGATGTCCTGTCGATAAGACCTTCATGTGGTCCATTTGGAGGAACGGGAAATCTAAAGCGTTTGGTCATCGAATATCGCTCCTTTTCTTTACATTGGCGTGTGGAACTTCCACTCCGTTTATGTCTCGGCCAGGAAAGACTGCTTTCGACGGGAAGCACAGTAGTATTCACAGGCGGATGGACTACTGAAACTGAATTATTACAAGGAAACTAAACTGACTGAATTTAAACGACTGACCTCCGACAGGCGAGACTGGAAAATAATATATAGTATTTCAGTAGCGTCTGGTAGCATTTGCTTTCCCAAAGTTTCAAGAACCACTGGAGAATCATTCAAAACAAGGACGGCATTCATAATGAATTTCTAATTAAATGCTAGCCAGTAAACTGTCCTTAGTGATAAGAAAATAGAGTTTTTAAGCACACAGGTTTAACTGCCTTGCGTTGTTTTAAGGACTTAATGTTTGCAAGGAACATCAGTTTAAAAAGCAGGGCCATACAGACACTTGCAATTAAAAAAGTATTAACATAAACCCACCGATGTCAAGTCGAACTAATAACTCTGTTTAATGCTTTAAGTATTAAGTGCTTAAATGGCGATTATGTTAATCGGTGAGTCAGAATTCTGTAGATGTGCAGAGCAGACATGGGAACTGGCGGTACAAAAGTTCATTCATTGTTTTGGGATTTAGGGGAACACAATACTGAAATTCTGAGAAACCCAGATCCAGACAACTTAACTGAGTATATGGGACAGTAACATTCATAAACTGTGCAGAGCAGTGGCAGAATGTTGAACAGTGCTTTCAGCCATCCTACACTAGTTAGTCATTTACGGAGTGTGTGTGGGCGTGTGTGCTTTTTGATGTAGACATGTGGTTACAGTGACCGGCCCGGTGGTGGGGTGGAGCAGGGTGTGTCTCTAATCTGAGCCCCACTGTCCCGCCCACCCCAGAGTCCTGGCCCTGCCCCCTCTCCCCCTCTCTTTTCTGTTCTCTCTCTGCTTCATATACCCTGTTCAACACAGCTCTGCATTCTTACCAAACGTCTCACAGTATTTATTCTTAAGGGCTATGTAGGACTCCTGTAAATCCATTTAATAATGTTCCCCCAAGATATGTTAGAACAGCTACTTTTGCATTAAAAAAATAATGCATACGTTTGTTAAATATGCATTAGTAGTGCGTAGTTTTATTAATAAGAATGCCCCAAAGCCTGCAATCTCTTCATTCCTCAATCGGTCAAGGCTTCAGTCATCGGATGCTTCTGTAATGAGACTCTCGCTCTTGTTCAACTCCTTATATTTTATTTTTGTGGACCCCCAAACCAGTATTTATATCTGTAAGATTTCAGACCCAAACCACAAATCAAATGTCTTACGTAGAGTTGTGCCATTCTCAGAGGGAGCGGGCTAACGTGCACTGTCGCCGTCTCTCCCGCAGGTGTGCTGTATCTGCAGTACGGAGACGAGACCAAGCAGATCCGGATGCCCAATGAGATCACCAGCACAGACACCATCCGGGCCCTCTTCGTCAGTGCCTTCCCCCAACAGCTCACCATGAAGACCCTGGAGTCCCCCAGCGTGGCCGTGTACATCAAGGACGATGCCCGCAACATGTACTACGAGCTGTCCGACGTGAGGTACGCCCATCCCGGGCCTCCGCCTCTGCACCCCGCAACCACTCCCACCACGGTGCTCGTATAAGAACAACGGCCGGTTTCATTGGAGGGATGTTTATGTGTCGGCCTGTAATAGGTTCATTCGTGTTGTGCAGACACGGGGGCCGGTGTCGGGGTCGGGCCGTGGGGCGGAAAGCTCCGGGCCTTCTCCCCGGGATGCACCTGTGTGTTTGGCTTTGAGAGAATCATTAACAGGAGTTAATGCGTCTCTCTCTCACACACAGCTGCAGTGCTGTTTTTAGGCCCTCAGCACAAACAGGCAGCCTTCCTCCCACTTTCCTCCTGTCATTTTCCTTTCTCGTGTAATAGGCCTTTCTCAGGGCAGACCTGATCAATTCCCTGTCAGGAAAAACTCAGCAGAAGAAGAAATAGATATTTTCAAGTACCACAGTTATGACAAACATGGCTGCAGGCCTGTGACCACTCCTGTTGAAGCCTAGCTTATTTTAATGCGGCTGTTCATCATTGGTCTTATTTTAGCCTCGAAAATAGCGTACAGTATCACTGTCTGTGACACCACGTTACCTACAAATACGGTATATGTGCTGTGTTAAAGTTTAATAATTAGTCAGTCGGGAGGGCTGACTTTGTGCAGCTGCTATGACCTGGATTTGGATACTGGAAACTGAAAACTACTTTTTTTATTTAATGGTCAGATGATATTATTGAGAGCAGCTTACAAGTCTTTCATGGCATGATACATACATAAACACTCATTGCGACAGCTGCAAATACATTTGGAGAGAACATGCTCGGGCATAGTAAATTGCTGAAAAAATAGCCATTGCATATGGAGGTTTTACTGCTTTTGTTTTTTGTAAATGTACATTTTTTTTTTTTATTGTTTTGCACATAGTGCCAAGCAATTGTCTATATTAGAGGTGCCCATATTACTGTATCACAGGATTAAAGCCTCTGGAAGAACATTTTTGCCTTATATGATAGTGTTAACATGATGCCAACCAAGCTGTCATAGCCATCTTACAAAGAATTGTAACAAATTCAGATTAGGAATGATTCTCAGAGCTGTGCTCCCCTGTCGGTGTTGATAATGAGAGAAAAGTTCCACTGAGGGTGACTTCAGGGGTTTATTGGCTTGGTTAATATGCGACTGGCAGGACAGAATGCAGGACAGAATGCCCATTAGTGCTTTTTCCAAATTCTCCCATATACTGTTTCAACACAAGCCAACTCTCAAGAGTTTGAGATGTTTTCGCTGCACTTGCGTAGCTGAGAGCTATACATTTAGGGTGTGTGTGTTTATGTGTGTATGTGTGTCTGTCTGAATGTGTGTCTCTGTATGTGTGTGTGTGTGTGTCTGTGTGTGTTTATGTCTATTTGTGTGTGCATGTTTGCATTAGTGTGTGCATTGACGCACCTTTTTTTAAAACTCAAATTCACAGTTTCACTGGCTGCAAATAGTTCACTGATTTCCATTTCTATAAATATGCAGCTGTGCAAATTGTGCTGACTGTTGCCAATTGGCCGTATTATTTTGTGTGGAGAAGCTGCAGCTCCGGTGTGTAAACAGCGCTCTCTCTATGAGACACTGAGCCCGCTGTGTACTTTGCGATTGCTGCCAGCTTCCTTTATCAGCGTCGTAAAGCCGAATTGCCGTCACATGACTTCGCGGGGTGGAGCCGCTGTGCTAGCCCTGCTGTAACGCTCTGTAAACCTCACCTGTGAGGGGAGAGCAGGTGACAGAAAGAAGGGGAGCGTCCGTAGTGTCGGGCAGACGGGATTAAAGCCATGTTTTACGCGGAGGTCTGGCCCCCGCCGGTGACTGTGGATGTGCTTCGTTACAGGAACATCACGGATCACTCCTTCCTCAAGGTGTACCACAAGGACCCCGCTCACGTGTTCAGCCACAATGCCAGGCCCACCAACGGAGACAGCAGAGTGAGTACCCTACCCCGGCCCTCACCGGCCCTCCCTCCTGCCGCTCCGCATTGTTCCTCCTTATCCTGGGGCCTTTTGAAGACCACCCCCCCCCCCCAAACCCTTAATCTGTTTATTGCTGCCTTTGTTCCACAAGTTTTATTTATTTTTTGGTGGGGTGAGATTGAATGAGCCTTGTGTGCTCTTTACCAGGGCAGAGAATGAGAAATCTATGGTGTTACACAGTCCATATCCTGTTAAGTCTTCCTAAACCAGCACAATGCCCGCATGTTTGTTTCCTGTCTGTGTTACGGAAGTAAATCTGAGAAGCCAATCTCTCATGTGTTACCCAAATCCTTTTGGTCAACTGAACCCTGTCCACTTTAAACCCTTTGTGAAACTTGTGGAACCACTCCCCGCCTGCTTGCCTTTCTTTGGCTGAAAGCTGGATAAAATTCATTTTGTGAGTGAGTGAATGTCACAATAATATATTTTACAATGTGTCATATAATCTCAAGGGCTGCGGAAAGCTTTATAAGTCATTCATGAACATAATTTACGAGCTTCTCCTTTTGTCCTTAATTTTGATTTCACCAGTAATACATCAAAATGTAATATTTTAGCCGATTCCACAAATTCATTTACTGTGGATTTGTGGGCTTTGTGACCATCTCACCACAATTTGAGTCTTGTAACCATGGAAATGGTCAGTCAACACAACCATTTTCAGTGCCTGAGCATTAAACCCAGACTCAACCTACTGAATGGTGCGCCGGCCATAAAGTGGTACTCAGCAGGGGTTTAATGGCTTGGTTGGTTCTTGCTCATTTGCATCAGGCACTTGTGTGGCCACCTATACAGAGTTAAAATTGAACTTGGGAGTTTCATGTGAAAGGCACATTATGTGCAGGCTGGTGAACATTGTCTCATTGTTCAGGCCACCCGCAAGTGACCTCGGATCCACAGTGTCACCTGTCTAAGCCCAGCAGAAGAAAACACGAGGAAAAACCTTGACATTTCAAGACGTGGAAAAGCACAGGGTTCCTTTTCAGTGGCTAGAGACACACAGAAAACAAAAGCAGCCACAACCTTAATCTGGCAATAGCAAAGAGCTGATCGATTCATTTCAGTTTCTTTCTTGTAGCCCCGAGCTTCAATCAGATTTTATGACTCCTTAGTATCAAAGGAAAAGACCAAACAAGGGAAGGCTTGTTCCTGTACTCAGGTTAGTTGGCAAACATTTCAACCTCTCCCCTCCTTCAAGCAGGCAAGAGCAATTGTGGCTATTTATTAAAGAGTGAATCAAAGTCACCTATACCCAAAGCAAGACGCGACTCACCTGGGTTAATTATAGAGCAAGCATTGTTGTGATTGTTCCTGCATGCGTCAGGCACTGCTTTGTTTACCCTGCCCGTCCTCCGCACACACATGCCGGAGCTCAGGGTGCTAATTGGAAGGGAAACACAGGGATTTACATTACATTATGTTACATTACGTTACGTTATGTTAGGGTAGATTACTTTATATTGCAGGCATTCACACTCTTATCCAGAGCAGCGTACAATAAAGTGCATACCCATGTCCCTTCTTAGAAATTAGTTTGCCATCATCAGCTGCATCAGACCCATGGGGGAGGGGTCAGGAAGCATATGGTCCTGGGGCTGAACTCAGACTCCTCTTGTACTGGCCTGAGATCATGGGCAGCTTTTCTGCCTGAGAGCTGGGGGCTAAAGCATATGATTCAATCAGTGTGCAGTGGGTGTGGTCAGGTACAGTCTCATATTCTGCCCTGCATATGAAGTATATGATTTATTATATGATCGACCTTGCTGTGAATGGGAATGTGAATGGGCCAGCTTCTTTAGTGAGCGATAGGGAGCAGGTATCATGTTTTGGCGAATGACCCATTACATTACATTACATTATTGGCATTTGGCAGATGCACTTATCCAGAGCGACGTACAGTTGATTAGACTAAGCAGGGGACAATCCTCTCCTGGAGCAATGCAGGGCTAAGGGCCTTGCTCAAGGGCCCAACGGCTGTGCGGATCTTATTGTGGCTACATCGGGAATCGAACCGCCGCTCTTGCGGGTCCCAGTCATGTACCTTAACCACAACGCTACAGGCCGACCCCTTGAATGACTGCTGTCAGAGATCAAAACTTACATTATACATTTTCATTTAAACCTGAAATAATATTAGAACTTTTACTTAAAATAGTTCACAGAGAGGGTGCGACGGAGAGGGAAGGGTTCATTACGCGAATGAGGGTGAATGTGTGAGTGAGAAAATAAGTGCCCTGTATGAGTCATGGATGCTACAGTTTGTGAATGGGACTATCACTGCTTGGGTAGGTTGGGTTGCTTTGCGGTCATGAATAGGGATGTGTATCGTTAGGATTTTATTGATACCGATACCAATATTGATACTCCTTATCGGTGCCGGTATTTATCGATACTCTTATCGATACCACGGCGTGTGCTTACAACGCGAAGGAGTTGATGGTCCTTATTTGCGCTAGTGCTGTGAGCATGTGTGTGTGTGTGTGTGTGTGTGTGTGTGTGTGTGTGTGTGTGTGTGTGTAATTAGGCAGAAGGCTCAAGAGTTTAGTCTCTTTTTACATGATTTCTCAGAGTCTGCCAATCTCAGCCTCATGGGCCCCAAGAAGTGAAGGCCTTTAAAAATTAAAAGAATACATACATATTTCACAAGATTTCAGGAATTCTGGGAAAGTAAGTGGAATCCAGGAACAGGTTGTTTTGGTTTGGTGGAGGTATGGAGGTACACCTGCTTTGAGTTTATGTGCATCGGACACCCGGCCAAGACGATACCCCTTCTGCCGTAACCGAGACCAGATGAGTCTGCGGCCCGGTCTTTCATCTCCACAGAGCCGACCGGCGTGCAGGAAATCTTTACAACATGTTCAAAGCCAGCCCTACGGTTTCCTGCTACACATGGCTTACCCTCCCACTGCAAGCTGGTGTGCATTTACTGAATTACCGTCTTCTAATGTGTGCCTATGGGCTGCTGCAGCAGCTGGTGTATTCTCCGTTTGTTAGTTAGTTAATGGCTTCATGGGCACATTGAGCAGTGTCCCTGGTGTACAGCACCTCTGTCGTCTGGGTGGGTGGCTTTGTGTTCTTACTGTGGTCCATTCACTTCCACCCCAACTACTACTCCAAACTTTTAACTTTGATTTGCAAGTAAACTCAAGTGTTGTACTTCATTTTTTTCAAAGTTAAGAACAAATGTTGGTCAAATTGCAGCCACAGTGGCTGTTACATGGCTTACATTGCATTTCTTGCTGTAGGACAAGTTATTTGATTGTGCCATCTGCATAGGCATTGTACGTATGTGTGTATATGTGTGTGTGGTGTGTACTTGTGTGTTTGTGTGTGTCTGTGTGTGCGGTCATACAAGCATGTGTGAGTAAAGTGGGCGAAAGTGATCAGTATTGTTCTATTTTCATTGTCCATCTGAATATTTTGCTACGTGAGAACTTGGCACTATCCCGCCCACGGTGAAAGTAAACATGGACTTTATTTCTGACAAATGTGGGGCACCATGTCCGTGAACAGATGTTTTCTGTTTTTCTTTACACAATAGTGCCATTCTTGTGGCTCTGTTCTTGCGGTCTTCTGTAATTGTGAAACGGGACACTCGGCTTCTTGGAATAGCTAATACAATAATCAAACGGAGAACCACACCTGTTAAAACACTCATTCAAAATGGACGCCGAGCAGCAGACAGATGGCATGCGGGGCTTCGTGAATCCCCGAGTCTGGTGGAGCGGGACAGGATGTACCCCTGTTTAAAAAGTAGTGCCCACTTTCGCCGGCCTGCCTGTTTTTCCACACAGCTTTCGGTATGCAGCTGTGCCTGCTTCAGACGTGACGTCGGGAACGACCTTGAAGCAGTGCGAGCATGCACGTCACACACACCCGCAAACCCGTTCACAGCCTCTCAGCACTGAGACACATTATCGCCATGTCCTGCCACAGCTCCCACACACTCACTCCCCCAGAACACAGTCAGAAAATGGCCTCCTCATTAGCATTTGCCTATCTGTGTTCAAAGATAAAAGGTCATATTTCTCTGCTGGTAATTGGTGTCCAGTAGTTTGTGCCTCGTGTAGATGGTGCTGCAGGCCTGGCTGACGTTTAAGAGCCCTGCCCTGCGGAGGCCTGCAGGTAACACTGAGAGAGCTCATTATAACCAAGAGTGTGTAATTCATCTCACAACTGCCTCACAAATGTCTGCCATGTTTTATTAGGGTTGGCCTGTTTGTCAGACTGCAGTGTCCTCTGTAAGACTTTGCTCATCAGCGTGTGAACCTGTGTGTGCTGGCTCATCAGTGTGTGTGTGTGTGTGTGTGTATGTGTGTTCTAGTACTCATTAGTCTTTTCGCCTGGTTAACAGGTGCCTCTGCGGGCTACTTTCCAAATGCAGTCCATCTCAGTGTCTCATGTCATATGATTAGTGCATCAATAATAGCCCCAGTATTCTGCTCTCAGAAGGTCTGTTGTGTATACATTGCATGAATGGTGGCTTCGGCAGTTGGAAATAATTCTTAAGTTCAGACGTGTTGTGTACACAATGGATTAATTATGGCTGTAGTCTCGCATGTGGATATTTCTATCACTCATCTTCATATACACATCATTATGACGAGCGCATCATTTGAGGCTTAATTACTGTAGCCCATTTGTTTATGTCTCTGATGTTCATTTCTTTAACATCTGTGCTCATATTGATTTGCATACAGATGGTTACTCAAACCATTTTTATCTGCTTCAAATGTACAGCTGCTTTATGGTCATTATTATTTTGAAGTGAATACAGGCATGTGCAAATATTTGCAATTGCTCAAATAGTGTAGGCCGTAAAGCCATCAATAACACTAATGCTATGTAGGCAGCTTGTGGTAATGGATGGAAAGGAATTTACATGTTGCAGGGTGTCCTTCACTTATGGGATTCAGTGAGCTTGGGCCCATTATACATTCCTCTAGAAACACATGTGGACTTTGTAAACCAGGAGATTCACTCAGCAACGATCACCTGTCTCTTGTGTTTATGGGTTTGCGAGACTTTAAAAGGTCCATACAGACATGCTGTTTGAATAATTCTTTTTTTTAAATGAAACAGCTGAATGTGCCTGGTCTCTAAGCCCCCTATTGGTTCAACGTAAGCCAACTGTCCTCACGGAACACTTCGTCCACTCCAAAAAAAAAAGTGTCGATTTATTTTTTCAATATGTTACATACCTTAACTCCTCTGCCTTTTAAGGCTACAGCATTGAGGATGAACACCCCACATTTTTCTGTTATGGCGTGTTTGGGTAGGTGTTTTTGTTCCGATCGTTCTCTTGCGGAGGATGAAAGACTTTGCTTCGCTTTTCCAGGTACATCTGTTTGCAATGACTGGATTCCAAAGGGGTAGCTGCCATACATGGCTTCAGTTCAGAGTAGAAAGGGGATAATATCTACACAAAGAGTTTCAGATGGCACAAAAGGCTGCGTTTCCTTTGATACGATTCTTTCTGTTCTGGGTACTTCATGAATGCCATAAAATGCTCCCCCCCCATTGGACATGCATTATGATATACGATTTAACCAGTATGCAGGTGGATGATGAGTTGTAAGTGGAGAGAGAACAGTGTAACTTAAAAAAAATATTTTTTGCAGTGCCCTACTAACCACCTAACATGAGAAAATACCCAAAGGTTATAACCGCTTTCTAAACCTGAACAAAATGAGAGGTCATGAAAATAAGTAGTTGGCAGCCATTTTGGAACAAAGGGACTCAGTGATGATACTAATGAGGGTAAGGCTATTTTCCTGCTCTGGAGCTAGTTCTTCTTGCTTGTGTCTAATAATAGTGATAGCAGGGTCATATGAGTGGCCTCTCAAATGCGGAGATATTCATGTGCTGTGGATTCCTGTTTCTAGGGAAGCTTTCTGAGAACCTAGAGCCAAGAAGGCGAACAGCTTCCATGAATTAGGCAGAAAAGTTATTTCACAGCTGTGAAGTTATACTGTGTGCAGTTATTTAGAATCACTGTAAAGTGTCAACGCTCATGTGTAATGGTGAACGTAATGTGTTTGCTGGGCTGTTAGTTTTGTGGAATTCAATCCAAATTTATTTACAACTACAATTTAACTTGAGCATTTCAAAAACCCTGTTTTATTCTGCGAATTAACCGAGTATTCAGTAGAATTGATTGATGATTATTGTCAGTGTTTTCAACAGCTCTTTTAATAGTTTGTGTACCACACTGAAAATCAGGCTCTAGTGACAGAGTGTTCGGCCTCTGGCTGGGTGCAGCTATTGTTGTTCTTTTAACCTACAGGAGACACAAAGAGAGTCACACCCTTCTTAGCCAATTTTTTTTTTTTTCAAAACAAGAAAACACTTTGGCCAGACCTGAAAGTCACACCAAATGTGGGAACACACAGTTATTTGTGACACAAAAAAAAAGTATTCCTGATCATGATTTGAAAGGTTACAATAAGGTTACAACAGCAGCCCCAACTACAAAAAAGAAAATGACACATAATGGATGAGTAATCACCTGACCTTAAGGAAACGTTGTGGAAGCCCTCTTAACACAAGGCTTCCTGCTTTGTTCTCCGTGTACAGAGATATATAACCCTGAATGAAGGGCTGTTTTAATTCAGAACAGCTTCCTGCTCTTTCACCTCGGGAATTAGTAGATCCTTAAGTTGAATAGTAGTCTTGTGTGTTGACAGTTTCAGTATGCCATAGCTGTGTCCTGGGGAGAGCGTTTCCTTGTTTCTCTTTGCAGTGCACTCTGGGATAGCTGCTGTGGATGCCAGTGTTGAGTTTTGTGTTGATCTTGGCCCACCTCTATTTGCAAATTATTCAGACCAATGAGGTATTTTACCCATGTGTCAACAGGAGAAATATGCCCCAGCTGACATAATGAAACAGTATCAGTTTATTCAGTATCAGTTTACAAGTAAATATCCCCACTAATTAGATGTGGGTTGGTGAGAGAAGGCCTTATTATACAGTATTATTGAGAAACTATTATTCTGAGGCTACTGAGTCCCTACGGCTTAAAGGAAGGGAATAATTCAGTTCTGTAGTGCCGGGCTGTGTGAGTATGCCCTTGTGACAGCAGTGGAGCTTCCTCCACCCATGTGTGTAATTTTCTTCTTTTGTCCAAATTGCCCATTTATAGAAGCCAGGGCTTTGCTGAAGCAATTCGGGTTAAGTGTTTCACTCAGAGCGGTGACAGCACTGTCTGCGGGAGGAGCGTACCTGCAGAATACCAAGTAGAGAGGGAGCAGGTCGGGGGAGCCACCAGGAATTTTGGGCCCCTGTGAAAAGATCTCACATTGGGCCCCACTGCCCCAGTAAATCATATGTTCTAAATATTTTGAGTCCTTGTCAGTCAGGGCCCTTAGAATCGTCCTACCTCCATGCCACCCCTCCCCTTATGGTGTGTCATAGACGAGGCTAAGAGAGGTGGACCACAGCATAGTAATCTCAATGAGTAGGTCCTCCACCAGCTAGCCCATAGGGCTGAGATGCAGAGCTGAGCACGGTAGCCCTTATCCGCAGTGCACACCCACAACATGCCCTCTTTCCTCTGTTTTCATTACCCTGTGTGAGAGCTTCTGGGCACAGTGGAAAGGCTCAGTGTTAAATTAGCTCTCACAGTGTACATATGGTCCCTATTGAATGATAGAGTTGAGCAAATGCTGGAGATGTCCTGTGTGGGCCCAGTCCTGTGTGGGCCCAGTCCTCCAGGTTCCTGTGTTCTCCTCATGGTGCAAGCTCAGGTATATATTCTGCTCTTGGGTGGCCAGGCTGCCTCGCTTCAGCACCTGTTGCAAATTGAAGTGATGCGTTTTCTCTCTGCCCAACCTCACGGGCCCTCTCGCGAAGCTCGGCTGAACACCGGTAATGACCAGATTTGTCATAACAGTCTCCTGCCGGCATCTAAAACACCGCCGCCCGCTCCCCCTCCCGTGTTTTCACACGTGATACATTTTAAAAAGACTCCTGCCTTTATTGGGAAGGCTGTAATCGAGGGCGAGAGCCTGAGCAAACACGAAAGAAAAGCCAGCAAAGATAACGTGCCTGTCCAAAATAGAGCGTTTCCACGAACCTGTGGGAAAATTTCGCACTGGTTCAAAGTGCTGTTTTTGACAGCAGTTATGATGCCTGCATTTTTCAGGTGAGGAGAAGAATGCTGATGGGGACACGTTCTGCCCAGGTTCTACCAAGTCTACATAAACACAAGCTCCAGGTTAATTGCATTCCAGAGTAGCATTGTCTCGGTCAAAAGCAAACAGTTTTAGCCTGGCTAAAAGGGTGATGTGTTTACTCTCAGCAGTGGAGACAGAGATCTGCTAAACAAGCCAGGTTTGCCCCTGGGAAGGCTGTGGAATGTGATTCTACAGGCCTGGGGCCTCGAAACCTTGTCAGTGCATTTGGAAAACTGGTTTAAAGAGCGTATCTTAGGCGGCCTGGAATAATGCTTGTTTCCCTGGTGTTTTTTGCAGATGCACAGGGAGATGCTGTACGGTGGCAGGGAGGGGCAGCACCCTCTGAGGCAGCAGCCCATGGGC
Source organism: Conger conger (assembly GCF_963514075.1). Lineage (NCBI taxonomy): Eukaryota > Metazoa > Chordata > Actinopteri > Anguilliformes > Congridae > Conger > Conger conger. Next base: position 66,976,501 of record NC_083763.1, read on the forward strand.
CCGCCCTCGGCCCACCCCATGGGGGGCACTCTGCCCCCCAACGCAGCCCACTCCATGCCCCCCTCACCCTCCCGAATCCCCTACGGGCCCCGCGGGGGAGGCATGCCCGGGAACTCCACCATGCCCAGGGAGAGGCTGCCGGCGGCCCCTCAGAACCGCTCCGTCTCCCCATGCCCCAGCGCCATCCTGGAGCGGAGGGACGTCAAGCCTGACGAGGACATGGGCAACAAGGTGACCCTGGTGCGGGCCGAGGGGCTGTACGCGGACCCCTTCCTGATGCACGAGGGCCGTCTGAGCATCGCCTCGTCCCACAGCGGTCACCCCGGGGACGTGCCCGACCATGGCGGCATGGGGGGCTTCCACCGCGCCTCCATCCGCTCCAACAGCTCCTACGCCAGCTCCTCCATGAGCTCCGACGGCATGGAGCACCACAGCCTCTACCGGAAGTCCCGCAGCAAGTACGGCGACAGCCAGCTGCCCACGCTGGGCTCCAAGACGCCGCCGCCGTCGCCCCACAGAATGGCCGACGTGCGGCTGGTGGACATCCACCCCGGCCAGGCCCCACACATCCCCCCCCAGGGCGTGCCTCTGGAGAGGGGCTCGCCCATCCGGGGGTCCTTCAGGAAGGACAGCTCGGGCGGCGTGGAGACTGTGACCAAGGCCAGGAGCAACATGGCCTCCCCCGTCGTTCCGGACCTTCCGATGGGACAGGGAGGGCCGCTCCACGGACATGGTCCCGGCATGGCCTCCAACGACCCGCAGACACGGTAAGCCAAGTCCCATCCGAAAGAAGAGTGTCGATATTTCTTTGAGGCAATATGTAATTATCAAAGCTGGCTGCTGTACAATTTTAATCCCATAATGGCAGAATTTCTGAGTCCCTGTAGGGCAAGTGACATCTGCCCTTTCTGTGCTCATCTGTGGAAAAATGAAACGACTCCAGCAGGTTATAACTGATCCTTCCCTTGAGTTTCAGATCTGTGGAATGCGCTAAAACCAAAACCTTTCTGAAAATATCCACGCCTACAATGGTTTCCTTTTTTCTTTTTGATAATAAGCTATTCCTTTTTGAGTATGCTTCCTTCAATTATATTATTTGGCAATAAAGTTTGTGGGTATATTAAGACTGCTGCTTTGGGTGACTCAAGAATAGAGTAAATATTTACAGGAAGACAGTAAAAAAAGAATCTACCCAGCATGGAAATCAAAGATTGTTTTCTTGGCATGGCAGTGCGAGGGCACAGGGTTGATGCTTTCAGCAGACACCAAAGAAAATATTGACCGTGTATTGCAGGCCTTTTGAATCACTGCATTACTTAATTCTGTGAAAGACAGAATGGGATCACACATACCGCAAGCTTTTCAACAGGACCAACGGTGCAACACAAACACACCGTTTTATTAAAATCAGCCCAGGTAGTTCTTCGATTTTTGTCTGAGGGAAGCTGCGGTTATGGCACTGATATTTAACTAAACACAACTTATTGGAACTTTTTTATTGAAACTTTATGATACAATACCCAGGAGTATGGAGACCTGGCTTAAAATATGTGCTCCCTATTTATATTGGATGCATGTTGCAAGGAGAGCTGGGTTCTGTGCCTGTTTACCTTACACGTTTAGCGGTACGGCAGTGAGGTATTTTCTGAGAGCATAAATCAAAGAGTACCTTTCATTTTAATTTGCTTCATGCAAATTATTCAAATGCTGATGAGCTACTCAGTCACATTAAGTGATTTCATTTCAGATTTCAGAGGCATGGAAAACATAGCCATGAAGCCAACGGGGGCTCAAAAGCAGACTCCGGTCAGATGATGTAGCCTGCTTTCGCGATGACCTCACCTGGCTTTGAAATGTCGGTGACAGGTTGCGTCATAAAGAGACGCGAGGCTCAGACAAGCCCAGCTGTTATCAGAAACTCTGTGTGACTCAGCTCCTTCCTTTCTGAACCACAGATGCCTATATGCTTGAAGTCTTGGAGGGAAGTTAGAGAAACTGTCATTAGCTGATTAAAGACATGCCGGGCTGTTGGTCAGCTTCTTATTCCCCTGTGAAAGTTTATTTGTTTTCATATGAGCAGAAACCATCACCTTGAACTTGTTGAGTTTGAGTCTGTTTCTTTGTCTGGGCCCTAGGCAGCTGTGATGCATCGTGGCAGATTTACGCATGTCCTCCTTATCAAACACCTTCCTCGTTCTGGACTATCTGTTTTGAAAAGTTGGGCAATCGATGCTCCGATATGCCTCATTGCGTTCTCTTGTATGCACTCTCTCGCTGAGTAGAGCACCCGTGATGATATCAGATTCAGAGTCAGCAGCGAGGAGTTCTGTGCCCCTGTCGCTGTGCTGGCATACAGGACTCTGGAATCTCACACATCTCAAAACCGCTGCATTTCAGCCACATTCTGTAGTTGTTGTTGTTGTAGTGCTCAGTTGTGCAGTTGAACAATCTCCATTTTATGGAGGGAAGAGAGGAATTCCAGCGTAGGAGGGGGATCTGGTCAGCTGATACATGAGCGAACGGCGATGAATGAGGGGGGGAACAAAACGCACTGTTGCCTGTTGCTCGCTCCCTTCATGGAATCCACTATGGAAACTGCATCTGGAGCCAACAGCGCCGGCATCCACTTCACATTAGCCTTTAGAGCCAGGCGTCCTTTTGTGCTGCGATTTATGAAAGGACAAGTCAAAGAAATACACATTCAGTAACACATCGACACATGAAATGAGCAAGAATATCTCACTAATAGTGTAGATATAGGCAGATATAGCAAAGTAACAACGTTCATTATCATTTGTGATAATCAGGAACAATTGATAGCTATACATTAATGTGTTGCGGTCTTGCTAGAAACCACCAGCAATGGTTGTAGAATCTCTGACTCAAGCATCACAGACAACCACCCCGTATGAAATGTGGCTGTGACTCATTTCTGAAGGGTAATAGACGGGTTGTTCTCCGATGTGTTTGTGCAGCGAGCGAATGAAGGCCATGGAGCAGCAGATTGCCAGCCTGACGGGGCTCGTACAGCACGCACTTTTCAAAGGGCCGGGCGCCGGAGGTGCCAAGGAGGTCTGCAGGTGAGCGAGGACAGGGGGATCATGGGAGTTTTCCGAGATAAGCCGCACCTTCCAGGCAAGCAGAAAAGCAATAACAGCAAATAAACAAGTTTTCCATATCATCTCCACCGATGCGCATCATTTTAGAAATATTTTCTCAAGCAAAATTGCAGGGATGAAAAGCGGTATTGAATCAATTTTCTTTGCCGGACGGTTTGGGTTGGAGGGAACGGTTTCAGAAACATCCCCGTCTTTGTGCGTTAGGAAAGGATTAGGAGCTCACACTATTGAATTCTGGTTGCATATTGTCCTCCACTCTGAGAGAAACCAGAGGGAGGAAGGGCCAGGGCTTTGTGACTGCATCCAGCAATGGCCTTCATTTGATCTCCAGGGCAGTCTGCGCACCAGGCTTCATGAAGCCATTGACATCAACCTCCATTTTAGTAGGAAGTCACATCCAGTGCCCCAGGAGGTAGAGGTGGTGGTTCCTGTCACAGGTGGAGTTATCTGAGCTAGTGTAGGAGTGGTTCACGTTCCTCTATCCGCACTCCTGTGGGAGTTACCTCCGTACCCAACCAGGGTCACGCAGGGTTGGCTTGAAACATGGCCAGCGAGTCCCTGTGGATGAAGAGAGCTCCGCGGCTCAAAGTCAGATAAATGTAAAAGACCTGGGGAAAGACAAGAGGCTGAAAAAACGCTACCATTTCCCCTGATCTTGAACCTGCCCATGCAGCCAGACAAGGTTGCGCGCTAAATGTTTGATTTAGCCTTACAGTATCACAGGGCTTTGAAATGGCCCTATAAAGAAGGGCATTATTGAACTTTCCCAAGGATCCAGGACCGCGCATCACAGCAGCCACGGTGATAAAGATGTGCAGGCGTTTCTGCGGGGCATATTCTTCTCCATATGTACTCCGGGGGGCGGGGGGCGGCGTTGGTTTATGGTGTGATGTTTCTCCTGGTGGATCATATCGATCTGTACGCCTGAGTATTTGTTTGGACTAATCCAGCTTCATGTCACTTTGCAAATTGTGTTGTCTAATCTCCCATTGATGAATCCCACCTTAAAAGGTCTTTATTACCCCTCTCTTTCTCTCTCTCGTTTTCAGTGACAAAATGGTGAAGAGATCGTCCCCTGTTCACAATGCAAACAGTGGAGGTGAGGCCTGCTTTATTCTTAAAATAGTTCTTTATTTTTGTGAAAATGAAACTCTGGCGGGTTTATTGTGTATTACTGGGTTGTTGTGTATGTGCGCCGGTGTCTGAAGTGCGTCTGCCTTGCGTCTGTTCCCTGCCCTGGCAGCGTGGCATCATGCTCTTTCCTGTCCTTTCACACACACAACAAAGAACATTCCAGAGGACACCTGCGCTGCTCACTAGGGTGTTATAAAGACCCTTTGTAAAAGGGGGGACTTGTATTGTGTGGATGTGAGCCCCCACGTTCAAGACCAGACATGATCTTGATCTTTCAAGTCAATTGGTGATGGGATTTAACTATTTAAATGCATACTCTTTAAACTTTTTAAGTACAACGAAACTCTCAAACTTAGCAAACTTTATCATTAAAATCTTGAACAGATTGTTCCCAAAAGTAGCTTTCCTGCTGGTAGCACTTTGTCTGTTGTTTTAATTCTCTGTGCCAGACAGCAGAATAACCGTCTGATGTTATACATTTTATTTTCAGTTTCAAGGAAGCTGACTCAATTTTGTCTGCAGCCATCAACTGATGGGGTGTGATAAAAATGGTGCAGCAGGTACTGGGTGAAACTGAAGAAAACCTGTCTTTACGTGACTGCTGAAGCGCTTTGATTTGGGACAAGTCTAGTGTCGTGAAACGCACTGTTAAAATCAACCATGCTCATCTAATCTAGGAAGCAGCTCAACCATGGAGTCTACACTGTACAGTCTACAATCTGTGATGATTTCTGCAGGATCTGAGCTTCCTTGTCATGTCATTTGAGAATGTCTTCTGTCTAAGTTCAGAAGAATTAACTGCATTTGGTCTGTTGGTTTCTATGATGACACAACCCCGTTCATAGCTTCATGAGCCGTCGTGCTGTTTATTGCAACACAGAAGTAATCGTGTTCATAAATCACTGCGTTCAACCAGTACTTCTCGTTGTCACATTTGTCATTCATAATGTCGCTCTGAGTACAGCGATGTTGTAATCAGGCTCTCAGTCGACGGTAACAATGGCACAGCCTTGACACAGTGCAGCAGCACCCACCAAACGGTCAGCGTCATTCTTCGGCCTGGGTATTACTACTGCTCCCATTCACTCTCATGCCTTCCCCTGGATGTTGATGCTGTGGAGGTGAGATCACAGCAGCCCAAGCCTCCGGTCACTCTAGCGTGCCAAACAGCCGAAAGATGTCCCCACAGTGACGGTGTGTGTGAACCTTTGCGTACTCCGCACGCAGCTTTGGCTACAGGGCCTTTCTGTGGTTGTGTTTGCGGTACCCTGCGAATGCCGCGGGAGATCTCAGCGCAGTGACACCGGTGAGGTGCCCTGAAGAAGGGTATGACGGTTTCCCAGGCTTGGTGTGGCGTTACATAACACCGTGTGGACACGCCCGGATGAATCAAAGCAAGTGAATTCATTATGCGGAGCTACGATAGGTGCGCTTGTTTCACCACTTTCAAACGGTAGAGCCTGTAGCCCTCAGAGCTCTGTCTAAAGGCAGTAATGGAACACTTGGCACACGGGTCTCTTGGTTGGATTTTTCATTCGGTTTTTCAGGGTAAGCTGGGAGCATCTCCCCGGCCTTTGGGAAAACCTGCTGTGATCCATTTTCTGCCATTTCTGGGTTCTTTCAGTGTAAATTATTCTCTGCCAGAAAGTGTGAAAAGGAGCCGTATGACGCTCCCTCCCCAGTGCTGTGACTCCTCGCTCCTCATGCGAGCTGGAACAGGGCCGGCCGGCGCTGATTTATTTTCGGAGGCTGGCACGGTGGCTGTGTGTTGGCACTCTGGCTGCCAGTGTGAGTCTGCAGAGAGCACACATCCTCAGTACCAAACATCATCATATTAAATCAACCCACAGGGGCAGTCCTCAGGAATATGTTCTGAGCTGTTGTGCGGTGTCCAAGTCTGTAATGCAATGAAATTTGGAATAAAATGATTATCCCAATTGAACCTCTTGAGGCTCTAAAATCCATCCAATTGTTTACAAGCTAAACCGGGCGTGCAATGCATTGTGGGTAGGAAGCTGGACATTGTGACTTGCTGTACATGCTGCTGTTTTAAATTCTGGTTGGGACACTGCAGTTGCAGCTCTTAGCACGAATGCTAGCCTGCTGTGAAAATGAGCGATGTGATTCATCCTGATGAAGGAAATCTTCCACGCGAGTAGCCAACGATCAGTGCCCATGCACCGCACTTCACATACAACACAGCCTTGATCTCTGTGATGTGTGTGATGTAATGTGCGGCAGAATGCATCTACTACGGGCGGCCTGTAGCATAGTGGTTAAGGTGAATGACTGGGACCCGCAAGGCCGGCGGTTCGATTCCCGGTGTAGCCACAATAAGATCCGCACAGCCGTTGGGCCCTTGAGCAAGGCCCTTAACCCTGCATTGCTCCAGGGGGGAGCTTAGTCTCCTGCTTAGTCTAATCAACTGTACTTCGCTCTGGATAAGAGTGTCTGCCAAATGCCAATAATGTAATGTAATAATGTACTTCCTTTCAGAGGGATGGTCTCATGTCCTGGAGTCCTCCTCACAGGACAGCCCATCAGCACACACAAATGCCTGTGAAGCCAATGACCCCTCTCTCACCCCCTCACAGGAGCCTCGCCCATCCTCTCTGCCAAGAGCCCGGCCGAAAGCGCCCCGACACCCACTCCCCACGCGGCCCCCGCACCCCTGCAGGCCAACCTGGCCCACTTCCGGAAAAACGTCTCGGACCTGCGGCTGCAGCTTCACCAGATGAGACAGCTGCAGGTGAGGTCGCCGTCAACCCCTCCCACCATTACGGCGACTGAGCCGCCTAGACCATCAGTATCTGGAAGAAACTTTTCTGTCTTTAAATACTAAACTGTAAATTTGCTGCGCTTGGAAAAAAGGGTGATTGCACACCATGCTAAAAGCTTGGAATTTTACTTTCATGAACGAGAAGTGACTGCAGCCTCTGGCTGAGTTTGTGGATATTGGATTTGTAATTTATTTTCTGTACAGTTCTGTGTTGGCATTGATTTTAGAGCTGCCGTATATATTCAAAGAATAGATTTTTTTAAGGCTTAGGGAGGAGGCCAGTGAAGATCTTCAGCCATTATTTTTAATGTAGTTTGTGCTGCTTATACCACAAAATTGTATATAACTTTGAGGTATAATGACACATTTATAGTAATATATAATCAATGTTAATACACCGAGTTGGGGCATGTATTTTTACTGCTGTCATTGATGTATAGTTTTCATTTCATAGAGGAGATTCATCCAGTAAAACGTTATTTTGAGCGCTACGTAAAGAATTTGCTGCTGATAGTTTTAGTGTGTAGCAGCCTGTGAAATGTCCTTGTGACTTTACAACTACGTTACAGTTATTAGTTACAGCCTTGTTATTAGCGGGAGCATTAGACGCGTAGTTAAGGAGCTGAGAGCGATCACAGAGCCAGTGATGATTATAGCCTTTCTCATCGCATTCATGCTGCTAATTGGGATGTGGATTGTAGTCTGCTGTGATGTGAGCCTCAGTGCATGTGTGTGTCTCTGCATTTCTCACCGTTTGTATATGTCATGTGTGCACATATCTGTGGTTTGTGGAGTTTGTGTGTATGTGCGTGCGTGTGTGTGTGTGTGTGTGTGTGTGTGCCCGTCTGTGTGTGTGTATGTGTGTGCCTGTATGTCTGTGTGTATGTTTGTATATACATTTGAGGTTAGTGTGCTTTGTGAGCGTGAATGAGTGCCATGTATGTGCGTGCATACATGTGTGAAGGACAGCATTATAAGTCTGACTCAGTAGGGGGTCTTTCAGTAATGGGGCCGTTGTTAACATGATGCTGAGCCTGCATGTGTGTGTGTGTGTGTGTGCGTGCCACAGCTGCAGAACCAGGACACCCTGAAACTGATGGTGAAGCGGGCAGAGCAGGAGATCAACGGGAAGCTGGTGGACGCCATGAAGAGGCTGGAGGACCCGGTGCAGAGACAGAGGGCCCTGGTGGAGGAGGACAGACACAAGTACCTGTGCATGGAGGAGAGGGTGCTGGTGCAGCTGGGGTAAGAGGCTGGGGACCAGTGTCTGTGGGTCTCTGCAAATAAACTCTTCTTAATGAGTTACTGCTCTGTTTCAGCCTGGCTCTGCCAACTACACTGTTTTGAAAAATGCTTCCTGGGTGGAGTTGGTTGAATCTCATTTGCATAAAGTATTCCCTAACCAATCAGGTGCAGGTTGAGTTCTGTGTGATATTGATCCCTAGCAGCTGGCTGTCTGACTAATGAAAGTTTAAAAATGAGCGGTTAAAAAGTAAATGGAAGAATATGTGGGCGGCGACCATTTTCCCGTTTGATATCTTGACTGACATTTATATGGCATCGAGGTCCCTCCAGAGATCGTGATTGGGGCGAGGCCAGAACAAAGTGCAGAAAGAGAGGTGGCACCAAGACACTTTTCTGCAGTTTTTCTGCCAAATCATAATAATAACGCCATTAATTCAAATATTTCATTTTAGAAAGTGTGCATATAAACATATTTACAGCTAAAAAAGCATTCCTCCTCTCTCCTATTTGAAATGGCCTCTCGCGTTAGCGCTGTGCTCCTCCACACACCCGGACCATAGTGGCTGAAGCCTGTGCCCTTTTTTAGGATGTACCCTCCTGTGAGCCCTTCACTGTTTTACACCCTGCTGCACTCCTGGGTGCAGGAAACACAGCATCTCCTTTTACTGCCCTTTTCTTTCCAATTTGGAATGACTAATCAATGAATTTGTATCGACACTGATGACTACGCTATCGGTTCTCTCCTCGACCACCCAGTGGGGGGCACCAGTGAGTGTTGAGACACTGTAATCGCCTCTGACGAAACACCCCCTCCCAGAGCAGGTGTCTCTCAGTGCCTCAGGTAGCCTCTGAACATGTGGTATGTCGTCTGGAGAAACTTATTTTGGCCCACCTTTGCTACGCACTGTTTTATATAGAAAAAATATTATATTAGTCTTTGATGCCCCCGATTTTCATGATTGTTCTCAGGTGTTTCTTATCTTTGCCTTTTACCGTGAAAAAACCACAGCACAGAACTGCCTCTGCCTTTTATGTTTTTATGTTCTATTTTTGCTGCCCATATGAATGGCCTTTCTCTGCTGTTTAACTTGTGAGGTCAGGCCTCTCTCCCAGTCTGCAGCCCCAGTGGTCAACATTTGCTCAGATAACCATCTGAAACTGAACATTCCTGCTTTGTTTTGGGGGGGAATTAGTCTGAACCTGATGCGTGTTTTCATTGGTCCTCCGCCAGGCCCTTGTCAGCATTCCCACTACTGTTTAAAAGATGCAAACGAGAAGGGAAAAGAGTGAATTTGGCCTGGAGAGATGGAATTACTCTACTAACCTACACGCTAGGCAGCATATTACTCTACTAACCTACACGCTAGGCAGCATATTGGACAGGGCAGATTTGACACTTCTGTTCACACTCAAATGTAATGGATGTTTTCTACGGTAAAGGCAGGTGTGAGGTTATAAGCTCAGGAACTGTGTGACGATGTGTAAATGCATTTTCCAGGGCTAGAATAGAATAGAAGGAGCGTTTAAAAAACACATTCTAACAGTCTTATAAGTGTATAATGCAGGGGTGTTGAACTCCAGTCCCTGTGGGTCGCAGTGTCTACAGGTTTGTGTGGTTTGCTTTCAGTTAGCATCCAATTTAAGCTTTGGAAACAAAGTGTGTGGACCTTAGCCAAACAGTGACTTAAATTAAGCTTGAGTACAGGGACTCACTGAAAAGCTGGTGCAGCCCTCCTAGATCCCTGGAATTGGGCGGCATAGCCTTTTCTCCTTTTAATAATCTGGCGCCCAACGGGGCGCTGTGTGCGTGGGTGTCGTAGTTGGCCTGAGAAAGAGTGTCTTGCAAGGTGAGCACAGCGGGCGGGGCTCCGGGATAGCTGCAGGCGAGCAGAAGAGAGGGAGAAGTGTTCAGAAACAGCCGTAATTCCCGAGCAGATGAAAGGAGCAAATCCTTCAACTTCTAACACAGAAATTGTCTTGAGAATGACATGCTGCTTCGTGACACCTGTTTGCTGCTTTCTCTGCGCTCACATTAAAGCGGTGTTTGTCAGAAGTTCGTCAGTGCAGAATGTGCAAACGGGTCGGACTGGTTCCCGCTCTGAGGAATTCTCCCTCTGACTCTCTCAGTGGTCTCAGATAAGAGGGTTATGAAATATTGCTGCCAGTTTTTTGTAGTTTTTTTTTATGTTCTTGTTTTTTTTTCTCTTTCCAAACACTTGGAGAGGTGCCCGTGTTTTGATTGTGAAAGCACAGGGAAGAGGTGGGTGTGGTTTTAAGGCGTGTCGGTATTCCAGTTCAGCACCTGTTCCTAATATACTGTGTAAAACAAAAATCCATTTTTAGCAAGCCCACACAGCTCCAGCCAACTGTTCCGTTTCGCGTTCTTATTTCTCATATCAGATATCATACTCACATCCTGTTTGCTATATGTGTTAATGACAATAGGGTTTATAAAAGTGCTCTTTGTGTTTGCTGGGAAACGGTATGCGGGTTCACGGTTTGAGGTATCTGTACCACAGCTCTGTCAGAAGCTTGACGTGCTATAAGGAATATTCTTCCTGCAAAACACAGGCACATTGTACAAAGCCCATTTGTTAACTTCACCCATCCACTGCAGAGAGACAAATCACCTCTTCTTTTAATTTATTCCCTCTTTGCTTTTTGGATGAACTTTTTTCCTTTTTTTATGAACTTGTACTCAAAAGGGACCCTGCTGCACAGTCCTATGTGTAGACCTGGGGAAAGTGAATGTTCTCACACTGCCCTCTGATGTTTGCAATAGGTATTGCATGGCTTTCTCGTCTTCAGCTAGTTGTTGACATGCCAGTGGCTTGAAGTGGGCCTCAAGTACTCACCGATATGCAGTGCCGGCACTTCTTCGTTTTGCTCTATGGAGTACCGTGACTTATGGAGTACCGTGACTTATTCTTGAGTACCAGTTTTCTGCCCCTATCCAACCATATTCTCTGCCCAGTAAAAGTACCTGTGCTGAAACTTCTGTATTGTTCAGAGTACTCGCGCTTATATGTCCACTTCAAGCACTGGTCACATCACATACAGCCCAGTGCCCATTGTAATCCCCAGTGTAGGAGCGGTGTGCTAATGGCTACTAGTGTAGCAGGGGTATGCCAGCAATGTAGCAGCATTGTGCTAAGAGCCAGCAGTGTAGCAGCGATGTGCATGTAGCAGCGGTGTGCTAACAGCCAGCAGTGTAGCAGCATTGTGCTAACGGACTTGTGCCTGTGTGTTACACTGGACTTGTGCCTCCCAGTAACACTCTCCCTGTAACACACTTGTCCCTGTGTGTTACAGGGAGCTGGAGCAGTATGTGGACGAGCTGAAGAAGGAGTCCTCCTCCAGCGCAGTGCACAAGGCGGTCACACTGAAGGATGTGGAGGAGGGCGCCGTCGGCCTCAGGAAAGTGGGCGAGTCACTAGCGGGGCTCAAAGGTGAGAGCTAGTGTCTACAACTGATCGTCATTATCATCATTACTGTTCTACACCTAAACTGCATGGTTATAAAATACTGACCTGCATTTGTATCCTCATGTCTATAGATGTACTATAAGTTGATGTGTTTTTGTGAGTTATGGTGGCTGGGATGTGCTTTTGGGCATGGGGTCTTTTTTTCGGCAGTGTGATGTAATGGATGGGCTGGGTTGTGACCTAAAGGTTGCAGGTTTCGTTCCCAGGTAGGGCACTATTGTTACCCTGAATCTACTGTGGAGAATTGGAAAAGGTGAGGTGCTTAGTAGTTTCAGGGTAACGACAGTGCCCTTCCGCACTGCTGACCTTGACCTCCGAAACGCGGACCTTCTCCGTAAAGCCGCTGGCGAGGTCGTGCGTCGTCGTGCTGGTCTAACCGCGGCCATGTCCCCCGACCCGCAGGGGAGTTCCCGGCGCTCCAGACTAAGATGCGCTCAGTGCTGAGGGTGGAGGTGGAGGCGGTGAAGTTCCTGAAGGAGGAGCCGCACAAGCTGGACAGCATGTTGAAGAGGGTGAAGAACCTGACCGAGACACTCAGCGGCCTGAGGAGGTAGCACATCCGCCTACAGACGCTGCAGAGAACGACCTCATCAGCCCCATAACGGGCTGTCAATCACTAACTTTAACCAATCAAAACAATTTACTCTCCACAGTAAAGCACAATGATTGGCCCACATCTGTGAGTACATGACAGCTCCACTCTTTCATTTTGCCGTGACTAGCCCTGTGGTGGGTTAGGATATAGTCAGTTCCTGTTATGTTCTAGTTCGTTATTCTATGACCTTGTGAACGTAGCTTATGTAATATGATCAGTATGAAAATCATATGGTTATTTTTTACTTTTCTGAGAGTCGTATGTCACATGTTGACGAGCTCTCCTGGGCTGTAGGGCACTTACATTGCAGTGGTGTATTAGAGAACCGCGTTCAGAACTGTTGATAACCAATGCGCTAGACTCAATTTTAGGGAAAATACATCAGTAGAGGCTGCTCAAGCGTAGCGCTAACCTTCGTAGAGAGGCATCAGGGCTTTGACCTGTCATTGGTGTTGGTGACAGTGACACAGGCTGATCTGTGAGATTTTGCGGGATCTTTCATTACAGAGATGCAGTAAATGGCTGATCACAGTGACAGCTTTAGCAGTTTTCTCTGGAAATCTTGAGAATAAATCTGGCTCGACTGTGTCACCGCGTCCGCGTTGAACCAATCTGCAAATGTGTTTAAGGCAAATTTAGCTTCTCCGGTGTCTTCATTTCCATAAAAATGTCAGGCGGAGAGACGCTGAATTCCAGGCAGTAATGTAATTTGGCTCCGCAGTTGCAGCGCACGGCTGAATTCATCCGACGCGTCTTCAGCATTGCTGTTCGTTCGTGTCACAGTCGATAGCAGCCGCCTGCATCACGTTCCTGCCAAGCGCAGATATGGGAGTAATGATTCCAGTCTGCGGGCATTACTCGCCGTGCACACTCAGCGTATCGCAGCACTGCGGTGTGTGTGCGTGGGCGTATGCGTGTGTGTGTGCATCTGTATATGTGTTTCTTGCATTAGTGATGCTTTTTATTATTTCTATTACCTTTTTGCTAAATAAGATGAGGTGAGATTGTTTGAATCACTTCCAAGATTTGCCATTGGGGGTAAAGAAAGCAAACAGTAACTTAAATAACCTAACATTTTCTACTTGAAAGAAAACTTTTTTTATGTCTCACAGAACCAACGCTCTTCTTGAGACGGACATTTTTTCCGCGTGTGTCACACTCCTAACTCTCTTCCCACAGGCTTGTCTCAGACGGCCCTCTGAAGGGCTCGGAGAGCCCGGTGGTGGTGAGGGAGACCAGTGCAGCCCCGTCGGTGGAGTCAGAGCCCCCACCCAGCGCGGGGCAGGAGTCCCCCTCCTCCACCCCCCTCCCCGAGGCCCAGAGCTCCTCCGTCCGCTCGGAGGTCATGCCCTCCTCCCCCATGGTGATCCACCATGCCCAGAGTGCCCCTGTGCTCATACAGCAGTCCCAGCAGTCTGCAGCCCTGGTCCACCAGCCCAGTCCCCCCCTCACCCCCATCCAGGGCCGCGACTCCCCCACCCTGGCCAAAGTCAACACCCCCAGCAGGGAGAACAGCCCCGCCCTGGCCAAGAAGCCTGTCCCCGACCCGGAGCCTCCGGCCCCCGTCGCCCCGGGCAACGGCTCCGCCCCGCAGAACCTCTTCATCGAGGAGGTCCACAACAGCAAAGAGAAATCCAAACAAAGGGCCCTGTCCATCAAGGTACGGGAGAATACCGTCTGCTAAAGAGCTTCCTTTAATTTCAACGGACCTAACGCCAAGTACTGATTATCTTTGTCTGTGCTGTTCATCAGCTGACCTGCAAGGTTATCAATTACTGGTCCTATATCGTATATCTTCAGCTCTATAGATATAGTACTCTAAGCTGATGTATTTTTGGGTTTTGGCAGATGGGATTGTTTATGTGCTTTTGGGCACAGGGTCTTTTTCCGCTGTGTGGGGTAATGGGTGGGCAACTGGGCTTGTGGTGCAGGTAGGACACTGTTGCTGTACCCTTGTGGTCTGTGGTCTTTAACCAGAATCTAATATGCCAAAATTAGAAAGTTGCATAATTCTTTCTGGAATTAGTGTCTGATAATTGTGTGTTTTATGTAATGTCGTTTGCTCAGGTTTGTCCTCAAGTCCTCCAGATAAATCAGAAAAAGTTTTGTCCTGAGTCCTTGCTTTGCACTGTGTTTACTGGCTAATATAGTTGTGATGTTAAATGGTGCAATTAGGCTGCTATCTGCGGAGGCTGCAGTGCAGCAATCAGACAACGCGCTAATGAGAAAAGACACCGCTAATTAGCCATTTTCTAATTATGGGAGAATATGAAGTTAAAAGATAAAGTCTCCATTTATTGAGCGCGGTCTCCAGCTATCTCCAGGAAGGAGTTTATTGGAGGGAGATGTGATTAAGATGTGAGTGATATTTGATGTGGTTCTCATCGCTCACCACGTCCCCACAGGCCGCAGAGAAGGAGTGGGAGGAGAGGAGGCAGAACATGGGCCAGTACGACGGGAAGGAGTTTGACAAGATCCTCCAGGAGGCCCAGGCCAACATGATGAAGGGCATACCCAGCCTGGAGGTGGGGGAGGAGGAGGCCCCCACAGCGCCCCCCACTGCACCCCCTGCAGCGCCCCCTGCAGCGCCCCCTGCAGCACCCCCTGCAGCGCCCCCTGCAGTACAGGCAGAAGAGGTGGACACGCCCCAGCCCGTGGAGCCTCCACTGAGTAAGTTTGAGAGCCGGGGGGGAGGAAGCCAAGCCAGTCGAAAAACGACCTGGTGTTGTCAGTCACTCTTCGGTGTTTGTTTGAATTGGTGAGTCACTGATATCACAGGGGAGCCACACCTGTTTTTGGGGGCTCCTGAAGCCCCGCTCTCCATTTCAGCAGCTGTCCCCCCCACCTAGTTGTGGAGGAGTGGGGTTCCCAGCATTCCTTTAGCTTTACACAGGGCTCCGTGCTGTGAAGAAGTCGAAAACACTTTGAATTCAGCGGCCGTGCAGAACCTCTATCTGGTTTAACGGCAGATCATGAGGGATTAGTGTGTGTTTAATTAATTCAGGCAGAATATACTGCTGAATGAAGAAGTTCTCCAGGTCTGAGCCACTCTCAGCCCTACTCATCGCCATCTGCTCCCTGCTAACAGGGTCTGGGTGTGGGTGTCAGTGTGAGACCACTTAGCCTCCAGCCACCACACACATCACAGACGAAACGTCACCAGATACGATATCAAAAGAGCCCAGATGAAAACCAAATGATAATTCAGAGGAACATCGTGTAGATACGTCATTTTTCAGACTGGTATTATTTATAACTTGGGAGAGCTGTGTTTCTCGGGCCTGGGGGGTATTACTGAGTTGGAGCTGGAGAACTGCTCAGAGGAACACTCCCGAATCTGGAGTAAAAATAGCTTTTCCAGGTTTTACTCAGTGCCGATATCCAGCTAACTCAGTTATTCTGCTTCATGAAACGCCACCCTGGTCTGCCTGTGTTTTCGGGAGGGTCGTGGTGGGACAGCTCGGTGCAGGATCGGGTGTCTGGAGCACCGCTGCCCCACTGAGACTGGCCGGGCCAGGGTCCAGGACGTAACCCAAACCACACACCCCCGCTCGCTCACTTTGTTGCCGCCACACGGTTGCCAGGCGACAGGCGCTTTCAGTTAAACCGCCGATGACTCCCACACCTCACTCTGACCCCGTAAGAGTCTTCCTGTTAGGGAACAGGAACTGGGGCGGATTGATTTCAGCCTGCCTTCATGCCACATATCACTGTAGGAAGATGATAGGCGTGGTGTCACGGAGATGTAACTGGGTATGAGATGAAAGTAAACGCTTGACACGATATGCCACCTCCGGCAGTCGCTCTGAGATTTCACATCCATCATGTGTTTTCGCAGGAGACGTCTCCAGTGTATGCCAGCAATACGGGCAGCACAGTGGTGCAGTCGATAGCACGGTCACCTCACAGCGAGAGGTGCCTGGGTTCTAATCCCAGCCAGGGCCTTTCTGGTACAGGGCCCTGTTCTCCAGCATCCTCAAACAATAGAAAGACAAGTTAGGCTACTTGAATGGGAGCATGAACAGAGTGTGCTCAGTCAGCCTGCCCTCTTTAAATAAAATAAATAAATAAAGGTTAATAACTGCTGTCTAATTTCTGTGTTTAATAGAAGAGGCTCCACCTCCGGAGCCAACTGCTGAACAGCCAGCCCAGCCCAGCCCCGAGCCCCCCGCCCAGCCCAGCCCTCCCCCCGTGCCCGAAAAGCCAGCCAAGATCCTTCCGGAAAAGGCCGCCAAGCCCAGCCTGGACAAAGTCGCCAAACTGAATGTGGAGAAGGGCTGCAAGTCCCCTCCGCCGCCCCCTCCCAGGCGAAACTACCCTCCGGGCTCGGGGCTCACCACTGGGAGGTCCGGGGAGGTGATATTCACCAGCAGGAAGGAGCCCGCGTCTCCTCAGGTACGTGGCCTCCATGCGCTCTGTCAGCGGGGCGGGATTACAGACCGGTCACACCGCATTCCCCGCCGGGCTGACTCACATCCTGCGTAGAGCTGCGTGAGAGCAAGCTCGCAGGGGTGTTATTAACACAGGGTGTCGGCTCGGAGTGTGAACCCGGGGTCAGCTGTCCCTCTCTTCCTCCAGGAGGGAGAGGAAGAGGCCCCGCCTCCCCAGCCACCCAAACCCAGCAAGGTCCCCCCGGAGATCAAGCCCAAGCCACAGACCCCACCCCCCATCGTGGCCTCTGCCATACGCGAGGAGGAGGATGAGGGAGACAGGATCATGGCAGAGCTGCAGGTGATGAAGGGCGCTCACACACACACATCACACATGCACACCCACTCACACATACTCACACACACACTACAGACACACACACAAACACACACCAGAGACACCCACAGGTGCACACACACACACACAAACACACACACCAGAGACACACAAACAGACACACAGACACAAACACACACACCAGAGACACACAATACAGACACACAAACAAACACACCAGAGACACACACACTGCAGACATGCACACACACACACACACACACACACAGTACAGACGCACACACACAAAAACACACACCAGAGACACACACAGGCACACATGCGCACACACACACACACACACACACACACACCACAGACCTGGGCCATTTAGACACCAGTAAGCTCGTGAGGATTATATATTTGATTTATTATACATATTTTATGAGAAACATCTTCATTGTCATTTCATTGTCATATTTTCACCAATATTATGAATGAAACGTACTTCATATTGTTGCATGTATTTGTCATTGAAAATCTCAAATTAATTGAAAATTCTCCATTAAAAATATTTAAAGTATGTATTTGACCCAGGTCTGACATATACATACACACGTAGACATCCACATACTCTATACTGCTCACACAGATTTGGTCATATTGTTTTTTTGCATAACATGTCTGATATGGAATAATCCCTGCGTCTGTATTCAATCATGGTGTCTGGGAGTGGGCTCTGTCATTTCCTTCCTTGGTGGTTGGAGTCCTTTTAATCAGCACTTGTGCATACATGTTTACACTGAGATCTAATTTAGATAACCGCTTCTTATTCAAATGCATACACACTAGTATGTATTATATAATCACAAGCAGGCCCTAAACTATCTGACCTGGCAGAATGCAGATAATGGGAATCATAATTGCTAATTGTACCGAGACCTGTCATTTGGTGATACTCCATTTGTCATTGTGTGATTCCGCTAAGGTGCTATGTGCCATTCGGGAGATTTCCATTTTACAAACACAAGCAACTGTACAATTCACTGTGTGCAGTGTTTAACATGCTTGTATCTAAACACAACCCGTTATTCTGATGAACATGCTTGTATCTAAGCACAACCCTGTAGTCTAATGAACATGTTTGTATCGAAGCAAAACCGTGTAGTCTAATGAACATGCTTGTATCTAAGCACAGCCTGTTAGTCTAATGAACATGCGTGTATCTAAGCACAACCCTGTAGTCTAATGAACATCCTTGTATCTAAGCACAACCCCGTAGTCTAATGAACATGCTTGTATCTAAGCACAACCCCGTAGTCTAATGAACATGCTTGTATCTAAGCACAACCCTGTAGTCTAATGAACATGTTTGTATCGAAGCAAAACCATCTAGTCTAATGAACATGCTTGTATCTAAGCACAGCCTGTTAGTCTAATGAACATGCGTGTATCTAAGCACAACCCTGTAGTCTAATGAACATTCTTGTATCTAAGCACAGCTTGTTAGTCTAATGAATATGCTTGTATCTACTCCAAACAGGCCCTGGCTATAGTTGCATATGTAGCAGTAGGAGCGGTACACTAATCCCCAGTCTATTCTGATTCCTCAGGTTTTCCAGAAGTGCACTGTTAAGGATATAGGGCCAAAATGTTTTATTGAGCACACAAGAGTTGAGCCCCAAGTCAGAGAATTGAGGCCCGGGTCCTTAATGTTACCCAAAGACAAAAAGGTAAAGAATGTGGCCCCATTTAGCCGACCACCTAGATGCCTGCTACTGCCCACCGTCTGATGTAGTGTGTGAGCCTGCCACTGACTGTGCCTTTAACCCGGCCTGCCACTCACACACCTGCTGAGGCTGTAGTGAAGATGTCTTTAACTGCTTGGTGGATTTTTCTGGCCCTCTTCATTTTTTTCTTCCTTTTTTCTTCTGTTTTTTTTCCTTCTGTTTGAAATTCTTTAGCAATTAAGTCTGCAGAAAAAATGTCTCAGATATGGGTGGATACATTTTGTGGATAATACTGGTGATGTGACATGTATGCAAATGAAATTTGAGATCTGATTTGAGAACATGGCTGTCTGATGTGTTTTCTCATGCAGTAAATAAAGTCATTAGAACTCTCAAACAGACAGAAGCAAGTGTTTTTTCATGTGTCATAAAATGTTCTTAATGTTAACATGGTAGCCTATGTTTGCTCCTTTTGTCATTTCTTATATCAAACATATTTTGTTACTGGTATTATTTGCTGCTTCTAATTGAGCTCAAATATTACTGCCTTTAGTTCAATGAAGGGAATGTGAAGGTCAGAATTCAGTGCTCCCAGTTTGCAGTTTGGTACTTTGCAACTTTTAATACCAAGTTTAAGGGAGTGTGAATTTTGTTTAATCCTTTTATTTTCCTGTAATTTCATGCTAAGATGACCCAATAATTCTGTCATGGCAACAGGAAACAAATTACCATTTTAGGAAAATGTAGTTTTCCATGCCAAACTGCATTTGCTTCCTCCCAAATTTTAAAGTGTGTCTTGTTGAGGAAAATAATGGCATGGTCTTCCACAGTCTTAGTTTGATATCAGAGGCTGATATACAGCAGAACATAATTCACCTTGGTGGAGTGATGTGGTCATTTCTTTGGGTTAGTGACCGTATGGTAACAGCTGCTAGCTGTGAGGAAGGTGACTTTTTTTGCAGACTTGGTTCTGGTTTCTCAGACCTCTGGGCATGCACTGTTCTTCTGCTAACCTGTTTCCCAGGAATGATGTTCTCTCTCTCCCAATCTCATCACAACCTAACACCACAATCAATGATTTCAGATTTCTGGATATTGTTTTTCACAACATGCTCTTATTTCTAACTTTGCTACACATTTCCTCCGCGTTATTTCCCTCTGTAATTCTGTTGTTTATTTTGTGTTGTTCTTGAATTAAATGAGAATGGTGCGATCTACTTTCAAATGAAATGTTAAACATCTAAACAAATGGAGTTATTTCCCTTTTCTCTAGCGCTCAAGTGTGACCTGTTTTGCAGAATTATGGCTGTCTTACTTAAACTTATTACTATTAATATTTTATCATTTCAGCCCAAACCACTGAAGACATTATAATGTGAAATGTGTAGTACATGATTTTGCTCGTGCTTGACTTGATGGATTTTGCCATTTATTATGAGTGACAAATTTGGACTATTTGTTTATTTCACTGCTTTAGCGGCATTCTATTATTTCAATTTTATTCTCTTACATATAAACCATGATGCCACCTCTCAATGAACAGTCATTTGCAGTTAATAAACAGTAATCATTTGATGTGTTTCCCTGTGTAAGTTTCTATCTGAAGAATTTGACTGAATGTGCCTCAGTATCGGTTTGAATGAGAAAGAAGAGACTGGAAGCTCCTGGAAGCTTGTATAGAAGCATATTACTGTGTGTTTAGATAAGTCCCTCTCCTTTACTAACCAGACACATACAGTAAATGTCATGGGCATGGAGTGTGAGTATCTGTAACCTACTGAGACTCGTGGGCAGTGATTTATACCTGCATGTTGTGTTTTTCTGATCCCGTGCCTGTACGGTGAAAGCACATAAGCTTATGAGGCATTTCTGTGCATTTCTGTTTTGATTACACGTGTAGGTAGATGCTCAATAGAAAAATAAGACAGGCACGATACATCAAAACTCCAAGCTTGTCATTTGTTGGAATCCTTTGAATCCTTTATTTGGCCATAGAGATTCTATAGAGGTGCCTTATAAGCTAGTTATTGCCCAATGCGGTGTTAAGACTATGGATGCACTTCTCCTTGTGAGCGTAAACATTGCAGTCCATTATGTCTTACACAGAGAGCAGTTGTGCAATAATGTTATTCCTGATAAACTGTCCTAGCAGAACTCGGAGGGTCAGCGGGAAGAGAAAGAATCCCATACGGATGAAAATGGGAATGACACGATGCGACAGAGCCCAGGGGTACGTCACCCGTCCGCTCCCGAATCTCCGCTCCGCTCCATCCGCTTTCACATTTATTCCCTCATTATTTGGGGTGAATTACACAAGTGTTTTACGGTGTATATTTCTCACTCGCCTCCTCAGGTCATATACTACGTCACGGCACAGATCTCCAAAGAGCAGCAGCCGTCGTCAGGAGCGGAAGACCAGCCGGAGAGCAAAGAAGCAACAGTTTCTCCCTCACAGGTGGCCAGTGTGAATGCGTATGAAATTTCCCAAAGGCAGCAGCAGGTAGTGGCAGACGGGTCAGCCGTTATCTCGCAGCGCCAGCCCAGCCCTCCCGCCGAGCGGTTGCAGCCGGCGCAGATAGCGGCTGCCAGCCCTGTGAGCGAGGGTCCCGCGGCGGAGGAATGCGCTCCGGCAGACAGCCCCCCTCACAAAGAAGAGGCGGCAGAACCTGCGTCTCTCGCTATCACCCCTGAAAAGCAGGTAGTGGCCCTTCCCATCCGGGAAATCAAAATACTCCCCGTGGACGAGCGCCCGCCACAGATCGCCGAGCTCACACCCCCGCCCATGGTTTCTGCCTGTTTTGAGGTCCCCCTGGAGTGTCCGCTCAGTGACTATGACGACCAGCTGGTCCTAGGGTCCTCCAAAGGCCGAGTGAAGTACATGGAGGACTACACCAGCCTGAGCCCCGATCTCCCTGGTGAGGAGGGCCCACCTCCTCCTGACAACATTGCGTTCATGATAACCAACACCAAAGTGCAGGCCCTGTCATGTGGCGAGTACCAGGAGATAGTGAACGCCGGTGGGGGGGGCATGCAGACCGTCAATGTGGACGACGACCGGGACATGATGGCCGACGATGACAACGGCTTCGACAAGAAGCCCGTCATCATCATATTCGATGAGCCCATGGACATCCGCTCAGCCTACAAGCGGCTCTCCACCATCTTCGAGTGCGAGGAGGAGCTGGAGAGGATGCTGTCGGAGGAGCGGATCGAGGAGGAGAACGAGGATGTGGAGGAGGATGAGGTGGATCACGAGAGGCACAGCCTCCAGGTAAAGTCCAGGGTGCTTGAGAGCAATAGGGTCACTGCGGTCTCTCAGAGCCGTCCCCCGGACAAGCCCCATACCCGCCAGCTCGGGAGGGCGTCCAGGGCACCGGCCGTGGGGCCGGCCGAAGAGGCCCAAACCCAGCCGGCCACGCCCGACGACGGAAAACAGGACGCCAAGAAGAAGTTCAAGTTCAAGTTCCCCAAGAAGCAGCTAGCGGCCCTGACCCAGGCCATCCGCACGGGGACGAAGACGGGCAAGAAGACCCTGCAGGTGGTGGTGTACGAGGAGGAGGAGGAGCCTGACGGGACCCTCAAGCAGCAGAAGGAGGCCAAGAGATACGAGATCGGCCGGACCAAGACCCAGTCTTTAACCAACAACGGCGCCCCCCCTGTTCCCCCCAAACCAGCCTCGCCGCCGGCCGAACAGGCGCAGCCGGACTCCCACTACCGGACGGACGAGATCCGCAAGAACACCTACAAGACCTTAGACAGCCTGGAGCAGACCATCAAGCAGCTGGAGAACACCATCAGCGAAATGGGCCCCAGGGCCACGGAGGAGGGTGCGAACGAAGAGTCCAAAGCCTACTCCGTGCAGGTAGGGGGCCCAGCGGCCCGAGAGGTGGGGCACACGGGCATCCCGTCCCCAAAGGGGGCGCGCACTCGCGCTCCCTTGCCCAATAAGACGCCTCTTCGTAAGAAGGCCAAACCGCAGCTCCTCCCCCGACCTGCCATCATCCCCTCCAACAGCACAGCCACCCCTGCTACCAGCACCAGCCAACAGGTCTCGTTCTAGCTCTTCTCACTGGTGGCTTGGTTTCTTTCAGCTCTTTATTTGTGAACCCCCCCCCAAACCCCTCCCACTCCTCTAACAACTGATTTTACACATTCATTAATGTATTTTTCAGGTGCGGGACAAAAGCTGGGAGCCTTCTGCTAACACTCTGTGTGATCATGGTTGATATAATTGTGGACTGGCATTGGGTCATTGGGTGTCAGATTTTTCAGTTCTCTTTCTACTGTTGAGATTCTAACCTGGGGTTCAGGGAGTGACAGACTTTGAAACAATCTGAAATCACATTGTCTCTGATGATTGCCCTGTACTTGATCTCTTCACAGTATTTCTTTGACGTTTCTGTACTGCATGTAGGTATCTCCTCTGGGTGACACTAGTGCATGGGGGGTCTCTCTCTGTCTCTGGTGTTTACAGTCAGAAATGTCTAAGCCAATTGAGTGGGTTCTCTTGTCTGTCACTGTCTTACCTGCTGCCTCCAATGTGGTTCTCTTTTTTTTTGTTTTCTTTTATTTTTATTTTTTTTTGTTCCCGTTTGAATCCTTGCAGAACACCAGTGTTGCTTCCGCTGCTAGTCGGATGCCGGTGCCCGTGTCTGCCAAATCGAGACAGCCACCAGGGGGCACCGAGAAAGCAGGAAAACAGCAAAAGCTGCAGGACCCTCAGAGGCAGTTCCGACAGGTAGTTTTACTATAGAGCTGCCTTTTGGAGGGCCTCCCTTATTCATGGTAAAGAGAGAGAGAGCGAGAGAGAGTCAGTCACGGTTGAAGTCAGTTAGGTGAGGCTGAGGCTATGGAATGCCTACGCTGTGCGTGTCGTCGGGTTGTGACGAATCAGAGCTGAGCCGACCAGCTTGGATCTGTTGATGCCTGTCTTTACCTGCTTTTTTTGACGGCATGCTTCCAGACTCTTGACTGTTACCTGTATCACCACCATACGCTTCTGCATGCCCACACTCTCCATGGCACCTGTCATCTCCATGAGGACAAAAACAACCAAAAAAAACCCAAAAAGGAATGCTGCTTGTCTACAACTCCAGTTCTCTTTGCGTCCGGCGTCCTGGCAGCTGGCGGGACTGTAGCCGCCTGTCAGCTGCGTGGTGTCCGGACTGTGCACCCCCTTACTAAACCTGCACACCACACCTGGTACCCTCCTCCTTCTCGGCATCCTCTGTTTTACCCAGAGCACAACAGTCACACTAACCCCCGGGGGCAGAAGTTTGAGATGCATTCCCGCACCCCCCTCTCTCTTCTTCTCTCTTCATCTTTCTCTCTTTCCATCTGTCTTTCCTCTCACCCCTTTCCCAGTTGCATTTCAGACCTCACAAATAATTTCTCAGTTAAGACAGATTAAGTTTGCCATGCTTGTGTGTTCATGTGTTCATTTCTTTAAGTCGCGTGTGCGTTCGTGTGGGTGTGTTTCTTAATTTCTTTTCTGTAAATAACTGCTCCTAGGCCATATAGTGATATTAAATGTTGTCTGGCTTTTTATGTATTTATACATTATTTTCCTTTTTTTGACATATCCATATCTCCTGGCATCTTTGTTTGCAGGCTAACGGAAGCGCTAAGAAAACTGGTGGGGAAAATAAATCCAATTCCCCTACTTTACCTGCTTCTAAGATCCCAGCCTTTTATCCTAGCTCTGGAAAAGGCAGCTCTCTATCTGCTCCTAACTCAGATGCTACTAACCCTGTTAATTCCTCTCCCTCTTCCTCCTCTAAGTCTTCCATCCCGAGCCCCAGCCATGCCAACCCCTCCCGCCCTGCCTCCTCATCCTCCCACATCCCCTCCCTCTCTAATGGAGCTCTCAAGCCCCCCAGCTCAACTCACACTGGTAAAGGTCCACATCTCTCCTTCTCACCGCAGACTCAAAATGGCCGAACGTCCTCCTCCTCCTCCTCCTCTTCTTCCTACTCTCCCTCCCCCCTCTCCCCCCTGTCCCCCACCTCCCTGGGTCAAGGTGCGAAGAGCATCCGAACCATACACACACCCATCTTCACCAGCTACAAGCCACACAACGGGAATGGCAGCAAATCCACAGTCCCATCCGCCTCGTCACCCAAGGACACAGCATGATTGCTTTCGTTTGGTGGGTCGCATTGTGTTGCTATTGCAAAGCATCATGGGTGCGCACTGTCTTCCACCAGCTTTTTTTTTGTTCTTTTTTTTTTACTTTGATTTTGTTTTTTCTTCATTAATATTTGAGTTTGATACAGCGGCATTCACTTGGCAATGCTTTGTGTCTCATTTAAGTCATTGAAATAGCATTTGCTCCATTACTAATGTTAATAACCTGATAACTTGAGACAAACCTAAAAAATAAGTGACTAGAGGCATAGAATACTCTGTACATACAACAAAAGACAAAACACATGTGATTTAGTTCTACTGAGCAGTAGGTAATGTAGAAGTTCACAATAACTGACTATTTTTGGTTGTAGTTTCACTCAATATTATTGAAAGTATATTTTTATTAAAGCATTTAGAAGGGATGAAAATATAAAACAGATATGTATTCTGAGTGAGAACATGTAAAACTGCTTTTTATTTTTCCAAAAGAAAACTGGATGACTATAGTCTATTTTGATCTAACATTAGGTTTTTTTATTTTACCACCAATTACATGCCCATATTAAACTTAATGAAAAATTACTGAAATACTGTATGTAAACTGACCTTTTTAAATCCAACTGCATTGACCTTTTTTTGTTTCTTTTAGCCTCCCATTCACTGTCTGTTTATTTTAACAAATAGTATGAGTGATAACTGCTTTTATGACCTTTATCTATTTTTTGTCTTTCGTAGTTATTGTGCCTATTTGCCAAAGTTGTTTGTATTTCATTCTCAAGGTTATACTTATTGATTGAAAAACACTGTGTGGGAATTTTATGTGTACAGATTGGAGTGACAACCACTCCTATACCTTACTCTCTTCAATAGCTTTACTGAGGTCTGTGTTCTTTAAGTTAATGGTTATTGATGTTTAAATGTATACTAAAGGATAGTAACTGACATACTACCACATGTATATAAATGCTTATCTCTTGAGAAACTTAGTATAGTTTTGTTAACATACCAAAGTTTATTTCTATGCATGCCTTTCAGATATTTTAAAAGATATATTTGACGCTAATGTAAAAGAATAATTGTTTGCACAGATAGATTTTGTAAATATTTTGTTTTCTCATTTTGTAAAGCTTTAAACCATATTGCATAAAAGCGCTGTGGTAAAGAAATAATTGTGTTGGTATTAAAAATAATAAAGGGCCGCATGTTTGTAATTGTTTTTATTTACTTTTTTATTTTTTTACATCTGCAAAGTTGATTGCAACTTGGAACACAAGATTTGAAACAGCCATGCAACAGAGTTAAACAACAGTTGAGACCAACAAGCTGCTATAATTTGATCCCCTAAAAAAAAAGATTTGCGGGCATATTCACTCCAAATGTCAGGTAATGAAAAGTGCTATTCAATAAACACAAAGTGGCCTTTTCAGTTGTATTGCCCCTTAACTTTAGATAGCCTCTAGATTTTGTTGAATTCTTTCTGTTTATTTGATGAAGTTCACAATCAGGGCAAGGTAATTCTGATAATTCACCACATGGTGGCAGGCAACTGCTATATATGCATGTTTTTCTATATATGGATTTTTCTCACACCTATGAGAGTAGTCATTTGCACTGTGGTATAAATGGTTTTGGGGTCATTGAGACCGTTCAGAAATAATGTTATTGAAATTATATATTTTCACATATTATTGCAATTGCATTAGGCAATTTTCATAACTGTGCTTTCCTGGTGATGGCTGTTAAAAAAAAAAATCATAGTCATATACAAATGCACTGATTACAAATGAATGTGTTATGAACGGCATATTGCCAAGAATCATACATTCAAATATGTCATTCAAAGTAGGCATCTGTGCACACAAAGGCTTGGCTCTTTGGAAGTGACAGCAGTGAAATTTTAATTAATACACTGCCAGAATGACATCTACATCACCAGTCCTCTCTGGCTTCAGAGAAAATCATTTCTTCATTTGACTAGATGACAAGAAATGTTACATGTAGTACATTGTTGTTAATGTTCAGAATGTTATAAGTGCAGATTCAACAGAGAGATATGGCAGATAAACTTGGCGCCTGTTTTAATAACTGAGCAGGCCGTTCAGCCCAGCTACTACTAAAGTGTACCTATGGCTTAGTTTATCGGTCGGGCGGCCTGTAGCGTAGTGGTTAAGGTAAATGACTAGAACACGCAAGGTTGGTGTTTCTAATCCCGGTGTAGCCATAATAAGATCCGCACAGCCGTTGGGCCCTTGAGCAAGGCCCTTAACCCTGCTTTCCACCAGGGGAGGATTGTCTCCTGCTTAGTCTCATCAACTGTACGTCGCTCTGGATAAGAGCGTCTGCCAAATGCCAATAATGTAATGTAATCTAAAAGCTAGATAGTATCTAGCACCACATGAAGCCTGGTCTTGAAAACCCCCACTACCTCCACTCTGTGACCTGGTAAGCTATTCCACACTCTGACCACTCTCTGAGTGAAAAAAATGTAGTCCATTCTCAACTGGGAAATGTAGTCCCTTTAAGAGTTGATGTGGTTGATAGATGACGTACTGTAGCTGCTTATCTGTAATTACTGAAATTTCAGTTCTTGACCGGCACACTTGGAGAGACAAGAAAGTAAACATGCTTTATATGCATTATAATTTTAGTACTAGTTTATATTTTAAACACACTGAACAAGAAACGGTTTAACAATAATTTCTTGATTATGAATATGGTTCATCCAATTCAAGTAGTTTGAGTAGTGGTGCATTGCATGGTTTTAATCACTAGAGGGCAGCATGCACTATATTACCTGAAATGCTCCTCAACTGAAATGCACCCAATTACTGAGGGCTGCTTTGTGAATGATGCCAAACACTCAAATCCTCTGCATTCGTATTCTCATCCAACACGCTATGAGATATTTATAGAACCACTATCAATGTCATTTTCTTTTCAGTCCAGGAACATTTCATGAAGCCAGAAAACCATTAGCATGTGACCCAAGGACACTTGATTACAAGTGCAGTACAGCGCAGGGGCTTGAGTGGCTGTGCCCTCATAATGGTGCTGAGATGTGGAGGGGAGGGTGCTCAGTCACACTGTCCTGCAGCCCGGAAGGTCAAAGGGCACCGTCGGGAAAGGGACCCACCGAACATCTGAGGGGGTGCCTGTCTCTGTTGGGTCACGGGGTCCGGCTGATGACGCAGA
This sequence comes from Conger conger, assembly GCF_963514075.1. Lineage (NCBI taxonomy): Eukaryota > Metazoa > Chordata > Actinopteri > Anguilliformes > Congridae > Conger > Conger conger. The sequence goes on from NC_083763.1 coordinate 67,004,616, forward strand.
GATGGCTGGGGTCTTCAACCCTGGGTGTGATGCAGTACTGGAGGCTCTCTGGACTGAAGGTAACCGACAAGCCTATGGCCAGGCCTGTTCCTGTCATCGTATTCCTTTGTCCCATATTACAGAAAACAGGAGTGTTGCAGAATTAAAACTGGAGTAAATTTAACATTAAATCGAAGCCATAATGATACATATCATTATTCTTTGGGCTGGCTTTAGTGTCTGTCTCTGATCAGTGAGCTGTTACAATGACCTGCTCAACCAATGGCATAATCTATTCATCAACAATGAGATTGATTTCATTTAACCTATTTCTGAGTTTCCTATATTGCTGATTTGTACATAACTAAGGCTAACTGCTAATATCGACTGCCATACCTCAGAACAACAGAGATAATATGCAAACTGAGGCATATTTGTTTTTCGAAAAAGGTGATGTTTTCTTTAAAAGATCAAAAAGGCTATATTTACATTTTACAGACATTGCACTCTGACAGGAATACAGCATTTCCAACTAATTATTATTCTCAGGTTTGCCAGAAGCTCATCACTCATTATTAGCGCCATTCCAATTACGGACCCATGGGGTTTGAGTATTCACCAGGCTGGATTCATACTCTCTTATCTGCCTGATAATCTACATTTTATAATTAAGATCTGTCACTTATAAAGGGCTTTGTTCAAAGTTAGTTATATATAGTTATTGTTTCAGGATTAAACACAGCCTCTCTTTGCAGGAGGGTTAAAACAATAGTCACATAACATCCATTTATGGAGAATTCTGTGTTTTTTAATAAATGCTCAGAAACCTCCATGAGTGAAAGCCTTTGCTGATATGGACAAAAAAAAAAACACTCAAATTTAATGATTTGCATATTTTTAAACAGTCAATGTGAAATATCACAGGCAAGTGTCCAAAAAAGCGTACTTACCTACTATTGAGTACAACGGTTTCATACATGTGTACACAACTTGTATACTCAATAGGTGTCAAGTAAGCTGTTTTGGAGATGACCTGAAAGTATATAAAGCATGGCCTCATGTTCAGAGATGGGCAAAAATGTGCCTTGTTATAAAATACATACAAGGTAAATATTTTCTATTGAGGTAAATCTAGCTGGCTTATTAGCTGCTACAAATCATTAATAAAATGTGGTAAGGCAGCTTAAGAATACAAATATATTATTCAACTACCAAGCTGTTGGCATGTTGCATTACACCAGATTACATTAATTTAGCAGACAGGCTTATCCATGGTGACTTATAATATGGGAAAAGCAGAAGTACATTCATCTGATTAAATGGAGCAATAGTCCCAGGCCTGCACCACAGACCGATGAGTACAGATGCAACACTATCATTAAAGCAATCGTGCACGCTAACTAGGCTATGAATTTGAATGAAGTATAAATTAAAAATACATAAGCCCACATCCATTACAAGTCCTAAGCGTGTATGAATGTGCACGTGTGTAGAACATAATACAATTCTTCTCAGAGGGATGCATATTGTAAGCTAATGGTTAGCATTACCAGACCAAAACCGTTTAAAGTGGCAGACTGAATCAGACTGAATGTGGGAACTGGGCAAGGCTTCGGATCATGTCCGACCTGCACCACAGCTCAAGATTTATATCAGAAGTTGAAAACGTCAATTAAAAACATCTGTTGCAAATTTTAAATTGAATTTCCAGAAAGTACGAGACCTGACACACAGGCACATCCACGCACAGTTACTGGCAAAGCACAAACCAGGACACTGCCAGAACAGGTTTTTATTATCAGAAATGCCCAAATGTTTAAATCAACAATAAGGAGGCAAATTATTCCTGACCTGATATTCATATTAAAGTGTACTAATTGGTGAGCTAAATTAGAGGATGTTATTTCAAATCATGTCCCAATGTAATTTCATATTCATGTGAACAGCTTCTGTCCTAAAAACTGATCTAACAAGAGATAACATTACACCTTTTTTTGAGAAGAAACAAGTCATGGAATGGAGTTGAAATTGGTGAGTGAATGTGGGACTGTAATGACCTACTCAAGAGAAGTGCATTAATTGCAGAGCATAGCTCATTCCCTGAGAGAAATTACACCTCTATTAAATCTTTGAATGACAAAAGACCTGCTTAAATAATTCAATATGTGAACATTATTTCTGGAAAAAGATGGACAAACAATATGGACTCTGTCTGTTTGCCTAATGGAGGAATGGAGTGATTAGAACCGATGACACACAAGGAGGTTCTGGGTACAAGGCCTGCCAGCCTGGATTATCTCTGGGTGGAGCTTGCATGTTCTACCCATGCGTTTCTGTTTTCTACAGTCCAAAGTTGTAGCTCAGTGACTAGAGATAAGAATTTGCCTCTCTGGCTAGCTTATACAGTGGGAGCAATAATTATTTGATCCCTTGCTGATTTTGTAGGTTTGCCCACTTACAAAGAATGGAACTGTGTAGAATTTTAATCATAGGTACATTTTAACATTGAGAGACAGAATATCAAAAAAATCCACAATAGCAACATCATATAAATTTTATTAATTTTATATCATATTTTCAATAAGTAAGTAAGTATTTGATCCATAGAACAATAGGACTTAATACTTGGTGGAGAAACCTTTGTTGGCAAGCACAGAGGTCAGACGTTTGTTGTAGTTTTTCACCAGGTTTGCACAGATCTTGGGAGGGATTTTGGTTCACTCCTCTTTGCAGATCCTCTCCAAATCCTTAAGGTTCCGAGGCTGTTGCTTGGAAGTTTCAGCACCCTCCACAGATTTAGATGGGATTTAGGTCTGGAGACTGGCTAGGCCACTCCTGGACCTTAATATGCTTCTTTTTGAACACTCCTTTGTTGCCTTGACCATATGTTTTGGGTCATTGTCATGTTGGAAGACCCATCCACGACCCATTTTCAGTGCTCTCACTGAGGGAAGGAGGTTGTCGCCCAAAATTTCCTGGTACATGGCCCCACTCATCCTCCCCTCGATACGGTGAAGTCATCCTGTCCCCTTAGCTGAGAAACACCCCCAAAGCATAAGGTTTCCACTTCCATGCTTCACAGTGGTGATGGTGTTCTTGGGGTTGTACTCAGCAATTCTCTTCCTCCAAACACGGCGAGTCGAGTTGATGCCAAATAGCTCTATTTTGGTTTCATCTGACCACATCACCTTCTCCCAAGCCTCCTCTGGATCATCCAGGTGTTCTTTGGCAAACTTCAGACGGACTTGTACATGTGCCTTCTTCAGCAGAGGAACCTTGTGCGCGCAGCAGGATTTTAATCCTTCACGGTGTTGTGTGTTACTGATGGTTCTCTTCGTGACTGTGGTCCCAACTGCCTTCAGGTTATTAACAAGCTCCTCCTGTGTAGTACTGGGCTGATCCCTGACCTTTCTCATGATCATTGATATCCCATGAGGCGAGATCTTGTGTGGCACCCCAGACCGAGGGAGATTGGCGGTGACTTTGTGTTTCTTCCATTTTCTAATAATTGCTCCAACAGTTGTTAACTTCTCACCAAGCTGCTTGTTTATTTTCTTGTAGCCCATCCCAGCCTTGTGCAGGTCTACAATTTTGTACCCGATGTCCTTAGACAGCTCCTTTGTCTTGGCCATGGTGGAAACGTTGGAATCTGATTGATTGTGTGGACAGGTATCTTTTATACAGCTACATAACGATGTAACGAGTTGATACAGGTGTTTTGGGTAATGAGTTGAGATTAGGAGTGCTTCTTAATGGAAAACTAACTGGTCTGTGGGAGCCAGAATTATTGCTGATTGGTAGGGGATCAAATACTTATTTCATGCAAAAATACGATAATACATTTATAAAATTTATATGATGTTGTTATTATTGATCTAACATATTTATTATTATGATTAAAATTCTACACAGTTCCATTCTTTGTAAGTGGGCAAACCTACAAAATCAGCAAGGGATAAAATAATTATTGCTCCCACTGTACCTCAAAGGGCTCATACGAGTACGCCACGTCAGATTCAACAAACACACCGTCAGTAACTTCTGCCCGAAATGAAGTTGTCCATTATGATACAGCATATATGTTACTGTAGGTGGGTTCTGTCGGATAGATGGCCAACAGGATTCACAAGAACAGCGACGAATGATACTTTCTGGCAAAATGTAATAATGGCGGATCGTTAAACGAATGAGCTGCGTAAACATGCACTGCAAGACTCCTATGACAGCTCATAAATGTTGTTCCTACCTAAGAAAAAATTGTAAATTAGAGAAAACTCTCTTAATTCACTCCTTTACACAATTCAAGAACAAATCTGTTCTTGCATGAGGCCCATTGATTCCTGAGCTAGAAGTATAGATAGAACTATAGATAGGGTATGTTTCTTTTTGTGCCATCTTTAGAGCTTGTCTATTGATCATCTTGGGGAGAATGCAGTCTCTGGATGGTAACAGCTTTTGACAGGTTTTGCTTTGATGAAAGGGTCTCCAAATGAGGTTTGTTTTACCATGCGTCACCAGCAGGGCAATCCGATTTCTTGTGTCTTTTTTCTTCTAATTTAAATAATCTAGTACTCATAGCGCAGAAGAAGTCCTGACTGAAAGAAAATGGGTCCAGGTTATGGTACTGCTTATCTCTACAATGTGTTGTGAGCAGCATTTCCTGTTTGGATACATAACAGATGCAATTATTGTTCCATCTTTCAACTAAAATCTGTAATTATAGTCATTTAGTCATTGAGATATACTCTCAGTGAGCACTTTATTAGGTATTTTTTTAACTTCTACTGCTGTAGCCTATCCACGCTGAGTTATGTTTTGTGTGTTCAGAGATGTTCTTCTGCGTACCACTCTTGTAATGTGTGGTTATTTGCGTAACTGTCACCTTCCTGTCAGCTTTGACCAATCTGACCATTCTTCTCTGACGTCTCTCATTAACAAGGCATTTCTGTCTGCAGAACTGCTGCTTTTTTTTTTTTCACCATTCTTTGCAAAATCTGGAGACTAGTGGGCATGAAAATCCCAGGAGATCAGCAGTTTCTGAGATACTCAAACCACCCTGTCTGCCACCAACAATCATTCCACGGTAAAAGTCACTTAGATCGCATTTTTTCCCCATTCTGATTCATGTGAACAATACCTGAAGCTCCTGACCCATATCTACATGATTGTAAGCATTACACTGCTGCCACACAATTGGGTGATTAGATAATCGTATGAATAAGTAGGCGTAATGAAGTAAAAATGTTCCAAATAAAGTGCTTGTATATTTTATTACAACCATTATAAATCTTGCCCATTCAGGCTCAATGTTCTTTGCTAGTTCTTCTCTTATATAGACTTTTGGAGCTGTTAATTTAGTTGTTAAAGCCTTCCTGATGTGAAGATGGAGCCTAGGGAGAAACTACATCTTGGCAGGAGACGAGACAATTTTTCTGTATAATTATTTTGACTTTTTTTTAATTGGGAATGCAAATTCTAACGCCAGGTCTATTTCTCCAAGGAGTAAGTCCAAAGAGAAATAAAAACAATTACACACCCTTCAGACACTGTGACAGTTCCTTCTGTTCCATCAGTCTCAGCAAATGTCCTACACAGAGAGGGACACAGTCGTGTGAAGAAGGTCACACAATGGACTTACTTCTTTTGGGATTACTTACATACATGCATACATACCTGTACATACATACATACATACATACATACATACATACATTCATGTGTACGTACATACATGCTTACAGGCATACACACAGACACACATACATATACATACATATATAGAGGTACGCACACACACACACACAAATATACATACATACATACATACATAGAGGCACACATACATACATAGAGGCACGTACACACATATATAAATACATACATACATAGAGGCAGACACAGACACACACATACATACAGTAAATTCAGACATACAGACCAAAATAAAAATAAAAAGATTCCATCTAGATGTTACAGGAGAGCTCACTGAGATCACTCTACTGTGAGAAGCCTGGGGCTAACCTTAGATGACCAGCTGGCCTTACAAACCCCACCAGAGGGTTTATGAATGAATGCACAAATAAGCATCTCACAGTGAATGAACTGAAATATTTCAGACAGTAACTCGCTTTAATATTTTTATTCAAACAAAGCTTAGAGCTTACACATTCCAGAGGTAAATGAAAGTGGGTAACCATGTGTGTGAGTTAGGGACAACTCATCAATCATGATCAAGGACTGCGTCGACATGAAACAGCATTGCCTCCTATCAAGAAAGATTTCACATTTGGACATGATGTAAAATCAAAACAAGATGGAAGAAAATGTGATTAATTAGATCTGGCTGTAATTAAGACATTCACATGAACATAGCAGCCCTGTTTTGGCATCTCTACACAGGCTGCCTGTCAGCTATGGAATTGACATCAGTATCCTGCTGTTGCCTTTCATGGCGTGTCTATGATATTGACTATTGACCCAATATTCTTGAAACCGCTTCAGCAGCATCTGGCTCCCTTCCCTGGCACACACAAATAAGCACACACACACACACACACACACACAGACACACACACACACATATATGAATGCGTGTGTCAGAGCCAAAACCCACCTCTATTGAGTTGCTTTTTGATGGGCCAAACTCTTGTACATCTCTATTTTATTTGCTTCAAGTGTTTATGATTGGTTTTTATTGTATTTTGGTATTTTGAGATTTGAAAATTAAAAGCATGTGTGTGCGTGTGTGTGTGGGTGTGTGTGTGTGTGTGTGTGTGTGTGTGTGTGTGCTGAAAGGGGTGGGCGGGGGTTGCATGATATATTTGTTAAATATAAAATTGATGTGCAGGAACAAGAAAGACTGAAAAACAGTTAATGTCCTGCTCTTGTATCAACTTCATTTCATTTTTGAGCACACTGTTTCACCTGAATAATAACAAGGCACCATGGAACAAAATGTTGTGTCCTTTTTAATTCATTATCAATCCATGATTAATCAAGGTCTTCTTTGGTTTGTCATAATTTGATTAACTGACATCCAGTTAACCACACTGATTGGCCTGTGCTAACTCTTTTTTCCAACTAGTGGGCAAACAAGGCACAGGCAGCTGAGCGAATGAGTGAGCCAGTGAGTCAGTGAGAGACAGAGACTGCTGTTTCGAGATCTGTTCAGTCCAGGGGTGTCCACCTCAAACTAACAAAACCCTGGTGAGTCACAGTGTCTACAGGGTTTGTGCTTTCCTTTCCATCAACAGCCAATTTAGGCCTCGAAAACAAGGTGCGCGGACTCGATCGCCAGCCAGCGACTTAAAGGAATCAGTGTGTGCTGGAGCACACCAAAAGCCTGCGGACCCTGCAGACCTCCAGGACTGGAGGCTAACCCCCCTGGCCCTGTTTTTACAGCCACAGCACTAGCCCAAATAGACTGTGCTTGAGGTCAAGGGAACTCCAGTGTTGCGAGGCAGAGAAAACACTGCGGTATGGAGACGATACAAAGAACATAAAACAGCCGATACATTGTAATTAAGATGTCACATTACCCCAAAAAGTTTCTTTAAGAGAGGCTCTACATCTTACTCAATTTCGTGTGGTTTACTCATTCTGTAAGAATTAGAGGCAAGTCAGCCCATTGCAAGTTACGGATCTGAAATGTAAATTATACGCCATCATGTTTTCCTTCAGAAAAAATGGTTGCTATTCTTACTAATTGGACTGGGAAAACATCAGAAACAGTTATAAAATGTATCTTCGCAAATTAAGCCATTTTGTATGATGCTTCAATATCTTGGGCAAATTGCTTTTGGCTTCCGTGTAGACTGATTATTGTGTGATGGCAGTTTAAAGTTGCACATTCAAGTCCTAATGAAACAATCATTCTGCCAAATCAAATCATTTGAACAAATTATAGGCGCAAACGACAATGCAATTGAATGAAATTCAGTTTTTGATGTACATAATCTTTTGCAAAAATTCTGCCGTATTGTTTTTAATAGGCCTTTCTAAGCATCCAATCAAAAGGCAATTTATTTTGAAAACATATAAACCGGAGTGCATTGTTACTTCAGATTATTGTTACATAATGTTAATGTTTAAGACTCTCTTTCCACCTAAAGCCTCAGTGAGGCCTAGACTAGTCCACATGAGGAGCAAAGACACAGAACCCAAACACAGGATTCATTGTCAGTGTAAAGATAAAACACTCATATTTCACTTTAACAATTCTATCTTGACAGCAGAGAATGGTAAAACATTAAGCCAGTACGTTGTAGCTAATATACCGTATGTCTTACTCTTCTGAGCTACAAGCCTGTCATTCAGCCATGAACTTGTGACAGTTATTCTTACAATATACCCACAACATAATGAGAACAAATAATGAAATTAATCAAAAATGTTTTGTGACATGTTTGAAATGGTTATTAAAAATAGAAAAGGTGTTCCACTTTGTATTGTTTTTTTATTTTTTATTTTTAACTGTAACAGATTCTATAGAACTGCAGATTATGTTGGTCTTCCCGTGATGGACACTTGTGTAAGCACATTTCCTGACAACGCCGGATGAAGCTTTAGTTTTACAGGAAATCATAAACATACAATTTCATCAGAGAAAGCACAATTTAATTTGCTTACTTACTATTAATTAGCTTGTTAAAATAATTATCACACATGCAAATTCCAGAATTAATTAATCCCAAAGCATATCCACTCTAATTAGCCTATAATTTTAAATCATTTTGTATTTAAAACAAAAGATACAGTCCAGATGTTGAGATGATAAAGAGTAATTAAGAACACAATAATTCATTTTAGCATCTAAGGTTAATTAGAACTGTGACTTTTCCCCAATACTTTATTGGAGAAGTGCATCAACAGGCCTAATCTTTGAGGACATTCACAAACCAACAAGGAACTTTCTGCAATTTAATCAAAGATGTGTGTCCTAATTTGCATTTATAATTAACAAAGGCGACAATTAGCATGTATGTAAATCAACCAATCTATTTTAACTGCCATTTATTCCAGTTGGCTTTATACATGGATGCAATGTACAATGTGTGCTTTATTTGGTTATTCCATAAATAGAATTGCTATGCTGTACATAAACATTAAAACTTTATTGTAGATAAATATTCAATAGGAATAACCAATTGTTTGGAATCTAATGTTTCCTTTTCATTGTGTTATAACTGAATAAAATTCGTAATCAATTGTTATTATTGGATATCAGAGAGACATTGTAAACCTCATGCCATACTTTATGTGATAGACAAATCCATGCATTGCTTTCATCGAACACACATAGACTGATTGATGTTGATATTTCAGAATTTTTCTTCATCCCAGGGATTATATGAAGATTTTTTATGAATTATGTTTGGAGCACACTGTACTCTGTCCCTATAGTTACGCCATAAACCGCTGTAGGCCAGGGATATTTTTTACCTTTTCTTCTTTAGAAGATGATTCTGAACTTTTGGAGACTGAGAAAGTGTTTCTGTGTAAAATATACTACACTTTTCAGCCAAGTGATTTATGATGGTCGTTCAGGAAAGAGAAATAAGATTCTTGTGTTTGCACTCAGGAAACACCAATCATACTGTAACTTCAGGCCTATCGCACTGCCGTAACACCCCAGGAGGATGCATGCCAACACACAGGCCCTTAACCAGGTGAGGAGCTAACAGATCACACACAGGAATATACTAACAACCTAAGGAAATAAATACATCACGAAAACATTGAAACCATTCATAACATTTCAGAATATCTATGCAATACAAAACAAAGTATTGCCCTTTTCAATCAATCGAAAATCTGCTGTGAAACTAACTAGCATTATTCTGACAAAACAAATCGTATGATTGCGGCATATTGCAGTTTGTTCCATTTCCATAAAGAGTGATACCCTGTTGACTGGAGCTCTCCCAGCCTTTATGCGGTTATTCCCCTTGCAGCACCTGCCGCGGCAGGCGCCGGCTCGGGCCGGATTACGCAGAGAAAGTAGGGCAGACGCTGCATTAAGTGCAGGCGTCTCAACACGATGCGCCTCTCGGGAGACCCATCAGCGCTCACATCTGAAGAGCGGAATTAGAAGAAACACAATGAAGAGTCATTATATAGGACGAAGCAGTGCGCGGGGCGGACTGCCGCTGAGTCAGAGGACCTAATGAGTGTGTTGGGCAGGTGTTTCTCTCTGTGACATTTTACTTTGAGGGGTGAGGCAATCGCTCCTCTCAGCGCCTCTGACCATTGCGCTGTACGATGAGAGTGGTGTCCATTGCAACACGCCATCTTGCCTTGTTAGTGTCAGAGAGAAGCCTGATGACGCATATCCTTAAGAGCTTCATAAGTTTGACCCCTCCGGGATAACCATAGAGCGAACCGTATAGAAATACACAGGTACTTTCAACCTAAGGCCAGACATATGAAGACGTCCAATGGGAAGGCGGGGCCGAGGCCCACCCGGGGCAGACAGCCTCAGCTGCCCTGTTGACAGATCTGTATTCAGGCCGTACGCGCCTTCCTCGTGCTGATTACTGCATTGACACATAATAGCTGTGTTACGTTGGAGTCGGCACAGGGAAAGGATGTATAGCTCTGAACTCATCAGCATGGGTCCTCCAGACCGGCGTCCTCGCCTGATGACACATCAGGCCGTGATTATCAATAGCCTCTTACTGCCACGCAGATTAGACAGCCGGGTTCTTCACACGCAGTGATGTGGCTCCAATAAAACACCAGGAATCGGTATCTGAAATAATGCTATAATTGTGGCGCCAACACAAATCCTGTGAAATCTTTACTGTTTGGGTTCTGTGTTGAAAGTAACAGGTGTCTGGCCACAAGAGCGGGGGGAACAAAAGTAGCTAATGGCTAATTATACAAAATATAATGATAATAATAAAAATAATAATAATAATAATAATAATAATTATTATTATTATTATGATTATTATTATTATTATTATTATGTTGTGTGCAGAATAACTGAATGGCTACCTTTAAGTATACTTCTTTTTAAGTGTACGTGTCTGTGTGAGTCTGTGTCTGTGCCATTCTTCTGATTTATTGAAACGCTTTTATTTTTTGAAACAATGATATAACACTTACAGCTGCCATGGTTTATAGATTTGATAAGGTGTGCTGATGCTCCACAGAGGTATCTATCTTCTGTACTACTCCAAGAGAGAAGCAGAATTACTAGGATCTCAGTGCTGCTCTGTTCCAGTGAGTGCTATTGCATCGGAATATCTCTCTCTCACCCCCACCTCTCTTCCTCTCTCTCCCGCTCTCCCCCTCTCTCTCCCTCTCTCCCCCTCTCTCTCTCCCTCTCTCTATCTCTCTCTCACCCCCTCTCTCTTCCTCTCTCCCTGCTCTCTCTATCCCTCTTTCTCCCTCTCTCTTTCTCTCTCTTGCTCCCTCTTTCTTTCTCTCTCTCCCCCTCTCTCCTCTCTTTCTCTCTTTTGCTCCCTCTCCTCTTCTCACCCCCCTCTTTCTCTCCCTCTCTCCCTCTCTCTCTCTCACTCTCTCTCTCCCTCTCTCCCTCTCTTTCTCCCCCCTCTCTCTCACTCTCTCTTACTCTCTCACTGTCTATCCCTCTCTTTCTCTCGCTCTTTCTCTCTCTCACTCTCACTCGCTCTCTATCCCTTTCTTTCTCCCTCTCTCTTTCTCTCTCGCTCCCTATCTCTTTTTCTCTCTCTCTCACTCTCTCTCTCTCCTTCCCTCCCTCCCTCTACTAGGTAATGAAGCCACAGAGAGTTAAACTCTGTGCTTAGGCCTGTGCCTTCGCACCATCAATCATATTTAGCAGGGCAACCTTTCTCCCTCTGCCCACACTCTCCAGCCAAAGTCCTGTGTAATCAGTGCCAGTGTGTGAACATACTCAGCCTATTGAAATGTATGCAAGCCTTGGTAACTTGGTCATTTCAATATACAATCACTGAACACTTTGTTAGCAACACTATACTAATGTACAACTGATGCTTCTCATTCACCCATTCATACACACACTCACACACTCACACACTGAGGGTGATTGGCTGCCATGCGAGGCCCCGACCAGCTCGTCAGGAGCATTTGGGGGTTTGGTGTCTTGCTCAGGGACACTTCGACACAGCCCAGGCGGGGAATCGAACCGGCAACCCTCCAACTGCCAGACGTCTGCTCTTACTGCCTGAGTCATATCGCCCCACATGGTGAATTAGGCTGCCTGTTGACACAAGGCAGGTTGGGTCCATGGATCCAAATTCTGACCCTACCATCTGTATGCCTCAGCATAAATCAAGATTCATCAGACCAGGCTATGTTTTTCCAGTCTTCAGCTGTCCAGTTATAGTGAGCCTGTGCCCACTGCAGCCTCAGCTTTCTATTCTTGGCTAAGAGAAGTGGAACCGATGTGGTAGTTGCTCTGCTGTTGTAGCCCATCCACCTCAAGGTTTGATGTGTTGAGTATTTTGATGCTTTTCTGCTCACCACAATTGTGCAGAGTGGTTATCTGAGTTATTGTAGCCTTTCTGTCAGCTCAAACCAGTCCCCTTTGACCTTTCTCATCAACTAGGCATTTCTGTCTGCAGAGCTGCCGCTCCCTGGATGTTTTTAGTTCTCCACACAATTCTGAGCAATCTCTAGAGACTGGCACCAACAAGCCATGGTCGAAATCAGTGAGATCACATTTTCTTCCCCCATTCTGATGGTTGATTAAATGAAGCTCCTGACCCGTATCTGCATGATTGTATGCATTGCACTGCTGCCACACGATTGGCTCATTAGATAATCGCATGAATATGTTGGTGTACAAAGTGCTCAATGGGTGTATAAAGAAAAGCCATGAGATGAAAATATTTTCCTCCCAAATTAAAATTCCTAGTTGTATTCCTAAGCTCTTCATCACAGCCACAACTCTGCCCATAAATGAACCTGAAATGAAATAGAACCTCATCTGAACCTGCAGACAGAGTCAGCCGTCGCTACCTTTCTCCCTGCAGTCCACCAGCTGTGTGGTCACAGTGTGGGAGGATTGCACTTCTTACGCAGCTGCTCGTCTATCGTGGGATATCGCTCTTCAACAATTAGACAAATTACGCTTCTCCCCGCTGGTCTGCCTGCCTCAGCCAGCAAGATGCAAGAACAAACCGCAGGGCACAGCACAACAGTCACATCAAGGGTATTAGCAGGGCTCACTGATCTGACTGAAGTCGACCTGCTGAACCTAAACGAGATTACGCTTAATGCGCATTTTCCACATCGAATGGATGGACTTTGTTTTAAATAAAATGGTATTTAAAAACAAAGATTTTAGGTGATTCAACTAAATTTGATTATTTACTTTAGCACATGCATACACTGCTGGGCATTTGTTGTTGCGATGGAAATTAGTGGTCTCTTTTATTAATGCAATTGATATCAGTAAAATATCAAACATTATAATAAATATATGTCATAGGGCTATAGATCAGGGTGAACATGGTGCACATAGAGTGGATGTTTGTGTATCAGCATTATAATTTTGATATGTCGTGTCAATTAAATATTTTCTAAAATTTATTAAATCTGCATTACAGTCCCTCTTTCAAGTTTATTTCAGGAAATGGTATCATTGGAGAATTAATCTCAGAATAAATCACAACACAAAATATTTCACAAGTATTCATATTATTCCCCTGGACGTACAGAGAGAAGATCATCAGCAATGGCAGATGAAATCACAGGCTGGGTACAATGCTATGAGCTCAGGCATGATGCCAATCAGGCCTGGCAATGAATATTCATCACTCTTCAATATGCAGAAAATAATATATTTTACCATGCACCCTCTTCTGACAGGGCAAAGAAATATATTATTGACGTTTCAGAAAACCCTATGAGATTACTCAACACACTGAGACCAGTGCTTTAGAGCTGCTCATTATCCAAATATATGACAGCTCAGTTGTCACTTCCAGGGTTTTAAAAGAAGTTCTTCAACTGTTCATATACAGAAGAAAACATATGGGAACAACTGGAGAGTAAATATGAAGAGCTGTTAATGCAAGCATTAGCTTGAAACTAGCAAGAATGTGCTTTACGTAATATTTAATGCCACTAAAGTCATTTTTCAAAAATGGATGTGAGATTGCGTCTGACAGGGTCTGCCTCATGAAAAGCATAGCTGTCTTGGCTGACATGTATTTTGGGAGTGCCAATTTGCTTTATGATACATTTTAGGAACATATTCTGTCCACATTGAGCAGTTTCAATGGATCATATTTTAGAGGCACTCTCTCTTGAGGTACTTCTGGCTGAAGGCTCCCAGTAAGAAGTGCATTATTTCAATTAAGAGGAATGCTTGTCCAATTTTTTACATTACAGATATTTTGAAAAACATTTTTAAGTATACTTAAAATCAATAGAAAAAGTGCAGGGATTTTTTATTACAAAATATTTTTTCAGTTTTCCATTGAATAATTCATAATTGATCACATCAAAGGAAGATCACAATACATTTATATTGCCGGGAATACATTTTGATTACCTTTTATTTGGTCAATTTTTTGTCATTTTCAGTTCAACTTGGACTGCCTAAAATATTCTAAGTAGGTCACTGAATAAATTATGGAGCATTGAAGTTTAATCATTGCTGTGATGTAGCTGGCTTTCCAATGCAAGGCTGTGATTATCAGGCTGCTTCGTTTAACAGTGAGGCAAGATGGGAGAAATATCATGTGGGCAGACTCTGAGGACTCTGATGCAGGTATGCATCAGTGTTCTTCTGCCCTGGTCCTTATCATGTCTAATCATTTCACTGGCAGCAGTGTTCTCCTGCACTGGTCCTTATCATGTCTAATCATTTCACTGGCAGCAGTGTTCTTCTGCACTGGTCCTTATCATGTCTAATCATTTCACTGGCAGCAGTGTTCTCCTGCACTGGTCCTTATCATGTCTAATAATTTCACTGGCAGCAGTGTTCTCCTGCACTGGTCCTTATCATGTCTAATAATTTCACTGGCAGCAGTGTTCTCCTGCACTGGTCCTTATCATGTCTAATCATTTCACTGGCAGCAGTGTTCTCCTGCACTGGTCCTTATCATGTCTAATCATTTCACTGGCAGCAGTGTTCTCCTGCACTGGTCCTTATCATGTCTAATCATTTCACTGGCAGCAGTGTTCTTCTGCACTGGTCCTTATCATGTCTAATCATTTCACTGGCAGCAGTGTTCTCCTGCACTGGTCCTTATCATGTCTAATCATTTGACTGGCAGCAGCACATGATGTCCACTTCCATTTGGGGTCCATGCTCTCAATAGATACACTGTGTGTGCCAATATAGACGTATTTTCCTAGAATATATACGTACAATGTATGAATAACTGAAACCTTTTATCAAATAGAGGTGTCTTTCCCACACAGCCACACTGTATTTATTAAACTAGCTAAGCTGAATATACAGCACATTACTCCACAAATCATTTTTAGTATTATGGCTGTGTAGATCTAGAAAGGGCTCCACGCTATGCTGTGAATGTTCACTGTTGTGATGTGTGAAATTATAATGAGCATACAGTCTCATGCATGCATTTAAACCCATCCATGCTGAAGCTTGGGAGGACACAATTGCATTCTGGTACAGATGAGAAATTGATATTATGATGTTACGCTCGTAACAATTATGGATAAACTGCGTGTTTATAGGTATCACACAATGATGATTGAAAGTTAAATAGGCTTGGCACAACCTGCTGCCATTTTAGCTTGCATAGCTGGCAACAGTAATGCAGTGGAAAATATGAGCAGTGGCTCGGTCATGTAGGAAGGCAGGAGCAAAAACTCCTGACCTGGACCCTGTTCCACAAGGTATGATTACTGACTTAGCCAGATAACTGCACAGAGTAGAACCCAGCTCTTTTTAATTCAGTCCAGATTGTACATCTTCACCAGTGGCAAAAAAAAAAATCATTGGACCCCACGTTTCTCATTTTTGCCACACATTTAGATATGTTGGTAGGTGGCAGCACAAACCAGTTATAATTACAGTTACTGTTACGAGTGACAGAGACATGTCATATAATTCCGTCATATCTATTCATATAAATACGGGGGGATGATTGCATAGCATATTGAAATCTGAGAAATAATCAAGTAAGCGTTCCGAGAAGTCCCCACAATCCCATCACACCCAGGAAAAAATGAATCTTTCTCATCAACTTTAATAAATGAGTTTGCTGCTGTATTCAGGTGTTATCATTCCAGAGCTAACGTGGTGCCAAGGGGAGGCCCTTGCTTGCTTCAGTCTCCTTCCAGTCCTCTGGATGTTACAAATGCCACACCCAGTGCTTCTCACTCAGCACTACTCCCACACAGGAACCGAGACTGGCGGGTCCTGCATCAGGCAGTTACTTTGCCAGTTGAACACACTGACTGCAGTTCCCTTTCTTTGTGTGAAGTGTCTAACGTGTCCTTAGCTTCACCCTGTCATTTATTTTCTGCTGTTTTGTCACGATGCCCTGCGATTCCAGCTATTTATAGTCAAGTTAGGTTACCTATTTAAAGTGAAGTTGGTCCAGCTATCATTCCTGCATGTTTCTTTGTTGAAGATGAATGCAAGTTGTTGAAAATCAAATAAGATCAAATAAATTACAATGGTGTGACAATTCCTTAAGAAAGAAAGCTATATTTAGGCCTTAGATCCTAAGATAAATACACACAATTCTGAAAAGAATTCTGCTGTCATCATTATTAACTGTTTTTTTGTGTAATAATTCATATAAAAATGTGTGTGTGTGTGTGTGTGTGTGTGTGTGTGTGTGTGCGTGCGTGCGTGCATGCGTGTGTGTATGCATGTGTCCATCCTTGTTCAATAATTTGTAATCATATCAGTTTGGTTAACATGATAGGCTAATACGAAAGGAATCTTTGCAGTTGTAGAAGCACTTTGTCAAAATTACAGCAGTCCGATTAAGACTGCAATCTATTTTTATTCTTGTACCTCTCGCTGTCCACCCACACTTCCCCATGCAATAGTGATAGATAGAAAGATGTTAAAATTACCACCAGAGATATGAATGTATTTGTCTCTGTCAGCTGGGCCAGTTTCTGCAGGCAAAGTTGGCTTGCTTTAAATGCAAATTCTATTATATCAACTCTGATAAATTTCCTCTGAGTAAATGTTACCTTGTAAATGTGGTCCCTGTTGGACTGATAATACATCTAATTTTAGACTTACTGTCTAAAATGGCGGCAAGGGGCCAGACTCTCAGAATCAGGAACAAAGAAAATATTTTTCAATATTAGAAAAAAATGACATTGATATAATTTAAATATCAGGAAAAATACTAATTCATATTATGTATGCATTACAATGACAGAACAGTCCACATTCGTGTTTCTCCTTTAAAGACTAATGTGGAACAAAAACCACAAGCCTAAAAAACATTTCATCATAAAATAAATGTAAAGTGTTCCTTCGTGCCACACCTGTCATAGCTGTGACCTTCTTTTTGCGGATATCTATCACGGTGTCAGACGTGTTATTTCCCTAAAGCCTTTCTGTGACCTTGGTATGGCACTTTAAATTTCACCTCCACTGGCTGTTCACCCAAAACCAAGAGCCAGGGGACATCTTCAGGCAGAACATTCCTTTAGAGGCAATTTCCTCATACCAGTAAGACCTTCAACAATTCATTACCAATTTTAATTAATTTCTCATCTTTTATGAATAATTAAAAAAATTAGGTGCACGGACATGCTCTTGCAATCTACTTAATTTATGTCCATTGCAGGAACAGACGTTTAAGGGAACTTAATAGACAGGCCAGTGACCTATCCTAGCAAGCTGTAATGTGAACCGGAATCACATATTTCAAAAATATATTTCTGCAGTATGTTAAAGCCATTGATCCATTAAAGTTATTAATTCAGTTGCATTGGTTTGATCTATCTGTTGTGTATGCCTTATATAACGCACCCTTCTGTTAAACTATTGCAAAATGTTTGATTCCATGTTTTTTAAAATGCCAATATTATTACAGTTTATGGATTTGGATGTTGGATGGATGTTAGGGAAAGCTACATATTAAATGGATAAGTACCCAGAAAATAACTCTGTTTAAGGCCAGTTCTTTTGTTAATACCATGTTCTTTTGATTTGACATTTTCACAAGAGGTTATGTTATTTCATACTAGTTTGAGAACATGAAAGACAAACAGTTCCAAACAGGCAACATAAACTTACAGTCCTCCTGGATGGTACTTCCAGACAAAATGCCGGCAACCATGGTCAGGGTTAATCTCTTGCATAGTCACCTTTAGTCATTGATCGTGGGATTTGGTCATCAGAGGCTTCCCCATCTCTTTACTGAGTTTTATGGTCGAGCAGGTGCCTGCAACCTGCTTTCGCCACCTGTGCACAAAGTGTAGCCCTCCAGTGCAGTGAACCCTGCTAGAAAAATAAGTGGCAGATGGCAACACAGATTTCTAAGGATGCACAGGCACCTTGCTCATCCACACTCTCCCTAACAGATGTTGTCATTGCCGTAATGGGACAGGAGATCAGCTGCTATTGGGTACGGCAAACAGGGGCAAAAATTCACCAATTAGAGCATGATGAATGATTAAAATGAAAACAGAAACTATGCGATGAAAGAAATTCACAAGAGGTACATGTAGGCTGTAGTTGTGGTTGATGGTGGACAACTAGCCATGCACAGTCGCAAACCTGCGTTAACCTTTTGATTTTGTCAATGAACACATTCCAGATGTTACACTACTGTCTCATTCCCCACTTGATGCTTGTAATTTGTCAACTGGTCAACTCTGTCCTGTTGGGTAACTTTTATGTCAGGTCTCCCTCGTGAAATAGATTTCTACAGTATCTCAGTGTGGTATTCCAGGTTAAACAATGTTTAAATAACTAAACTTCCTCCAGTAGGGAAATATGCAGTTGTTTAATATAAAAAAATAATGGCACTAATGTCAGTGATGCTTACCTCCTTCAATTCATAGCAGATTGCAATGCAGCATTAACCTGACTAGAAATGCCAAATTTATTCAACATTTATACTTAATAATGAAAGGTAAGTTAAGGACAAATATCGACTGAATGCAGGGGGGTTTATGTATTCTGACATTTGACATTCTGACAGGTTTTCTTAAATAGAATGCTACCTCCAATTTGTGACACTTTGCAATGTTTCTCCTGGGGAGAAAGAGCTATAATAACAGATTCAGGTCTGTTTAAATTTGCCATAATCATTTGTTTATAAAAAGCTGTTTTAGCTGAGTTGCTTTCTGAGTAGAAACAATTAAACTACCTGCTTGTGGCACCAACATCTGGGGTTTCCAAGTAAACTCATAATCGACCTCAATGAGACCTGAGGCGAGGCCAGTACCCGGAACCTCAAATGACCTTGTAAAACGTGAAAAGCCTGGCAGCTGATGCAATTTCAGAATGTGAATATGCAAAAGGTGAAGTCATTCTGCATTCTGTTTTCTTCCAATTTTCTTGTTTTCATACTGCAGTGAACATAAACAGCCAATAATCACATACACTGTGGGAGGAAAAAAATAGTCTTAGCTTGCACTAAGAGGGCACGTATGGATGTACCATTAATCCATTGGGTTTGTGTAACAATTGGCTATTTTCCAGGCTGTCAATCTCAATTAGAAATTCAAATGAACATTTAAATGAGGCTGTTGGACATTCTAGAAGGCTGCTTATGTGGGAGGCAGTTATGAGGGAGTTTGTAATGGATGGAGTAGTTAGGAACTCACAAAGCAAGCAGTGGTTTGCTGTTATTTTGATGCAGGGACATTTCACATTTAGGCATTCAGCAGGTGCTCTTATCTGGAATGAAAAGGGCCTGCAGAGTTCTGGAAAAGGGGTGTCTTGTGAACAGATGAGACCTGACCTTTCTCCCGGCTCTTTTATGTGCTTCTTAGCAAACTGTAACCTGGCTATCCTGTTTTTTCCAGTCAACTTGTGGTTTACGTCTTGCAGTATAACCTCTGTAGTTCTGTTTGTGAAGTCATCTATGGGCAGAGGTCACTGACATTCCAGCTGAAGATGGACAGGTGTTTGGGGGTTTTCTTAATTATGGTGAGAATTCTTCGGTCATCAACTGTCAAGGTCTGTGAGATTACTGAACTCACCAGTGCTCTCTTTGTTTTCTTAATGATTTTCCAAACCATTTATTTGGCCTGTTTCTTGGACTTTCTTCTTTCTGGGCCTTGCAATGGCTTCATTGACTTGTCACAACTCTGCTCCTGATGTTGACAAAATCCAATAACAGACTTAAAAGGCAATCAAAAGACTAGACTATCAATGAAGATACTGAAACCTTCACCAAGGAAGAAACTGAACACACCAGATGTATCAGAAACACAGGTAAACCAGTTTGTCCTAAATATTATGGTGCTCTGATAATGTGGTAGTGGGGTAGGGTATGTATAATAAGGTCTGTAATTCAGACATTGGTTCACTCAGTGTGGATGTAAATACCCTTCAAATTAAAGCTGACAGTCTGCATTTTATCCTCACATTCAAAGCTTGTGTCACTGTCTGAATATTTATGGACTGCATTGAGTGTGAGTGACTGAGTTTAATATGAGGTTTGATATAGAAAAGAAGAGGCATGTAACTAAGTGTACAGTCCACTTGTTCAAAAGGATGTCAGCGGTTACATTTGAGCAAAAATAGACATGCACACTTTCCAAGAGTTCCCATTTTCAGTAAACAAATATGTGGCTGGAAGCAGCAGTTTCCTCAGACATATCCTAGCAAGATTACAACTGTACCAAAATAGACTGGCACATCTTCCTGAGTTGACATAGTACAAGCATCTATTTTAAAAATGTTGTAGTGAAAATAGTTTCTAAAATATTATTTATTTTATTATTGAATTATAAATGAATACTAGGATTCTTTTTTTTTAGGTTTTAATGAATACTTTTAGGTAGCAGTGAACAAAGTGAATTTCATTTTAATGCACTAATCAAGAAATTTAATGAGGTCGCAGACAAGGCCTGTCCTTGCTTCGCATGATAATCTTAAATTGAGACCATCAGACTCCCACCCAGATCTTAATGTGTTATCCTGCTCAAAAAATTATTTTGTGAGCCAGCTCATTTTTAGCCACCGATAGATATCCCTGTCAAATCACACCAGGCAGAAGTTTGGTCCTGGACAGTCCTAGCTGCATTTAAACAACAGCTGGCACAGAATGTTTTTGTGTGTGGATGAATGCACTATGGAGATGTTTCTCTTGATACTATGTGTAGGAACTTATCCACCTGCATAAATAAACAGTACCAGCAGAGCAAATCAGAGTGCTACTGGGGCACAACACCTCACCTTAAACAGGAATCAAACATCAAGGTAGAAACGGTGACTGTATGGATTGAACTCCAAGCAAGCATTAACTATTTAAAAGCAAGCATTAACTATTTTAAAAGTTCACATTTGATTACATGCTGAAACAGAAAGGCAAGAAGATGGTTCATTTGTATTAATAGCACTGTTATTTTTAACTATATCCCATGTACTGTTCTGTTCCTCTCAATTTGGAATATATTTTAAAGGAGTTTTCAATAAATAAAACTGCTACATGCTATTGGTGCACTTCTCTTTGCATGTGTTGCATGTGACTAGGGCAAGGGAAAAGATGGCCGCTAAATGTATGTATCCCTGAGCTATATTATGGCCAGCTGTGATAAATTGAATTAAATACAGATAATTATTGACAGCTTGTCTTTTTATATCATACTATAATAGATCATTGTAATGATGTAGTAACGTTTTGCTTAATACCGTATTTTTATCACAGACTGAGTCTGTAATTTTCTTAATCAGCCTATTATACCAGCAAGGGACATATCTTTTCAAGAGCCTTATTTGATAATGACTGTAGTGCAACCATTGACTCAAATGGACTACTAATAATCCTTGCAGACAGCTAGATCAACAAAACAACATGCACAGTACAGTACTGTTTGAGAATAGGGTACCCGGAAGCAGCATTAGCAATTACACATTTTCAAGCTCCTTATTATAGAATATATAAAGTATCCTTGTCATTATCACTGATGTATAGAGATTACATGTAAAAATGTATGATTAAGAAATATGCCTCATTGTGTATATCCTAATATGTATGTGGGCCAAAATCGAAATTCAGCAAGTTGGGAACGAGCTTCACAAGCCACAGCACAATGATACAAAAGCAATGGCTGTCTAGAAATGATTTAACTATTTAAATTCTAAAAAATGTTTTTAGTTTTTTTTAAAGAATAAGGCCTAAATAGCCAATAGCCATCCCAAGACATTATTCAAATGAACATTACAAAATGACCCCCATTTCCCATACCCCAGTATGTTGAAAACTGTATTATGCTTACTAATGCATGCAAGTTGAATTATCCTGTTCCTCTGTTTGATTAGCAATAATTTGCAATAATTATTTACATATTTTGTATTATTTTGCAATTGAACCTGGGCTCATTATGAAAGCTAACATTGACCTCTGCGTTTCCAAAGAGAGAGGGCCACCTCTGTTTGCTGGACATGGATCCCTTCTATAGTGTCAGGAAGTGCAAAGACCAC
The DNA here is from genome assembly GCF_963514075.1 of Conger conger. Taxonomy (NCBI): domain Eukaryota; kingdom Metazoa; phylum Chordata; class Actinopteri; order Anguilliformes; family Congridae; genus Conger; species Conger conger. The sequence continues at coordinate 67,027,165 of NC_083763.1, forward strand.
ATGCAGTGAATGAGATGAATGTAAAAAATTTTCAAAATGGCTTTATGGCTCTTTCTTCTGCATTAGTCTGCCTTCTGGCAGCTTTGGCACTATCAATAGCATTAGCTGGCCTTGAGAGACATTTCCTTCAGGATATTATATTTTCAGACGCTTTTCAGATTTCACCGTCCTCCAGGGCTTAAACTGAGGGAAATGCTAGCAGACGCATGGATTTACTTTGCCTTTTGTCATCATATCAAAACAATAGTAAGTTGTCACCATATACACTCTAATCCCTGGCATCCATATATGATACGTTTGTGGTATTGCAGTGGCTATGTTGCCCATCTTGCTCTTGTGTATAAGCCACAGCAAAAGCTGAGGCTCACAGATAATGTAATATGTTTTGGCCCATTAAATGATAATTCAGCAACTGTGTGAAGAATTCCCTATTACTATTTGATGTGATAAAACCTCCAAAGGCAAGGCACCCACCCCCCTCTCCCCAAAAAGCTGCATTTTGAACAGAGCCTGAAGGCAGCATGGGTGTGCAGCTGTCATTATGTTACTGTATGCTTAGCTCTGTTGACTCGGTAATTGTACTGGAATTCAAACTTTATTTATTTGCTGCTTTTTTTATTGTTTCTTTGGGCATGTCACCAAAAAATAAAATAAAGCCTCTTACACAGAGTGCTATCTATCCATCCTGACAGTTCTGCTGAGGTTTGTCATGTTTCATAGATATCCATTCCAGCACTCCGATACAAGGGACCTCAATGGTAACAATGTTTATGGCACCCATAGCTGTGCATGGTTTAATTGAAAACTACTTTCTAGTAAAATACACTAACTTTTTATATCCATGTAAAGTCTCCACCAAAGCACTCCTGCATTCTGGAGTGCAGTGTGAACATTGCTTTGTGTCAACATTTGTATGGCTTTGAACAATGTTTGTGACTTGGAAATATACGATTGTCATGCTTTAGTTTGTGATGAAACTGTGCACAGCAAAGCCTGTGGTTGTTCATGAGTAACCATGTCATTATATTTAGAAAGAGATGTCGCCGTTGCCGAGATGTCGCTGACGTCAGTCCTCTGGGTGGATAGAGAGTACTTTGGGCATGTGGAAATATGGCTTTATTTTTATTTTTGGGTGAACTGCCCCTTTAAATGCAGAAGCTCAACATGGAGAAAGCAGTGGAGTGCCTACGGTGTGGTTTGAACAGCAGTGCCTGACGCAATGACTGCAGAGCTGGGCTTCTGTCTCTCAGGCTGCTCTGCCCTCTCTTTAATATGATGCTGCAATGTCTGGTTGGCCTGGCAAATGAAAACTGCCATTCTAAATTGTGAGAAAAATATAAAAACCTGAAACATTTATATTTTTGAAAGAAAATATGCAATCATGGAAGGGATAGTTCATAAAAGTAGAATAAAGACTGAGAAACAATGTATTATCCAATCAGCTGTTCAAGGTTCACCAATTGGCTGTGTGCAACAGGCAACCTTTTTAAAACTGAAATTTTAAGACAAATAAACTGATTATGGATGAGTAGCAGTCTCTACCCTGTCATTTGTCCTGAATTCTCAGAATAATACTTTTTTCTCAGATTAACAAAACCTGTGATTAGCTTGTGCAAATGATCTAAGGGAAGAATAAAATGTGGATGCAGACAGTTAACATTTCTCCATAAATTTGACGAAATAAATGTGTTCTTTCTTCTTGATAAACATAGTTTGGCAATCACCAATATTAATTTTCTTCCTGACTCTATTTGGGAAGACAAAAATACATTTGCATTTATTCTCAAAGCTAGCCAAAGCTCAGGGCAAATTTTGATTGACTCTAGACGTGTATAATTTACCCCCTTTTTTTTTGTAAATTGATGAATTGTTAGACAGGGAAATTAATGTCGTTTGAAATTAAGGGATCAGACTCTACTGATGAGCTCAATATTGCTACAATACAACAATCATGTTTGCCAGGGCTTCTGTTCAGGAAATTACCAACTATAAAGTCATTACAATCAAAGTCGAAAGGGTGAAGAAAATTATACCAAATCCTCCTAACATTGCATAGCTGGGTCCTAAGGTAGAAAATGAGGTTTTAGGCTCTGTTATTTAAACAATCTGTATTATCTTGGCTTTTTCATTTGTATACATTATGCTCTATGATTTGAAATTATCTGCATTCCCTTTATTGAACACAGGAGAACAAAACAATGTGAAAAATCAGGTTTGGAAATAAGCGCACTGCATAGATTTACTTGTTTGTATGTTTATATAACAATGGCAATGCAACTTGTGCCCACTGCCCAGGGATTTAATTTTTGCTGTCTGCCATAAAAACAATCTCAAAATTTCCTAAGAGCACCTTTACTCTAAAGTGGCAGGACTGGGAATTTGTATTTGAAAAAATGAACGTTCAGTTTAGGAGCAGAATTGTCCTGATTTCTTAAACTGTGTATGGCAAAAAGCAACACATCACTTCAGATCCCATCACAGACAGCGTGCTCTGTGTAGTAATGACAATGATTTGTCTCTGTAAACTAACTAGACATTTGGAAAGTGAAGCCTTTTTAGCCAATAGGAAGTGGAAAAATATTTATTTTCATTTCTATGACACAGATAAACATTGTTAGGGCAATGCATGATGGTACTGGAAAATTGATACAAAGCAATGTAACGGAAACTATTTAGCCAATACAAATGCTTATCTTGGCATCAGTTGCCCATCTGTTGACAGGAAAAGTTGTAGAGACAGGGGAGAATGAAGCCAAATGTTCTGCATTAATACATTTTTCATAAAAAGTAGCAAGCACAGAGGTCACTTAATCGCATATGTATAGTCCGGAAAGTGATCTGCATATATGAGTCGAGTTCAATCCTCTTGGCTGTTTGGGTTTTGTGTTTGCTGGCAAATTCTCTTTGATAAAAATGCGGGCTGCTGCTCCTAGCAACAGTGTAAATGATGTATTGCCGGTCACTGTACTTTGCTTGTCACGGCTGTACATACTGTAGTTTGTTAATGTCATAATTACATCTATTGAAGTTGCTAATGAAACTAGCATTTGAACACAAGTAAATGTATGGTCGGGTCATGGACATATTCATGGTCAAGCATCAAAAGCCTGCTCAGTATAAACCAAGCACACCAGTCAGTGAGCTGGATCATGCATTTATATAAAACTTTGGCTTGTGGCTAAAAATATGGTGGCAAAGCTATACAGTTCAGCATGCTGAGATCTTGGTATGAACTGCAGTACTGCCTTCAACATCCACATTGTGGAATTACAACTGCAGTTGTCAAGTCTTCATTGTTCGTTAGTTTCATTGGCAACAATATGCTTTAGGCCTGATTACGAAATATTCAGAAATTATGCATGTTTTTGTAAATGTGTTCATTTGCAATCACTTTGAATTACCATTTTATTTTCCAGAATTGATAGTAAAATCTGTCTCTCTACATAATTGGAATTGCTGTCATTTTGTGTTCAGTGCACTACTTGTTATTTGAAATAATTATGCTTCAGCCAATTATATGTTGTTTTTACTTGTTGTTGTGACTCTTTGCACATTGGAATGGTCTTTTGAAAAATTAGTCTAAGCCCTGTGTAATGATACTTTGGAAACATGTGTCTAATCAGTTGTAATTTTGTTTTTCTTCATTTTTCTTAGACAGTCGTTCGATTTTACATCGTGTTACACAATACCCTGTACAAGTCACGGTAGCTTGAATGGTGCTTATCGGTTGGTTATTGGTCGGTTTTCTAGGTCAACAGTGCCATTGTACCCGTGAGCAGTGCACTAAACCTGAACTGCTTCAGCAAATGTCGAGCTGTTTAAATGGGCTGTATGTAAAGAATATAATCCTTGTAAATCACTGTGCATAAGAGGGTCTGCTGAATGCCTTAAATATAAATATTAAATATGAATGTGCAGCCTAGGAAATTAAGCAAAAAACCCCAAAACTATGATGCATTGTTACCGATGTCTGCTAATTCTGTTCCATTAGATCAAAGCGTGATTTCCTGTGTCGAGGCCTCAGAGTAATCCTCCACAGCCTCTAACAGGATCAATACGCTCTACATTATTGATCCTTTTTTATATATTATTCATAACCGTCTTTATTATTCATTTTTAATTAATATAGTTTCACTTACAGGAGGTTAAATTAGCCTCAAAAGAAAGTACCCTCTTAAATAGAAAAGGAAGCATTTTCCATCGTTAGGGATCAAGTGATTGTTCTCGGTGGCGATGAAGACTTAAGTACATGTGTGGATGATGTGAGGAGGTGCTGTTCTCGCCTCGTGTTGGAGTAAGTGTCATTGCAATGACATCAATGCGAGAGGAGAGAAAGAGCTGTCTTTAAACCCACCATGAATCAATACATGCATCTACATTATCACAAATCCCTGTACAATCCCACAAACATGTCTGATATCCGCAAAAATCATTTTTTTTCTGAAATTTAAGTGCTGAGTCCATCCGCATGCAAAATTCTGATATAGTGGGAAAGCTGGATGGCTGACCTTGAGACAGCCACAAGAGACGTCATTACACGTGTTCTCCAGAGCTGAAGAACACCAAGTACTGCTGACCAGACACATTTGTAGGGCTCTGTTAATTCCCATTAGGGGAATGTACTCTCAGTTTTGCATTTATGGGGTCAAAGTGCTTGAACTTTATGCATTAGGTGGTAATTACACAATGCATCATTGTAAAGTGTTCTCATCGAGCTGTCAGTAAACTACTTCATTCCTGTACCCGATCCCTCATCACTCATCATGTACTGAGCCACAACACCAGTATCACCACAGTGTTATATTTGCTTTATATACTGAAATTATTATTATTATTATTATTATTATTATTATTATTTTTATTTTTTTTACACGTTTGTAGTCATTTCAGTGATACAAATGGGACATTGAATTTTTTTTACTGTAAGGTAAGGCAAAAGCACATATTCATGACTGAATATGTTTATAATAAAATATTTCATTAATGTTACATTGAAATCCAATCAATTGCCAGACATGCTTATCTCGATAACATCAGTCTTACTATCATTGATCTTACACAGGTCTACCTGTATAGCATTCCCCAAAAGAAAACTCAAGCCAAGAAAACAAATGAATAAATGATAATCTAAAGGGGGTTAGGGGAGCCAGGGTTGGGTCTTCAGTGCGCGTGGTGGGCAAGGTTTCTACTGTTCTGACTGCTGTGGGAAGCTCATTCCACCGCCAGGGGTCCAGAATAAACTGTAGAGGTGACCTAGAAGATGTCCAGAGGTTGCAGAACAGAGAGGTCTGGTGGATGTGCATGGTCTTATTATCTTTTAATGATATAATGTAGCTGTCTCTTTAGCTGCCTGAAAGGCAACTAACAAAGCTAGGGAGTCCATGGAGGGAGACGAGAAACAGTGAGCTTGGGAGGTTGTAGACCAGACACATAGCAGCACTCTGATAGCAACGAGGCAGGGAGGCCAGCAAGAAGGCAGATGTCACCCCACACAAGGGTGATACTTTGGTGCCATTGAGGATGAGGGATAGGTCCGGCAGGAGAGAAGATCTGGGAAGAACAGTATCTTGGTTTTTATCCAAGGTGAGCTTAAGTCGATGATTTGTCATCCAGCTTCTGATGTCTACAACACAGTCAAACAATCTAGGTCTAGGTAGTGTCCAGTGCTGACAGTGTGTGTCAATGCATGAGCATGCAGGGCAGTGCACTGTGTACAGGAGAGGACATGGTGAAATTAGCTCCGCTTGTGCTTTTGTTTTTCTCTTCATTGATCCTTTTGTCCAGCCATGCAGTCATTGACATACCCCCAGAAGCTTGCAAGCTTCAGTGATTACTGGAGGAATTGTAATTTATGAACCCTCCTATTATGTTAAGATTTTTGGGTCAAACTGAACCCAACAGTTGAAATAAGTTGAAATATTGTAATATAAACATTTTGGCAGTGTGTCACCTTCTCATTGTCTCCCAAATTACTAGCCTTTTATCCATAAATCTGTGAGAAACATCTCATAGAGCCTAAGTAGTGAAAGTTTGGCACCTGCATGGGAAAAAGTGCCACCAGAATCATTCACAAAGAAATCTGAGAAAGAAAATACAAATGGTTGTATATTTTCTTACATTTTATACAGTTACAGAGGGTAACCACATTGCCACGTTGGTACATGACTTCGCATAGCCATATGTTTGTTGGATCTTTACTATTTAATCCTACCAAATTAGAAAATTAGAAATCATACAGTATCTGGTTTCTGAGAGACTACATTATGTAAACATAATTGACCCCAAAGATAATAGAAGTTAAGCCTCTTGTCCCAAAAAGCAAATTTCTCCATTGAAGCCCATTCAAAACTATACATTTGCCTGGGCTAAATAATGCTATTTTGGACAGTATTTTTAATTCTAAAATTTCTTCACACTGAATGAATTATTCTGCATCTTGATTTGGTCAACTTTCATGGTTAAATTGTCTTGTGATCAAAACCTACTTCTGTGACAATCTATTACCCTCTTCCTCAAATCATGGTCCTGAAGAACCGAGAACTGCATGGTTTTCCACATTCCCTTTACCTGGAAGTCAGGAGTTTAGCAATCAGTAGCACTAATTGTTCAGTTAATTACCTGAGAGGAAAGAAAACCAGGGCTGGATTTGGGTTTGAGGGCCAGATTTGACTGTCCCCGATCTACTATATAGATCTACTGTATTCTTATGGTTGTGGCATATTAATTTGACTTGAAGATAAATACCATGCATACACCTTGAAGACTATCTTCCAATTAAATTCTATTACGGAACTGTCCTATTTTCAGGAATTGTATGTGACACAACGAAATTGATTAATTTAATTAAGATGAATTTACCAAGAGAGATGGGCAATTTCCTTGATGATTGCTGGGTTTCCCATTGGAACCCATCCATAGCTGGGGATAGGCTGGAATTAATCATAAATTACAATTGGACATGTGTGATGAAGAAAGACAGTTTAAAAGGAGAGTGTGGTGGATTTAATTAGTTGTGAGTTAAGGTTTAAGATAGATAGATAGATAGATAGATAGATAGATAGATAGATAGATAGATAGATAGATAGATAGATAGATAGATATAAGAAATAAATAGTGTGGGTTAGTGTGGCTAGATTTCATCAGCCGATATATCTACGTGCAATGCCTAGAACACATATGCCACTCTTGTCTCAGTTACAAAGGTAATCAATGTAAACTTTTATGTACTGTATCAAAACCATGTATTACTTGAGCAAATATTGGTTTTGAAGAGAATACCCAGAGCCTTGCTGCATTGAAATAAATAAAGCTTAACTATTTGGAACCAGGTTATTCTTTAGCGGAACACGTTTCATTCATTGCAGAAGACCACAGTTTACAGGAGAAAAGTCTGTTGATTTTTTTTCTCAAAATGCGGCACAGGGAAAGCAGTAAACAGTGAGCATTTCCCCCTTTTCTCCGTTTTGGTTTGTTCCAAAGTCAGTGTACCTACATTTCCGAATAGATTTTCATGCATCTTACAGTGCCGCCACAGCAGTGACGGATAGCAGAAGGCGCACGAACGAAAAGCAAAATAATGGAACCGGATGATACGTTACTTTTTTGATTGGGGTGGTGTTTCTTCAAGTAATTGTTGAGGGTAAGTTATTTCTAAGCAAACTTGGACAGTCACAGTGTTTATAGCAATAAAAAAGTACAGGAATTATCTTTCAAAATACGTCGGTAATACTTATTAGGATTTATTAAATCGATTGTCAACTTGTCGCTCATAATTTTAAGCAAAATAGAGTAGGTTCACAGCAGGGCTCTCATCGTGTTTCTTTTGTCAAATAAACTAACTGGATAGTGACTGAAGTAGGCAACAAGTCCAATAAAATGGAAAGCAGACAGATCAGCTTACACATAGGTGACGATTACACCTGAAGAATAACAAGGTAATGTAATAGAATACGCGTATCCAATACATGAGAATGGTCTCCAAATATTATGAATATCAACTCGTAATTCATTAAGGCGTGGATGTTGCGTTTTTTATTGTAAATCTAGTTCTGCTTAATGGTGGTGTCAGTGGTCCAATTCGAATGCTTTCACTCTATTTTACATGGACAAGAGAATGACAGGTCAGAGCGTGCGTTTTGATAGCGTACCGAAGACTTTCCGGTGGATTTCAGACACATTTCTTTCCGTGGCGTTGTGAGAGCCATTGTATTACCATCTTACTATTGACGCTTTGTAATTTGAATTCTTGTTTTAATATTAGCCGATAGTTATTTTATATTGTGTATTTAGATTTCGCAAAGTTGCCCGTGCAACCCTCTCAATTATTACTGAACACTTCCCGGAGGCGCTTCGCCCATGCTGTGGACACCAAGATACCGTGTTTACATAATGTAGCCTCTGCATGTCTACTTTCTCCTGGAACGGCTTCTTCATATCCTAAGGCACTTTCTCTTTTCCATTGCTAAGGCATTGATTAAATATGAAGCAGGGAGAATACGTGTCGTTCGTGAAATGAATGGAAATGAACTGGCTTTCGTGAAAAGCGCGGGTACGTGCAGTACCGTACACTTGCGGTCAGCTACTATATTCTGTCGGTTTGTGTGGCTTCTATATTCTGTAGTTTTCACAGACGGGGTCATGACGAAACTCGTGCAACGAAAAGGGATTCCGTTCCCTTGCTTTATTCATCAACTGGACTACGCGCTTCGTTTTTATTTCGTGTCCGGGTGGTTATGCGTTGGCCTTACACTAGGCTACCAAGCATATTTGCCGTAATGTAAATACGTGAAAGTTGACTACCTGTGCAAAAACTGTTCAACCGAAACGTTAACTGGAGCGAGGCATTGCCCGTAGCGATGATGTGGGTGTATGTGGGTGCATTTGATCTTTATACATTTTTGCGATTTTTAATCATCTTAACATCGTTCTCTGATGTACTTTCATTTTCTTAGCTGGGTTCATTTTCAGAGATCATCCAAACCTTTCCTTCACACAAATAGTACAAGAAAAACACTAAAAGCTGTGGTATGAGCAGAAACTAATGAGTTTTTCTAGCTTTTGTGTATATTTTATGGAAAAAACATTTTATACACCCTTTCCAGGAAAATAGCAGGCTGCCAGAGTAGACAAATAACAGTTACAACAGTGTTTATCCAAAGAGGGTGCACTAGGTACACCTTTAGCACAAGTTCTACTAGGTGTCTTCCTGTTTAATTTAAGCTGGAAGCTAAAAGCAATGTTAAATGGGCTTGCTGACCAATTACAGTACTTGAATGTCAGGTGTCAGGTGCCACTTTAGCTACAGGCACCTGTCTTGTCATTGAAAGAAGAACAAAAACCCTGTGAGCTTTCATTGGTCAGTGTATTTAGATGTGAAAGTGATTTCGGCCAGGGGGGATGTGTTTTTTTTTGTTGTTGTTCTTTGCTCTGATTACACGTGCATTCAATTTCACGCTGCTGTACATGGTGTTATTACAAGCAGGGAGGAAATGAGGTCACGCTGGCGGCTGGACTGACACCAGGTGAGAGCGGTACATGTAGCTAAGAGGTCACAAGGATTCTGTAGACTGTGAGCTGATGCTCTCCAATAACACTGGCGTACACCACTCTGAAGAGGCCTGAGTGCACATGTTTGAATGAGATGCATTTTCTTTCTTTCATTTCATTGTAGCGCCTTAGAGAAATGGGTATGGGCACGACCTGCCTCTTTCGGGAAGCAGCCGAGCCTAATGCAGTTACTGTAGCCCCGAGCAGGGCACACTGTAGATCAGTGAGAACACACAAAAAAACACGCTGTACAATGCTGTTTGACAAGCAGTTTGACAGTATGTCTACTTCAGCTGGCAAAACAGCTTCTCTGCTCTCTCTACCCTTCAAGCTGCCAATAAAAACCCATTCTCCCCACTCGGGGGCGGAGCTATCCTGTCATACATACGTATGTATGCGAGAAATTGAGTGTCGCACTTAGAAGAGTGCAAAGGAAATGTGAATCCAACTTAAAGATGCAACGCATGCAGCGTATGTCAGTGCCTGGGTAGCCAGCTCTAGCAGCATGCGTTGCACCATTCATGGTGCAGGTCACATTTGTAAGTGACATTATGTGCCTCGCCTTGGTCAATTTGTGATTTGTTTTAGTGTGAACAGGTTGTGTACACCTCTGTACCTCTTGATACCTTTCACAGTGCCAGCTTATTTTCTCATTAGAAGCTGCTTTTTCAACAGTGGAACATGTGTATACAGCGTACACATTTATTTGTTCTTTTCTGCACATTTCCCCTGCCCGTCACGTGCACGGCTATATGATTTGGAGCGAGATACAACAGTAATATGAAGCAGTACTGACCCACTGGGGTTGAGGTGGGTCACAAATGAAAAAAGAATGAAAAAAAAAACATAATACTCTTTCCACTGCAGTGATTTATATGTACAGTTGTCTTGAGTAACGTGGCAACAAAAAAAAACATGTTATTCAAAAATTTGAACATCAAGCCATGTTTTAAAACGGGGCTGGTGATTGCAAATGTGCTCCCTCATTAAATGGTCTGCGGACTCTGTGGACCACTGCTATAGAGGACGCTGTGTCCCACCACCCAGTATAGCATTATCTGTAGTCTTTGACAAGACATGTACAGTAAGATTGTGCGATTGTTGTTTTGAATTAACGCAGCTAATTAACGGGGCTGTGAGGATGCATCCTCATGGCCTTGCGCCCTGCTGCCATTCTCACCGTGAAGTGCGTCTGAGAAGACAAGTCTCCGCTGGTGTCAGGGAGAGGGGATGGGAAAATGCCAGTGCCAAGCCTGGACTTTTTCTGGCTGCTTTCACACCAGTGAGGCAGTGTACATCTCAGTACAGAATAAGGAGGAGAAAAACAGCTGCATACATACAGCATCATCTACCACATAATGCAGACAACATGAAAACTAACCTTGAAAACCCCACAATGAATAGTGTCAATGGCCATAGAATACTGTAGGCCATTATCAAACACAATGAGCGCCCTTGTAAGACAGGTAATGTGGTAATGCTCATGTATACAGTATGAAACATACATTAAACTGTTAAATTAGTCTCAGTGGACAATAATCACGACATCCTCTTAAACTCCATTAAGCAGATGTAAAATACAATACCCAGAATAGTTAGAGACACAAAAATGAAACCTATTTAAAAGAGCAGCAATACTCTCAAATATTATCAACGGTCCCCATATGTCATTCATTTAATATTATATACTGTACCTTCTGTCCTTTTATTTTATTCTGTATTTTAAATTGTAAACCTTTCTAGACTAGCTGCAGGACTGTGCTGTTGTACTGCAGCCACTTACTACAGTGTTGAGCAAGTTCAAGCCAGGTCACCGTCTTAAGCAGAAACAAAAATAGGATCAATATTTTTAATAAGCGTGTTCTGTCCTTTTCATTTTCACATAGAGTTGTGAAAGCTCCTTTCTTAATTAGACACTTGTAACACCAATTAGCCATATTAAGGCTGATTAAGTCAGAAATAGCAATGCACACTGAAGAGTATTCACATCCCCAGATATTTAATCACTCAGATCAAATAGTGTTTTCCTTCTCATGTAATGTACTATATGAGAAAAGATTCCCGTAGAAAGAGGTTACATTTTTAATTGATTCTATTATAGGTTGCTAGGTGAAATCAGTTGGGAGCAAACTGACGAAAGAGTGGACACCTGGTGACTGAAATGAAACCATTTTGTGAAAATGAAGAGTCCAGAGACAAAGCAAATGGCAAAATGGTGGATCATCAGGACTGATTTGGGAGATGCTGATGCAACCCGAATCTCATTTCAGTTTTAAAACTTGAAAGAAGGACATGCAGTTTATGGTACTTACACTGTATGTCCTATATTTCTTTCATATGGTGTATGCTGTTTGATTTATATATGGGAAAATACCATTTAACATTTTTTCATCCCTAGTTTAGTAATGGGGAACATGCATAGGCATCGGTAGCATGCTAAGAGCTAGGTAGATACTGGGTCTAATTTATATTGTATGATGTGATGGTTTGGAGATTGAACCTCTGCCATCCCAATCACAAGGTCATTAAACTGCTACAAAAGCATTAGATTGTATTATACATAAAAAATTTAAAGCAATGTAATCTTGCTGTTCCTCTCAATGGTGCAAAGTGCGCTGTGTACTGCAGTTTTAGTGTTGCTTTCATTAGAGTCTGATTTTCATTTTTTTTGACAGATGTTGAAAAATTAATGCTGAACATTCTTTGTGTGCATTCGTACTTCTATTTTAAAAAGTAATAATGCAGCAATGGAGAAAAGGTCATGAATATGACGATATGACGAAAAGTTCCCCATTGATTTTATGTTCTGCTTTTTATAGTTAGTCCTACTGAGCTGTGGGACTCAGAACTACATTATAAGCTGCTGGATTCTTTTAAAGGAGCATTTCGTAAAACACTCATTCAGTGATATGGAAATGAGTATAATATAGGGGGAAATTAAGCTTAGTACACAGCTGCCTTTAATCCTTAAGAACACATTGCAGAAAATCAAGGATTCATGACATTATATGACACTAAATCATTTCATTTGAAGGTATAACAATGGCTAAAATATTTGCACCAGATAGAAAGTTGACCACTTATTTAGGTTTTATGGTGATTACAATGGAACCATTCATTTGGTGATTTTGAAAGTAGTGTATTACACTGTACTGCGCTGTGATAGCAGTCCATTTAGTGTGAACTGCTAGGCTACTTCATTCATTTTAGTGCATTTACTTTGTCAGATGCAGAGATGCGTCTTAGAATTTTATGTGACAGACTGTACCATAGGCCAGGATTGTCCTGAATGCTGAATGATCAGACAGAAGGTTCCGGATAATATCAAACTGGCAAAGTAATAATTTGGCTATAACTGCGGTATGTCGCCTCATTGTTCCTCCTGAGCACAAGGTCTTCACCAAGGCGGAACCCTGTTTACTTTCTTCATTATGTTGTTATGTTTTGTTCTTAATGTGGAGTTATGATCTCATTGGAGAAATTAATTTACTTATGTAAATTTGATCTGTAATGAAATGTAAACTTCATTATGGTTTGACTTTGTAAATTGAATCTCTGCATGTTTCTAAAGCAAAGCTTAAATGCTTGCTTTTGGAAAGTTAAAAGAAATGTTTACAAATGTGTATTTTTATCTGGGAATGGTATTCTTTTAACTGTACTGTATTTCAAGTATGGCATAGGGCTATCAAATGATTTCATATCAGTTGTATTACTGGCTTTGCTTGGAAATGTTAATTGAACAAAACTAATATGCGTGAGCGAGAGATAAGCATAGGGGTTTTGCATGATTTCAAGAACATATGGTGACAGATATAAATAATGCACTTGGATCTGGGTCTTGTAATTTCTGTGCTGCCAACTGTTGTTGTGGAAACATGGTGTAATTCATAGACCCATTCAGGCTACCGCAACCACAAAATAGCAATCTGCCGTTCAAGCATCTTATTTTGGCATCATTTTATGAATGGATTCGGCTATAACTACTAATATAGAAACAATGACTGGCCCATTTTTATTTATACGACTGACTCACCACTCAACTGTTTTCAGTGGATTGAACGAGCCCCCTAGTCCTGCCCGATCATTCATTTCTGGCTGTGTTTATTTCTGCACATCGGGGGTACTCTCAGCGAGTTGTGCTTTTTCGTCAGGAGTTGGACGGAGGAGGTGTCAGCACTAGTGATAAATGGCCCTCACTAAATGTGTTGTTTTCTGTCATATTTTTGTTATTTCATTTTTTTTTTTTGTAACTGTAAGCCCGCTTCATCCCCGTGTGAGTGTGGAAGGACACGTGGGAGTGTTCCCTTCAAGGCACCTGTCGGCTGCCACCTTCTGTCTCTGTCACCCGGCGGCTGAAATGTGCCAGTTGCTGGGCTGCAGAACTGCGTCAGCCTTGTGGGGTCGAGCGGGCGGATCGAGGACACCCCATTGACCAGGGGACCTGCTGATCTTAATTAACTGCCGTTTTAATTACAGCCGGCTTCCCTGGCAGAGGCTCTGTCCAGTTGTAGAAGAGTTTGTCCTGCGAGACTCCTGCTCACAGCATGCAGTGGCAGTGGCCTTGATTGGCTCCAGATGCAAGCTTCTCCGTCCATCAGCACATTAGAATCAGATGTTTAACTGAAGGAGTGAAATGGCCCTTTCTGTTCCAGCAGGATAATGTTAATGGGGTTAACAGCTTTAAGTAATTGTCTTATAGTTTCAATTTAGTTTTCATCTTTCATACTGTAAAGGGCCGACTCAAACATTTTTCATTTCAGACCTAATCGATCTGATTAAACTTGTATTTGAATATTTAGGCCTTTATAAATGCCTTGCTGATATGAACATGGAAATGTGGAAATCCTGAAGACTGGCACTGCAGTGGTGCTTATTGCATTTGGTCTTATCTAAACCAGAATTCAGGAATATGAACCCTGTGTGCAAAAGTTAGGTCAGTTTCTGACTCATCTAGGACTCAGACCTTTATTAGAATGAGCCTTCAGTATTAACGAAAGGAAAGTATTAAATATCATACTGTCTCTGGAATAACATTTAGTACATTCTTTTTAATTGCTCATGTCCTAAAATGCAATGCTGTTTTTGAAGCAAGAAGCATTGCTGCATTCAAGGTGAAAAATAAACATTGCCACACAGTCGGAATGCTGTTCAACACCGCATTTGAAAGAGAAAATCTTAAATATCCTTTTACCGCTTTTTCAGTTGGAACATCAAAGAGGTTCAGCACGATACAGTCAGAACTAATCAGCCTGCTTTTGCAGCCACCATGTCTGTTCTAGACAGCACGTAGGAGAAAATTGAATTCACTCAGGAATAATTTCCTACCAGAATGTATTACACTTAGCTATCCTTTTACTTTGAGAGTCTAGTAATATATTTAAACCTTTTTCTATTTATTTTTCTATTTCTTATTTTATTTAAATCAGATGCCTTGATGAATTTCAAACTGTGTTGAGACTTTAAGGAGATGTTCCTGTTGGCACACACTGTAAATAAGCCAGTTTGTTCAATGTTTTTGAGTGGACGGCTGTTTTCTTCCCTCTTCTTGGAAGCAGATTTGTCGGTTAAAAGTATATACAGTGCTACAGTTTGCTAAATTGCTATGTTCACTGTTATTTTTGAAAAAAGAACATTGAGCCGAAGTTGACTATGTTTCTTTGCCTCCTAGGGGCCGTCCAGCAGAAGACTGTTATCAGCGTCATTACGGTTCCCGAGCATCTCTGCGCTTCTTCGCCGAAGAGAGATCGCCAGAATGGCGTATCCTAACTTGACTGTGTCGGCCAATCACAGCTCGGGCTCAGGCAACTTCTACCGGCCGTTCTCGGTGTTCAGCGTGCTGACGCTGACGCTGCTGGCCATGCTGGTCATCGCCACCTTCGTGTGGAACGTGCTGGTGCTGGTGACCATCCTGAGGGTGAGGACGTTCCACCGCGTGCCGCACAACCTGGTGGCCTCCATGGCCATCTCGGACGTGATGGTGGCGGCGCTGGTGATGCCCCTCAGCCTGGTGCACGAGCTGAACGGCCGGCGCTGGAAGCTGGGCCGCGTGCTCTGCCAGGTCTGGATCTCCTTCGACGTGCTCTGCTGCACCGCCAGCATCTGGAACGTCACCGCCATCGCCCTGGACCGCTACTGGTCCATCACCCGGCACCTGGAGTACACGCTCAAGACGCGCAAGAGGATCTCCAACGTGATGATCGTCCTGACCTGGCTCCTGTCCTCCGTCATCTCCCTGTCGCCACTCTTCGGCTGGGGCGAGACGTACTCGGAGGAGCAGATGGAGTGCCAGGTCAGCCAGGAGCCCTCCTACACCATCTTCTCCACGTTCGGCGCCTTCTACCTGCCGCTGTGCGTGGTGCTCTTCGTCTACTGGAAGATTTACAAGGCCGCCAAGTTCCGCATCGGATCCCGGAAGACCAACACCATTACGCCCATGGCTGAAGTTATCGAGGTACCGCATTGTGAATGTGTTATGAGTAATGCTGATAGAGAGGACCATTACATAATGGAATATGCCAAAGGAAGAGGCAATATATTGCAACATACGTATACCAGACATGGCAAGGCATGTGCCAGTTGTTTCGGAACCAGACTCAATGGCATCATTTTTGGCATCAGTGCCATGCAAGTAGATGGATGTGAATTTTAGATGGATGTAGATTTATGTGGATTTTAAATGGATGGAGATTTATGTGGATTTTAGATGGATGTAAATGGATGTGGATTTTAGATTGATGTAGATGGATCTGGATTTTAACATTGTATGGATTTTGACTAATTGTTAAGACAATTAGGTTTATACATTTACTAATTTATTTTACACATTAGCAGGAATAGCATACTGCAGTAGTAAGTTGGAACATTAAATTTAATAAACAAAATTTTTTTTAAATGAAATTTTGATTATAATAACTACTAGTTCCACATATTATATAACATTTATAGCGATGAGTCATTGTGAATAGATCCATAATCTACATTTCATTATGTACCTCCAACTGTTATCTTAATAAACAGGATACATGTAGTAGTTACTCACAGGGACATATACTAGTAATGGAAGTTTTCCCTTTCTGCACACTTTCCTCTTGACCTTGAACCCGCTCCAAAATATGGTAAATGGTTGGAATTTATGTAGCGCCTTTATCCAAAGCGATGTACAATGTATGCTTCTCAATCACCCATTCATACACACACTCATACACCAATGGCGATTGGCTGCTATACAAGGCACCAACCAGCTCGTTAGGAGCATTTGGGGGTTAGGTGTCTTTCTCAGGTACACTTCAACACAGCCCAGGCGGGGGATCGAACCGGCAACCCTCCGACTGCCAGACGACTGCTCTTACTGCCTGAGCCATGTCGCCCCCTGAAAATATGAAATCAGAACTTCAGTCTCATACAGAAGCAAGACTGGAATATGTAAATTGATTCTCTGGATTTCTGCAGGTCCTTCACTTCAAAAGCTGAATATAAAATCCAAGATTCATTCATATTGAAGATAGCATTCCTCCTGCTTTACAAGTAGATCCATAGCTGTTAAGCTAAGCTGCCAGCTAAGACCTGGAGCTACATGCATTGTCCCTGTTGTCCCTTGTTTTCCACTGTTTTTCCTCAACCCATGAGGTAAATCACGTACTCACTCATTCACTCCTTGCTTAACATTATGTTCGCATGTCTACGTGCATGTTTGTGTGTGTATGCGTGCATGCATGCTTGTGAGTGTGTGTGTGTGGGTGTTTGTGTGTGCGTATGGGTGTGTTATACAGTCATTTATAAGCTTAAGCATTATCATGGTCTTTGATATGCATCATTCTTCTGTATTGCAAGCCAATTTTTTTTGTTTTTTTAACATCTGTAACATGGAAACTCTGTTCTTTCATGGAAACAACAGTAGTTTCCATTCCATTGACCATGACTATGTAAATGTCTTAGTAAATGTCATCTCCACCACCCCCTCCCCCTGCCCCCCATTGGTAATGACAAGGTCTAACTAAATTGCTTTTCCACATTCCGTAGTAAAAAATGCTTCTTTTTTTTTAAAGGTCACTGGTTGCATCTTTCTTGTTTTAGAGATTGATACAGCAAATACCTTCTTTGAGAAAACAAAAATAAATGTACAAACAATAAATGTACCTGTCAAATATGAATGAACTTAAACAAGGTATTTGATCCTTTGATATTTGACCAACGTCTGTGCTGGAGGGGCAGCGTATGGGTTAAAAATAAAAGCCTTGTAAGTGCTTGTGAGGGAAATTAATTTGTGATGTGTGAATTGCTTAAATACTGATCAAAGGCAAGATCTTCACCCATAGTCTTTGTGTCCTTCAGCCTCAGCTATGAGGTGTTTTTTTCCAATTCACCTTCAGTTTAACATTTTTCATTCAAGCCTTTTTAGTTGCTGTTGAAAGTTTGTCTACTATTGCCTGGAAGATGCACCCTTGTAAGTGTCAATGTGCTATCATTAACATGGAAAGCATTGCGGTTTACACTCGGTCATTAGTGAGGTAGGTGCAGACGTAGCATACATTTTGAATGGTACCTTTACAGAGCTGGTCATTTTCAACAAGACTGAGAAACCGAGACAGTGGAATTGCTACAATAAATAGAAAATAACTCACTGACAAGGGAACAAGAATGCTGATCTGCAGTGTGGTTACCAAGGAACTGAAGCAGATGCACTCATTATTCTCAATATGTGTTGTGATGATTATCTGCAAAATCAATCTGTAAAACATATTTTAAACTCAGCTTTGCTGGCAGAAGTCAGTTCCCCACACGATTAAGCTAAGTGACTCTAGCAGGAGTATCTACCGAATGCTAACATTCGAGATTCCACAGAGCGGTCTATCCATTCTTGAATGCCTGTAATTATGCATGTATGGCTCAGGCTAATATACCCTGTTTTAACACCCTCATCCTCCTTTATTGTGTGGCCTTCAACTTTATTGATTTTGTGAGCTTGTTTAATATCTTTAGCTCTGTCTTCCACACACTTGGGACAGGGATCACTAGTGTGTGTCAGTCACACCGCTGTGTGCTTTGTCTTTCTTAAAATGACCACTGGTTAATTGACATCTTTAAACCATGAACAGGAAATATTTAAATCACATTTGTGTTGATATTAGTATTGCGGATATTAATTAATTTGAATTAAATTAAATTACTGTCTGCTGTAACTTGATAGCATACCTTATAATTGAATGGCAGATTACTCCAGTGAACGATATAAATTATATCCAACCAATATAGAGTCTGTCTGCTGTAATAAATGCACAGATCCATAGGCTGCAGTCGACTGCAATGCAGTTAGCCAACTGATCTGAGTGTGCTCAAGATCACGAGGACCTGGTGATCAATAACATGACTAAATAGGTATAAGCGGGTTTAAGAACATATTTAAATTTTAGTCCAGTAAATTGAACCCATCTCACACTTGAAAAAGTGCAGAATCAGAACGTTTCTGGATATGGACTGAACGGCGCTTCCTTGATGTCCGCACTCATCCGGAATCCCTGCCAGTAGAGGACCCTTGAAGGAGGCTGTGAAGTCGTAGTCGTGCACATTAGCATTCGATGAATGGATTGATAGAAAAGGAGGTCTGTGGTGTAGAAAATGAAGTTACCCATGCTGCAATGAGGAGTGATTACATTACGGTGGCATTGAGAGGAGACTGCTGGGATGAGGCCTCGGGACAGTTGCCTTTAATCAATTGACTCTAACTTGCTTGGACACAATATACGTGATCGTATTTACTGCTTTAGCCAAAATGATTTTGGCTGCTGGGAAATATAGTGCCGGAAATGTGACGGGACCGAGAATGCTACATTTCACCCACCCAGTTTACTACTGTGGCTGCAGCAGGTGTGTGGGACATACATCAATGACACGGTGAAAACGTTCTACTTAGCCTTTACTGCCTGCCGTGGTCCCACTGTGAGCGAGCCAGAGAAAATAGCCTCCCGTAAATCCAACACACCGGACGCTTTGGAGATGGAAAATATTCCCCCGGGACGCAGAACAATCGGCCGGGCGCATAGGACAGGTGCGCAATCAGATTTTAACCGGAGGTCTGCCTCTCGAGTGAGAGAGAGAGCGGACCTTTCAGTGCAGCGTGCATAAATTCAGAGGTAGAGGAATGCCACCGCACTCTGGAGATCACCCTTATTCTGAGGGAACGCGTACGTGCTTCTGCTTCTGCTTCTGTGTCTGTGGAGCTGCGGAGTTCATGCCTAAGCAGACTGAGGCAGTTACCCTCCCGGTCCGGTGGTTTCAGAGTGACATTTTATTTTGAAGGTTTGAGTTTCCTGACTCCTAATATTGATTTATTTGTGGTCTTACAATCACTGTCCCTGTCGTTTTATGAACACTGTTTGACAGCTGTGTGCTAAATTAGGTCTCTGTCATTTTAAATGGTGGTATAAATGGGTGATATATGGTCTGTTTAATTTGCCATGCTTATGAGTTTTCTGCAGCATGGATGTAATTTTCATTCCACAGCAGTGGTGGCAAGCAGGAATTTACTTCAGTTATTTTACCAAGCACACTTAAAAATGGATCACTCCTAGATTCATGGGGCATGCCGGGGAAAGATGGCCTACAGGATGCTAGGATTCATAGCCAAGAGTATTGAGTATAAATCTAAGGAAGATATACTCACCTTATAAAATACCCATGTCAGACCACACTTAGTACTGTGTACAGTTCTGGGGAACACACTATAAGAAAGATATAGAGGCGCTGGAAAAGGTTCAGAGAAGGGCAACCAGATTGATTCCATGTATAAAAGATCATGAAAGACTTAAGAGGCTCAATCTCTCTAAGCTTAGTAAAAGGAGACTTAGGGGGATTTGATCGAGGCTTTTAAATTAATTAAAGAGATTAACAAAGTGAACTACAGGCGATTCTTCAGGGTGAGTTTGGTTAGCAGAATTATGCTTATAGTTATGCTATGCTATGCTATGCTATGCTGTGCTATGCTATGCTATGCTATGTTACGATATGTTATGTTATGTTATGTTATGTTATGTTATGTTATGTTATGTTATGTTATGTTATGTTATGTTATGCTATGAATGACCCTTGATGGCAGCCCTCTTCTCCACATTACGGCAGGTGAAGGAGGCAGCCCACCAGCCCCAGATTGTGTTCACGGTACGTCACGCGACCGTCACCTTCCAGACGGATGGGGACACATGGCGGGAGCAGAAGGAGAAGAAGGCGGCTCTGATGGTGGGCATCCTCATCGGGGTCTTCGTCCTGTGCTGGATACCCTTCTTCATCACCGAGCTCATCAACCCCCTCTGCTCCTGTGACATCCCACCCATATGGAAGAGCATCTTCCTGTGGCTGGGCTACTCCAACTCCTTCTTCAACCCGCTCATTTACACCGCCTTCAATAAGAACTACAACAACGCCTTCAGGAACTTGTTCTCCCGTCAGCGCTGAGGAGCTGGAGGTTCCGGGACTCTGTGACTATGGCATCCTGCATGGATCAAAAGGGATACCCTTCAACCCATGTCTTTTCTTACGCCACCTTTGTAAACATGGTCCTTATAAACTGAGAGGCCGATGCAGACGTAGCCTGATGAGTCATAAGTAGACTGTCAATGAAAAATAAACGCTGTGATTCAAGCAAAGGAATGTCTGCCCTGGAAATACTAATGTACAGTATAGTCTATTTCTAATTTACAATTTGTTTGTTTCTATGGATTGTACAGGGAAAATATAGTGACTGTTGCAAAACCCAAAGGATGTCAAATAAATGTGAAGTATCAGTATGTTTCGCCAAGGGAAAAGGAGTTCTGTTGCTGTGGTGGAAAATAGCTTTTATGAATGTTTTGGTCATCGTGCATTCAGCTTTTCACTGTGTGAATGTTATACTCATTCAGAAGCATGCTGTTTGCTCAATGAATCATCAAAAATAGATAAAAAATAGATTCAAAAGTAGAATAGATTAAAAACACAAATGTCTCATAACTCTCTCTTGCCCTCTCTCTTTCTCTCTCAGTCTGCCTTCGGGCAATCTAATTATTCACTCATATCTCTTCGGTGAAAGCCTGCGCATCTCAGCAAGATGCTGAGGCTGGACGCAGATGAGCAGTGGTGTAGCTTCTGTAGTTCTCCCAGAGAAAAGCACAATTACCAATATCTCAGTGCTGCTCTGCCTCCATTGAGTGCTATCACATCTGAATATCAAAGTTATCTCTACCTCTCTACCCCCTCTCTCTACCCCCTCTCTCTCTCTCTCAAATGAGACCTGTCTGTACCTTTAAGATGTAATTCTCCTCTCTCGTAGTAAAATGAGCAATCCATCTATCTTTGTGAGCAGCTGCATGCAGCCCATGGTCCTGTTTTTATTAAAAAGAGAAAAAAAAACGCTATGGATGAAGGGCTGACAGAAGAGCCCCTCCATATGTAATACAGATGACTCTCAGGCATCAATTTCCATATTTCAGCCACAGAAAATGTACATTATCTTCAGAATTGGCTACTTGCTGTAGAGGATCTGATAAAATATATATATATTAAATTATTATTTTTTTATTTTTTATTTAAATACATAGTAGCTTTTAAATAAATAAAAAACACTCCTAAATATCCTTAAGTTGAGTTATTGATGTTAATCCTGTTCTTTTTTTTTGTTGTTTAAATTGGGAAATTAAATTGATTTCTTGGGCACACTGCCCACCTCTGTCTTGACATTTTAAATGCCCAAGCCAAACCATGTGCTGCAAGCAGTGATCCATAATTGAAATTTAATTATTAATGTTTTCCAATTAGCTGCTTTCACATCAGGCAAAAATATAAATAGCAGTACACATTTGGAAATCTTTTGGGTCAATTGTACTGTTACACGGGGACACTCAACGACTCAGAAAACGTTTCCATCTGCTCTGTTCTTTGCAATTGCTTAATGATTATGTGTGAATGTACAGAAAGCTCCACAAGTCTTGGGACGAGACTTTGCTCTGTATTCCACAATTGTAGATTTGTAATAAAATGATTCACTCTCTTTCTTTCTTTCTCTTCCTTACAAATCAAAAACTGGAGTGCAGAGCCAAATCAAGAAAAAATATACCTCTGTCCCAAGACTTACGCAGCTCACTGTACAAGATAGGAATGGAAATCATGTGTGCAAAACAGTACATAAGGAGGCCAGAGGACTGGAATAAAAAAGAAAACCTTTGACATTTTTTCATTACCAGTGTTGTATATCTCTTTCTTCTGCATGTAATTCAGAAAATGGGTTTTCAGGGATGATAGAAAAGCTGTAGCTTTCACTGAACGCATGCTACCATTGCTACACATTCATAAAGAGCAAAGTTATTCACCACACATGCACATGCTGGCAAAATATCTGAGACTCTGAGTTATGGAAAATTGCAGTACATAGCATATGGTTCCTTCCTTATCTGTGATTTTCTCCCCTGCTATGCAAATAATTTTTTTTGAAATTGAATGCTTAGAGGAAGTAACTTGCCCTTGTTTTAGAGCAAACCTATTTATACATGAATTATCTGTGCTTTCCACATGTTTTTTTTCCCCCTCTTAATTTTCAGGTTGTTTCAATTAGCATTACTGCCGTTTTTTCCCTACTCCTCAAGGGCCTTTTTGAAGCAGTCATAATGGTGTCAGCTTTTTCCAAGTGAATATCAATATTCAGTGGTGAACCTGTTAAATCACCACTAGCATGGTAATCGTTCACCTCAGGTGCTCCCATGCTCCCATCACCTGTGCCCTCCTGTTCCGTGAAGGCCCACTGTCACCTGTGCCCTCCTGTTCTGTGAAGGCCCACATCACCTGTGCCCTCCTGTTCCGTGAAGGCCCACATCACCTGTGCCCTCCTGTTCCGTGAAGGCCCACATCACCTGTGCCCTCCTGTTCCGTGAAGGCCCACATCACCTGTGCCCTCCTGTTCCGTGAAGGCCCACTGTCACCTGTGCCCTCCTGTTCCTGGAAGGAGCTGGCCGTGGAGCTGCGAGAGGGGCTGCCTCTCCTGGCGACCAGCCTCATCAGCTCCCATGGGACACAAGTGAAGCCCAGTCTCGATCCTCGGTCAGGAACCCCGCCACTCTCCCAGTGTGCACCTCAAGTTCAGATTCCGAAGGACACCAGGCAATGTCCGTTGTTTAACTCTCATATTATGTTGAAGTTTTACGACATCTTTTACACTTGGACCTCACCATTTTAAACCAACACAAAATTATTGTGAAGTCATCCTGCATCTACAGTAGTATCCCTCATTCACTGAGCTGGACCATGCATAGTGTATATCACACACCCATACAGCTCATAAATACACTTCATGAGCACATAAACCAAGTCCGCGAGTCAGCGCTAAATCATAAACACATTAGGACCAGCAAACTGATGTTGGACCAGCAAACTGATTTGCTGTCAGTCTGTGCCTTTACATTGGTCAAGATTTGAAGCTCAATTCCAGTAAGAATTAAAATAGCATGCAGCATTCCTGCGGTGCCATGGAATGCCAGATGGTGTTGCAGAGTTCTAGTTACGCATCTCCTCCTCGATAGCCAGTAGCAAGATGAAAAAAACAGAATAACCACTCATCCTTTGTAGCAATTCCTTCGCAATGGTTTGTGCTTGATATATTGGCAAGTTTCCATCAAAAAAAAAAAACAGCAACTTCTTTATTTTTGAGAGCAGAACCCACTATAAAGAGTAGAAGTGGTGCATGAGACAACTCACAGCATTGCAGGTGTATTTCACTGTCCTGCATTTTGAGTATCTGCTTAAAACTGAGACCGATCTAAAATAATGCTCTGGTTTATTTAGCAAGGATATATGCAGATTTCGCAACCACAGTAACTATGGATACCTTGACCCTGGGATTTTCAGGCAGGTGTTCTATTCAGAATGATAAATATTTAATTCAGCGTACCTCAACATGAATCAGTCCTGTGTTTTTCATTCAGAGGCAGGCCAGCTAAGCCAAGGCCACCACTACTGTCCCACTACAATTACTGACCTTGTGGAGTCTCACCCACAAATTCTACGTTCCATAATTTCCGAATACAGTTTGAAAACTACAGTTCACATTACAACTATTTTTATAATTGCGTGGTGAAACTTTTTTATTTCATGTTCTGCTCTTTCTCAATTGGTCATTTTTAGGCCTCATATTAGGCCTAGAGTATGTATTTCATCACAATCTTGGTTCTGCTACCAGATTTTTATGATTTGATTTTCTCAAGGCTATTGCTGCAGTCTTTCTGAAGCTGCTTCACTTGACTGATTTCTAACCAGGATATTAAGATGAAGAACTTGTGACATGAGTTCTTCACTGAAGTTGGGGGCTCTTCACAGCTTATTTATTATTATTTTTTTAGCAGTAACAATGTCTTTGTCCAAGTTAAGCCTTCTCAGTGTCATTACCACATCCAGCTTCCCCAACTGCTGTTTGATAACTTGCGGTCGGCCAAAAGACATTTGTACTGTGCCCTTTGATGTTTGATGCACTCCTTTTGGTTTTAATTGTTGAATAAATTATGCCATTTATAGAGAAGCCTTTTAGTTTGAATTCCCTTGAAGCATGAAAGCATGAGAAGATAAATGGGGCCATATAATGCTGGTAATGCAGCTGATCTGCTTACATACAGCAAAGAACATGGAATCTGAAGGACCAAACATAAAAATCCACTGCCACCTCGCACAACCGCCCAATAAAAATGGATTAGGGAAAGAAATAAATGTAAAGTGTACATGTCAATTCATATTGAATAAAGACTATAAATTATAACAAATATATGTGTACCTTAAATTAGCTTTTTTTTTTAAACCTGTCCAAGGATGTGTAGGTGTGTGTAAAATGTTCATCCCAGTGCTCTGGTTAAACTTGAGCCTGCTTGAGCTCAGGTAAATTATTAACTAAATTGAAAACTTTCTGATTAACGCATTTTCCAAAATACGACAGTCCTGCCACTGCAATGTCAGCAATAGCCAGGAACAAGCAAACGTGTGTGTCCAAAGGTGGAGGTAAGCCAGTTTGTTTGGGCTGAGCAGCTGGCCCAGGTGTCAGATCCTCCAGAGGAAGTGCTATAGAACAATGGGATAGGGTACAACCTTATGGGAAGCCCTATGGCTAATTATGCACTTGCACTACCCAGATACACTCACACACATTGAGAAATCTTGTTATTGTTACTGTTACTATATGTTTCCCATTTTACTGCATTTACAGTATATACAAGAATAAGCATGTACAGAAATCCATGCATGTGTGTATGGGTTTCTATGAAGAGGGACAAAAGAGAACTAATAGGCTCATATACTGTACTTTCAGGTGAGAAACCGGTTGTGGAATGAAAGTACGTATTTGACTGGCAATGAATAATTCATATGAATTAATCAGTTTAATAAAATGAAGTAATTCCACTACACAGCATAAATTTAGGGGGAGGACACAATCTCCCATCTCTAATTCTGTCAAGACAGTAGTGTCACCTTCCGCTCCAACTCGAATTACAATAATTTGCTTTATAAAAAAGAAAAGAAAATGAAATTGCAATCCCACACCATTGCCCCACAAAAAAATACAATCAGCTTTGGATCCGGCATGTGAGAGACAGCTTTCTGTGTGCACATGCATATGCATATAATTAAAATAATTGGAAACTATACCTTTAATGTGTGCATAAATAGTTATAATATTATAATATTTTGATTTTGAGTCCTCTGGCTACTTCCATTTAGTTACAATACTGTAAGTGATTTCAATCTACATGCCAAAGGTTTTATGCACACTGGCTGAGACCTTGCATTAGCATTCAAAATCAAATGCAATGATAAAGGCAACCAGCTATTATTATATGACTCTCAGGGTATTGCTTTATTTTTAGACATGTCTAGGAGAAGCGTGAGTAATGAATAAGAAGGAACCGGGAGAAAATAAACACATATAAAAATGGTGCATGCTCATCGTGGTAACAACACCTGTCGTTCTGCTGGCAGGCTTAGCACCCAAGCCAGAGCATGGGAAAGTTTATTCAGCATAGAAAAATAACACAAATGGTTGGGTGCAGCTTCTCTGGTCATCTGTGAAAATCAGTGTGTAATGTGTATGTGTGTGCGCACATGCATCCGTGTGTGTGTGTGTGTGTGTGTGTGTGAGTGGAACCACATGCAGCAATCTCTGAAAAGCAAGACGAACACCAATTAAAAAACAGCCTCGTAAACCAGCATCGCAAATGTTTTCACTTTGCTGACAAATGCGTACATCATTTTCAGAAGCACAGAGCTACACGTAAGGAATAATACCCTATGAACGGGTCTTCGCGCTTTGCGTCGGGCCCTTTACGATGCTGAACTGACTCGTTCATGGGGCATCATCCCGCTTATACCATGGCTAACCTCTCAAAGTAATGTAGTTATGAACAATTTATTTTTAGTTTAGAAACAAATGTATCCCACACAGTCATTCCGCATCTTCACACTGTCATCCGCATCATCGCCAAGGAAATGTTCACGAGCTCACCATCGCCGAAAGGAAATAGAACGTTAGGCTATTAACTAATGTTAGCTCGCAAAATAATAGTAAGCAATTTATAGATATGTGACGTTGTATTCCAGACTCCAGTGCCATATAACAGAACGGATCCCTTCCCATCTTGAACTGAAGCATAGGAAGACCTCAATATTTTGTTGAGTTGTAGCTGATTTTGTCGAAGTTAGCTAGCCAGTCCTGCAAAACAACTTATTAAATTATTACGGACTTCACTATATGTAGGCCACAGTAGTTTAAATAGAATATCAGTGAACTGAACATATTTTAGCATCTCTGGTGTTCTGTGTCTAAGCACATTCCTCTAAGCTTGCGGCACTTTGTAAATGATAATTCTCTCCTCACTCACTTGTGTTGTAAATTATACTTATAATATGTTTATAATAAGTTCAAATGCTTGGTTACATTATGCTTGAAATATCTTCTTGACAATGCAAAGTGTAGCTAACTCAATGAAATATAGCCTACAGTAACCAGTAACCTTTTGTCACCAGGTAAGCTATAACTGGACTACTTGAATTCGAAATTCATTGCATAGTAGTGTATGTTGTGTGCATTGATATTTGTAGGATATTTTAGCTGTGAAAAAAAGATATTTTCGATCTGTTCTCATTAGCAAGGTTATGAAAATAATGTGACACATTACGCCCACTTGACACATCTCGGCCTATACAGAATGCCGTATTTGCCCGAGGTGGTTCTTTATTTTTCAGTGCTGTGGTATAACTGTAATTAACTCTCGGGCAAATATCTTATAATGAATGCTCAAAGACATACTGTAGCATGTCTTCCCTAACTTCTATTCAAGACAGGCAACGTTTTATAAGGGAAGACTATAATGAGCCTGTTTATTAGAGAGACTAACATATTGTTGAAACTATCATGGGGAGAAACATTTTAATTAACAGCTTTGCATCGTTTAAAGAACTATGCAGATCTAAGCAATACGGACCACGATTTCATATTTCATTGCCCTCTGCTTCAGTAATTTGCTCAAAAAATGTACATGCGCACACACTCACCTTCACTGCGGACCATTCCCATGCATTTGTCTTTCGGATGAAACGTTAAACTGTGGTCATTAAAGATCCCTGACACTCTGACTCCTGACTAAATTCTAAACCTGGCTTTTTCAACCTGCCACCTAATCAGCCCCTGATTCATGTGTTACCTCACTCTCCACCTCAGCTGATCAATCAATCAATCAATCAATCAGTATATCTATTTGTGTTTCAGAACTGCCGGGCATGGGTTCAGCACTGCCCAGCGGACATGTCAGGCACTGTTCCAAAGCAGTCCGGTCAAAAAGCCAGAGCAGAAGAACAGTTGGCATGTTCAAATTCTGTATCTATGACGACAGTTTACTGAGTCCGAATCTGATAGACAATACATCAAAGTGAATGACAGACATGCTGCCAATGTGCTTTTTTGGGGAATCATGACCAGTCCTTTCTAAATCATTGGACTCTGATTGGGGGTTTGTCAAAACAAAGCAAAAAAGATTTACAGAGAGGAATTGTACACACTGAATGGCATAAAAGACAAATTTTGGCTTAACTATCTTGGCTATCTTAACTATCCATGACTGTGAGATACAGGAATGGAATTGTGTGTACTATAGTAAAGTAAGCTAGATTACAATACATCACTGATTTAACGGCAAGCATTTTTACAAAAGCATCGCAGAAAATAAATAAAAAATCACTTTCTGAATTTGTAAAACATCACAGGGTTAGATCAAAGTGCATGGATCCAAACTACTGAAATTAATTATAATGATGTGATCTGAAATGCTTCTTTTGATAGGAATGTATACAAGTGAAAGTGTAGGAGAAGAGAGCAGGCTAATTTACTCTTCAGGTGCACAGATTGCTTCACAAATGTCTCAGCTGAATAGCTCATTTGATGGCATCCTCCGTTTCGAGACTTTTCTTTCACATGATTGATTGGGCTGAGTTCAATTCAATCTAGTCGTAACATCTGATCTCACAGATTCATTTAATTCTACTCAAAAGGCTTTATTGGCATGAATTAACAGCCATATTGCCAAGATAGCTTTACAGTACGTCAACCAGAACCACCGCACACACACTGCTCGCCTGAGCTCTGCAGGAAACACACAGGCAATTGTGCTCACTTGCTGGGATAGATAAAAAAGACTAAACCCACCTCTGCAGCTATATTATCCTCTCTGAAAACACTGCAGAACACTGGGGTAATCCATTATTGTACTGTACAGGGTACGAAAATCGCAGCATCAAAAAATTAAATCCCATAATATCATGCACAAAATAAATGTGTTTGGAGGACAGGATAGACCGCACGCGATAGATTTACTCATAATGAGGTAGTACAATAGATCAGGTAAATGGGCACCACTAAACTCCCTCTCTATTACAAACTGCTCTATAGTCCAAACAGCAAATGATCATTAATCTCAGGGCCAACCACACCTGCCTCCATTCATCTCATTTAATAGTTCCAGCACTGTATGAATTTATGGATTACTCACTAGCTGGCAGTCAGCCTCTATCATTCAACTGGCCTTCCGTAAGTATGGCATGCAAGCACCACTTCCAGAGGCATCTGGGGGGAAAAAGACAGCCATCATTCTGAGATGGCCGCTTTCATCATTCTGGGGCAAAGATGGGCCAGTACGTGCTCAAATATTTACTCGTATAATTCTTCTGGTTTTAGACTTTTACTATTAGATTGAGATGTTTACTTTTTAAATGGCAGAGGGAGGGAGAGTACAAATGTTATAAAAAATACAGCAGGTAATGTCACAGCCAGTTTCCCTTGGATATGAGTGGTGCTGTGAAATCCCTTCAGCGGCATTCATTCTGGAATTGGCCTGCCTGTGTTTGCTACTAAAGAACTCAGAGAACGCAAGGGCTGATACGAAAGATGCTTTCATGAAATTTAATATTTAACTGTGACATTGTAATGTCACATCAGCCATCACCAATTTAATTAAATATGTTTATACTTATTAGCCAGCTTGGTGCACTCTTAGCAGCAGAGTGAAATGGCAGTTAAATTAAAAAAGGACTGCACCACTCATTGTTTTATAACTATGAATGTGAGGCTTTAGCAGAGAACAAGAAATGAGACTGCAGGTAAAAGAACAAAGCCACATTAATCTTGAGAAGATTAGTATTGAGAGGTTGAAAGAGCCCAAAGTCCCTCAAATTGGCAAAGGTCTCCCCACTGACCGCTGAGCTGTGGCAGGTCCTACTGGTCAAATCTGGCCTTTGTGCTAACATAGCTCTCCCACTGGGAAAAGCATCCACTGGAACTAAAAAAAAGTACATCAGATCTGGGCCAGGGGCTAGGAGGATGCGCAGGACCCAAATACAGCACAGCTCATGAGAATAGCAGAAAAATATAAACCTTGTTGGGCTTCAGGCTTGCGGTTCTGGTTTTTCACATTTCCCCATTTACTTCCAGGGGATGGGTGTTATGTTCAGGATCCTCCGAGGATGAGCACATTTGAAGCCAGCAGCGAGAGGAGCTTGCCGGCGCATGAGGGAATAGGGGGGAAGCTGAGGCATGCAGCCTTTTACAATAATCAATTACACTGAAGCACAGAGACAGCACACAGGGAAAACACAATCCTTACCTGGAATGAACGGTTCACTAAGGTAAAGACAGGAGAACGAAATGAAATGGATCGGGAGCACTGTTAGGAGAGGAAACAAAAATGAAGATAAAGTTCATGGAGAAAAATGAACAAACTCATCAGCTTAGAATACAGCTCCCTCCATCCCCCCTATCCCCAAGTAATCAATCACAAATCAATGTGGCATGGTTTCATATTAATATTTATAAGGGTAATATTTGGTTCTTTCTTACAATATGGTAATTTGGGATGGTAATGTAAATAATTTTCCACTGTCATACATACCTACACTCTATGTATTACAATGCTTTTTTTAATGTACTGTTTGTGTAATTCTGGTGTTTTGTAAGAAAAGCTGCCACCAGAGGTAAAATGAAAAGTATAATACAGTATAATGCATATGTAAATGGAATGGATGATTCTTGTGACCTCAAAGAACTTCATCGTGAAGGGAGAAAAACTCTCCTCAACCACAACTGACGGATAACAGCCATCTTGGTGATGCATAGGAACCATTTTGCACCATGGAGTACAAGTGAATCGTTAAGCCCACTGTATGTAAATTGGAGTTTAAATCAGATGGAAAAGTAGAAAAATTACCTAGGACCCTTGAGTACTCCGATTAGTGCCATGTGGGAACAAGGAACAAATTAGCCAAAATTGATGATGCAATAAACTTCCTTGGAGGAGAGGCTATTTTTAATGGCAAAAGAGTTTAGTCATATTTTCAAAAGTTCATACTGTATGCATGTACATTTTGAATAGTAACATGATTTAATGTTTCGAGCAGTAACATGTTTACTTGAAAATACTCAGGGAACAGCAATTTCCATCGAAAGAGAAAGTATCTCAAGTACTTGTATCAAGTGCTTAAGTATTTCAAGCTGTTATACATACACCACATATTTTATTAAGGTAAATTACTCCTGGTAGTCAGTTTTCTCTCTGAGTCATAGCTATCTACCAGTTACATTAACATGAAGGTTTTTGGAAAGGTTAATGGTATTCAGGAAAAAATGCCTGAAAACAGAATTAATGTTAATGACACCCAACAGATTTTTCAGATTCCTTTTGATAGGATTATGATAGGTCAAGTCTCAGCATATAGACATAGGTTGTGTTTCTGTTCGCTGGGTTTTGGGGGAGGGGGTATCCTGCTGGAACATTGCCTGTTGGTTTCCCTCATGAGTTTCTCTGAACTTTGTCTTTCAGCATAAGCCCAGTTGAGCTCTCAGCCAGTCTCCTAATCAGGTTCTCCAGATGAAATTGCAGCAGTTGAAACCGGATGTCCGGATCAGTTTTCAGGTGGATTAAAAGACTTTGTGAGGCAGCATTGAGAGACAGAGACAGACACAGCCTTGTAAATCCTCATAGACAACTTGAGGTGGAGTAGGCCTAGAAGGAAAATTAAATGTATTTTTCTGTGTCGGACCAGAGTGGCAACAGGCTGTAAGTGAATGCTGTCATATCACCAGTATGCTGCAAAGTGCAGGGGACATGTATGCACTCTCAAAATGGGTATGTTAAAAAAAACATATGACATCGACACCTCCATGTCTAGTTAAGGAGAACACATGTGTTGATCACAGTCTGCATGAAAAAGTCCCCCTTTGTGACACATAAATTGCATATGAGTAACCCAAAGAAGTAACAAAATAATGTTGGATATTGACACATCATTTTCAAGAGTGTATATTGTTCATCCCATCAACAACCTCAACAGCTCTTGCCTTGTCTTGTCTTCCATACTATATATGTCACACCTCTCCTCTTCTCCTTCCACTGGCTGCCAATGGCAAACCACATGAAATACTTATTTCTAGTCTTGGCCACAGGAATGGCATGCTCTTGCCTTCACAGTTATCAAATCTTGTGATCCTGCCAGGGGCCTGCATTAAAAACTTTAAGATCCAAGGTCCGTGTGTTGTTTCAATCAGTGTTGTTCTGACTTTACCATAATTTGACCAGATATCACTATTGCAATATATGACTTGAAGAAGACTTGAGCTATAATGACTTTTGGTGATAATACTGTTCGCAGTTCAGCAGTGCAATGTACAGCACTTATAGTGCCAAAGCATTTTATCCCCGCTTGGCTTGGAATGCCGATTTAAATGCAGGATTTTAAGCTCAGTTGGGAAATAAATCAGACAAATAGGAATACATTCGTACACATCTGAGGCAAAGCTCCTTCCCATAAGTGCAAAGGTAGAATCCTAATCAGGATAAGGCCAGCACCAATTAGACCCCCACCAACTGGTGAAAGTGCATCTGCCCCGATGAGGCTAGGGATGGTGATGAAACGGTTGCTCATCAATGTTTACACACCACACACCCCAAATGTTCTTTTCAATGGGTTTTTGAAAATGCAAGCACATACACACACACGCACATACAGGACACTGTATAAACACAATATAAAAATGTTTTTTAATTACTACAGAGACAAATCTGTTGCAAGACAGACAAACAAGAAACAACGCAAGTCGAACCCAGCTGTATGCTATACACTGGTGGTCCCCACAGAGTGGGTCAGGGAAATGTATGTAGAAAAGGCACACCATTACCCTTTCATAGACATTGTACTCCAACGTGGAAGTGGGCTGATCAAAACAGGAAAATCATTTCATTATATAATCGCTCACTGAACGTGGTGTGCACAAAGACACTTCTGAAACTTCTTCTTGCTATACCTTAATAACATGTGTTTAGGTGATTTATGGAGTTCCATTAAACAGAAGGTATACATTAATCAGCTGAAAATGAACTTCTGGGAGAGGAGTCTAATAAGGTCACTTGAAATGTAATTAGTGCTGTATAAACGGATAATTCCATCACTTCCTGACCAATGAGTAAACGCTTTCTGTTTGAATGAAAGAGTAAATCACAACCTAAAACAATGGAGATTTTATGCTGTAGGAAATTGATTCATATTTGACATTAAAATACACTCAATAATAAAACTCATGCAATACAATAATCAAAACGTCATGAATTTGATGTCTACTAATAATTGTAGTTAGCAGCCTTTACATAATCTAGCAGCTTATGAAACCTGAGAGGTTTGGTTTTTATTATAATATATAACAGTTTAGCTCTCCACAATTTCAAACTTGGCACTCGTAGTCAACCTTACTGCAGCATCAAGCTAAAGTAATATATATTTTCAAAATGTCTGTCTTGGACATCAGGACAGAATTACTCAGTTAAATTTCACATAGAAAGAGTATCTATAGAACAAAACTGGTTATAAATTTTGTTCTTGGCTCCGGAACAGTAATTGCTGTTAGAAATGACATGAAAAGCCATTTTGAATTTAAAGGGATGTTTTCACTACTTCAGTAGCCCTTCTGGTGTGAAATTTCACTTTGGTCGCACTGTTGCTGTGGATACAAGATAATACCTTTACGATTAATGTCATAATGACATTTAAAATTCCTATCCTTTGAGCTTCAAATCTCTGTCTTCCCCCAGGTAACATTTAAATACCTTGTCCATCAACAAGTGAGATAAATCACGCAATAATTTATGAATTTCCAAATATTTTGGTTTGCAGTGGACTCTCATTGAAATATTTTAAAGCACTTTGAAGATTGAGTCATTATCTCAATATAGTGGTCTGTGTGCGTGCATACGTGCGCGGGTGTGCCAGTGTGTGTCTGCATGTGTTTGTGTGTGTGTGTGTTTGTTCATTTATTTCCATCCCAGAATTGGGAAGGAAAATGTTGCGAGACATACCAGCTCTGCAGGTGAGTAGAATTGGATTTCCTCCACCGTATCATTAGACAGATGTGTCCTCCACACACATAAAGTCCCAGCAGCTGAAGGAGGCCATTCCAAAGAACAAAGACAGTGTATTCATGTTTAACAATCCATTTTCTCAAGCAGAGCTATCTCTCACAAATTCATACCACTATTTTCACCTTTTCTGGTCTCTCTACTCTTTTTTGCTATTCTCCACGCTACAGCCCAGAGAAATTCGAATTCAAACAATGTTCAAAATGACTTGCTACTTATTCAGCCTGATAACGTTCCCAGCACGAGTACGAGTCCTAAAATGCAAAGCAGAGGCAGTCTATGCTGTAGTTCTTGCAAAAACAACAAAAATCAGACAGATTATTTCTGCATGAACCACAGCATGTACTGTAGAATGTCTGTGCTTTGTATTAACTGCTGTACAGTAAGGAACAATTATGAATACGAAATTGTTTATAATCTTTACTGTTCATGTTTTTAAGTACAGGAGTATGTATATACTTTCTTTTTTCCCCATTTATTTTAATGCTCAATTTGAAAAATGAATAAATGATTTCCCTTTTGCAGCTGCAAGCCCGCCCCAGTGCTGCACCTGCTCTCTTCAGTCTGAGAGGGTGCAGACCAATACATTTCCCACATGTACCCAGAAGGTACAATAATATTCTATCTGGGAACTAATAAGTATGTTTCACAAGCAGAAAATGTCAGAATGAATTATTGATTGGTGGCTAGGGGTACAGTTCTATGTACCTAAAGGATACCACCCCATTTGTGTCTTTTTAGGCACTTTTTTTAGGTACTTTTTGAATGTGAGAATGTGCTTCTTTGAGTGCTTATCGGATGAGAGATACATCACACTTTTAACCCATAGATGCCTGGTGAGCAGATAGGGGGCACTATGCAGCGTAAAATGAGGAACCCAGTCCAACTTTGGGGCGCTTCATTCCAGGATGAGTGTGTTCCATTGCTGTGGACTCAGTCATACAGTAGCTGGCTCTTTATTAGGTATTTATTTTATTTGACTTACTGCTGCTGTAGCCTATCGCCTTTGCAGTTTGACCCATTGGGTGTTCAGATATGCTCTTCTGCATACAACTGTTGTAATGTGTGGTTATTTGTGTTACTGTCACCTTCTCATCAGCTTTGACCAGTCTGGCCCTCTCCTCTGACCTCTCTTATTAACAACGCCTTTCTGCACGCAGAACTGCTGCTCACTGGATGCGCTTTTCATTTCACAGCATTCTATCTCTAGAGACTGTTGTGCCTGAAGATCCCAGGAGATTTCTGAGATACTCAAACCACCCTGTCTGGCACCAACAATCATTCCACGGTCAAAATCACAAGACCTTTGGTCTGAACGACAGCTGAACCTCTTGACCACATCTGCATGCTTTTATCCCTTTAGCTGCCACCACATGATTGGCGGGTGAAATATTTGCATTAACAAGCTGGTGGACAGGTCTACCTAATAAAGCGCTCAGTGAGTGTATATTATCCCATACTGTCGGCTCCGGCAGGACTCGCCATCATTGGACGCAATAAGAACTAAGCTCATTTATTATAATAATTGCTATTTTCCTCCCCTCCATGATAAATCCCCTCCAGTGTGTGAGAAGCGTGATGCCATTCTTCCTGTCTCTCTGGAAGTGCAAACATTAACACCCAAGACCATCTGTTTTCTAAGACTGAAGATATCAGAAGTCTCCCAGCTGTTCAGAAAGAACTATATATGCTATACAGGCCCTCCAATGCTTTCCAACCCCATAACCTCACACACACACGCTTGCAAATACAGACGAGTTAAGGAAAAGACCAGGCAGAGTCCTTTGTGAGGACTGCAGAAGTGCTGTGCTTTGATGACTCTCAAGGCAGAAGAACGGCTCTGCTGTCTCAGTACATGCCTGACATGGGAATAGACACAGAAGGAAATGGGTAAGCACAGAGAGAGGAGGCAGAGAGATGGAGAGCAGTAACCACAGAGACAGGAGGAGCAAGATGGAGAGCGATGGAGAGCAGTAACCACAGAGACAGGAGGAGGGGATAGAGAGCAGTAACCACAGAGACAGGAGGAGATGGAGAGCAGTAACCACAGAGACACGAGGAGGAGATGGAGAGCAGTAACCACAGAGACAGGAGGAGGAGATGGAGAGCAGTAACCACAGAGACAGGAGGAGGAGATGGAGAGCAGTAACCACAGAGACAGGAGAAGGAGATGGAGAGCAGTAACCACAGAGACAGGAGGAGGAGATGGAGAGCAGTAACCACAGAGACAGGAGGAGATGGAGAGCAGTAACCACAGAGACAGGAGGAGATGGAGAGCAGTAACCACAGAGACAGGAGGAGGAGAAGGAGAGCAGTAACCACAGAGACAGGAGGTGTGAGATAGAGAGCAGTCCCCACAGCTCCACTGTTTCCCTGCCACAGACCCACCAGCCTAATGCCCTGCATCTTCATTCAGAGATGTTTTGGCATCAGCCCACAGCTTTATTAGAACAGTTTGCATAATGAGAAAACAATAAATCTTTCCCTTTCCTGCAGGGGCTGGGCAGATAAAGATCATATCTGTGGAGACCAGTTTAGCGAGGGCACTGTCTGATTGAGCTCTGGAGAAGAACAGTGGGGGAACACAATAAAGGAAAGAAGGGTTTTAGAAAGTGTCTCATGCTGCTGTAGAGTCGGCGATTAAATATGATTCATTCTTTCTGCGGCATTTCCTCACATACGGGATCAAGAGTTTCCCATTTACAATGAACATTAAGTAACAACCTCGGAGCTGAACTCCAATGCTTTTAAGTTAACAAAACTTCAAATAAATAAACAGCACTGTTAAGAGTTCAATGAACAACATGAACAATATTTTAACAAGAATTATATATATTATATTTTAACATATTATATATATATATATATATATATATATATATATATATATATATATATATTTCTATTTTATATTTGCTATGCATTATAAATTACACTAACACTCAAATATGCTTGCTAATCTCAATAATTACTTTGTCAATAATTACTTTAGATCAGTTGCTTATCATGCATGCACACAGGAGACAGTGTCAAAGCCTTAAATGGTGTAACAGTACTCTAAGTTTTCGTATTTTATCCAGGAGATTGCTGAGTCCCCTGCTGCTGGTTCACTGCTGGGGCTCTATCTGTACTCAGTGTGGAGCCGGGTGGCCATTTTGTTGGGGTGTTCTGGTCTTTCAACCCAGGCTCCATAACGAGGTAAACCAGGCAAAGAAACACAGGCCGCTATTTTTTCACAGGCTTCAAATCCTGTTCATTTATGTTTTCCTCTGGATACCCGAGGCCTCGTCTGTAAAATGGTCTTATGATCAGATTGTATCTGAAATAGTGACAGAAAAACAAACAAAAAAACAATGAATGTAGTTGTTTGGATATGATTGTATCTCTATGTAAAGTTCACACTAGACATAAGTTGCTGGTATGTGGAGTGCTGCACACAAATCTCTGAAGTGGGCGCTTTAATAACATTTCATTCATAATCAATTTCAGGCATGGAGAGTGCAATAATCATGTTCATTCCCTGGTGTATTTTATTTAAGACATGATGTCTTATAAATAGTGTGCTGCATGAGAAAACAATTTATCATGGTTGGGCTCACATTACTGGGGACCAAATTGAAGTTTATTAGAGATTTATATAGATCATAGGTGCTGAAGAAACACTTAGATATCCCACTAAACCAATATCAGCAACTTTGTCTCAGGTATTTTTATAAATCAACTTGGGAAATGGTCTGAAGGTTATGTTTGTGTTTAAATCCAAGAAGATCTTTATAAACAAGGCCCCTGGTCGTGGTAGGTGGTACTTAAGAGCCTTAAAATGAAAGCTTGGTTAACTCGATAACAAGTGTAACGTGAGCTGTTTATTGTTGTTCCTACATAAGCGTATATTATTATTTAGCGTTGTGTTGTATAAAAACGGTTTATAGGTATAATTCTTTGTCAGATGAATCTACAAGGCCCAATCCTTGTTGTATTCTTAGCACTTCAAACTGTACCTCCCTCTAGGGTCATTCAGCATACTTGTCCCTGGTTTTGGGTATGCATAGGATAAGAGTGTCTGTCAAATGCCTATTACTATACTACTAATGTAATGTAGTGTCTTACATTTACCTATTGCTGATTTAAAAGCAGCTCTGCAGATAAAGATCTGCAGATGCCCAATAGCAAACTTTCACAGGCCTGAGCTTTACACATTTAGGGAATTTCTGTGCATTCCTCCATGCGGATTTACTTTTATTCCTGTACTAACACCGAGAACTTGCCAGATAACTTGGGAAATAACCCCTGGGTGCATTGGAGCAACAAATATTTTGGAGCGTGTTGGCAAGAGATATGCCTGCAGCAACCCAAACTGCCAAAGAACCTGTGCTTCTTCTCTTTGAATAGAGATGATCTTTATACGGCGCTAACCACTGAACCACTGAAGGGAGCTGGCCGTGCCCATTCTTGTCATGTTAATGCATGGAAGAGCTTTTCCAACTGCAGACCAAGAGCGCTCAAGACCAGGCTTGACACCACGCTGGAGCCTCTCAGGTCCTGGTTCTCACTTTTCCTGCTATGATCCGGTATGAGAGTAGACAGCGGAAAAGTGATTCTGATCAGTATTCTTGCAGTAAATATGAAGCTAAAGACTTCAATGTTTCAGCATAGTGTCTTCATCAGCGAAATGGTGTTAAATGCAAATGAACGCTGCCGGCCTTTTGAAAGCAGTAAATGTGAAAGTCCTCAGAAATCCCATGGCATTTAATGGAAAGAGTAGGGAGGGTCCCAGGTGTCCTGGCCCAATTCCCAATCTGGTCCCCTAATCATCTCCCTGTTTAATTAGTTTAATCTAATCACCCCCCAGTGCTGCGGCTTCCTGTGTGGAACTGCGTCTGTGTGCCACCCTACAGGCCTTATATAGACTGGGAAATTGAGCTGTGACCATATTGGTCATTGGCATGACTTTCCCCTGGCTCTCCTGCATGCCAGTCACCACTCATCCCTGTGTGCAGGACTATAGCAGAAATGTATATTATAGAAGCCATAGATTAAAATAGAAATATGTAATGTCAAACTGCCAGAATGTTCCATTAAGTGTCAGGATAGGAGGGAGGTGTTTGGGTTAATTAGTGTTGTTATTATATAAACAAGCTCTCATCAGTTAGACAGAAAAAACATCAAAGCATTGATCATGAACTCTCCTGTCAATTCACAGGAAAAGAAAATACATTATAAAATTACAGAATGAGCCCCCAATTATTATTGACTTGAGTTAATAATAGCATCACTCAACTTAAAAAATTAATCTACTGTAATCTATTGCTGCGAGCGAATGCATGCATTGATTGACGTATGAGGACTTCACGTTTTCGACCACGTGAACGACGTGTGCGTTTAAAAAACGCTCGGAGAGGAGGACAGAGCCACAGGAACAGAAAGACAAAAGAATCAAAGCACTGGACATACATGATAGCGCAGCCCAGTAACACCCGATCTGTGGGAAGATCAAAAGTAGCGGGCCGCTGCACCTGCCGCCTCAGAGCTGCCGTTCGATCACCACACGAGACCGTAAACCATCGCCCCTTTGTCCCGCTGTGTTGTCAAAAAACACACGCTCGTAATTGGAAGAATTACATGTCTCTATTTGAATATGCCTCATAACATAATGGTATTCTCTTCTCCGTGTAGAACAGTAACCTGATCATTTGCAGACTGCCAGTTGAGTATTGTAGAACATGTGAACCAGGGCCTGAATGTGAATGTGGCCATATCTTGACAGCCCAAAGTCTCAGCTGAAAGCTGCTTACACTTTTACTGTGAAAAATATTGTGAAAGTCATTTCTCTGATACAATATGTATGATGTGTGGTGAAAGGCCCTGTTGTAGAACCAGAAGCTTTGTAGCCAGAAAATTGCTCAGAACTACTTCAAGCATATTGGACCTGAATTTAAGTTCAATACATTGAATGTCTAAAAGATGTTGTGCTAAAATAATATTGCCTAGCTTAGGTAGGCAGTATCATAGTAGTAATTTAATATTGTGAAAAAACATCAAATATCATACATTTATTTGGAAATCATCATCATCATCATCATCATCATCATACCATTTATATTAAAGTTGCATCAAATTGATCTTGAATAATGACTTGCTTAAACTCGAGAAATTTCCGCAATTAAGATTCAATAAGCAATTGAAAAATTGGTTTGAAAAATTTCCCCTCAGATCCGCGTCTATTAATTTTCCAATTATGATTTAACATTTAGCTTGCAGGATTATTATTACCATTCATGTTGATTAAAAAGAACAATGAGTTTTCAAAAAGATTTTGTCTTTATTCTAGTTTTCTATTATAGTGCTGAAATTGATTTAATCACTTTTTTCTTCCTTTCTGGAGGGTGTGTGTGTAGGGGGTGTTGCACTGTCCCATGGTTGAAGCTTTAAGTACTACCAGGATAATTATTTCAAAAGTCAATTTATTGGAACCTTAAACTATGAGCCTTTGTGTCAATGTATGTCAATTTAACCCTGAGGATGCCACATTTTCAACAACTTCTTTAAATAGCGATTTCCTTGCAGTTTAGTAAATGTATGAATATTTAATACAGATATATTAAATACAGACCAATATACATATTTCTATCAGCTAACACACTTGGTGCCATTTGCTCATTATATTTTTATTTTCTTAACATTTCTTACGTGCCTTAAAGTAATGGCAGGACAGGTGCGAAAACATTTGATTACAACAAAATTGTTCTGGAAAATCTTGCCCTGTAAGAATGACCCCAATGCCCTTTTTTACATTTCAGGTTTTCAGTGCTGTTACATAAATAGAGCCAATTTAAAAGGCTCAGAACATAAAGCCTAGCACATGACCTTGTGAGAGCCAAGGGCCTGGTTATTTGTAGGAGGGCAAATGCCAACACAATACCCAGGCAAGACCTGCAAAGGAAGGGCTGAGAATGAAAGGGTGAAACAGCCTTACACTTTCAGTAAAACACACTTTGTCATTCGCGGGATCGTCTGTAATATTATACAATTTTTCAGGTTGAGTTGACATTCGGGCACTGCGTCAAAAATCAGAAAGGCTCAAAAGAAAGACAGACTTCCTTCAGATGAATAAACAGCATCAGATGTCAGATCGGTTAAAGCCCCATGCCACTCGTCACCCAGCCTGTAAGCCTTTACTCCTGTCTCTGACACTAAAGCTCTCATTCACGCCACACACTGAACAAGGATCCTTCAGATATTTTTACTCCCCTCTCTGACACTAAAGCTCTCATTCACTCCACACACTGAACCGGGATCCTTCACATATGTCTGAAGATGTTTTTGCCCAGGTTTTTGGCCAATGGCACCATTACTTTTTTATTGGTGGTGGGGGGCATGATTGTTTCTACAGCGGTTCACTGCCAATTTTCAACACTGGGGTTTTATTTGCTAAAAATATGGATTTCGTCCATCCATGCATCTCTAGAATGGTTGAAAGTTATGAGCTGCAAACTTTTCTCCCTAAATTTTATGACAGTAGCATCTGTCATAACATTTGCCGATAAATGTATGACAGTTATACATCATTTGACATCAACTGACATAATCTGTTATGCATTGTGACGACTGTTATGTCATGTGTATGACAGTGTTATGTCAGCCTTATGGTATGGGGTTCAAGTAAAGTGTTACCGAAAGGGGATACTCTTAGACAGGGCACGAGTTTCAATTGTTTCCCGAACAAT
This sequence comes from Conger conger, assembly GCF_963514075.1. NCBI lineage: Eukaryota > Metazoa > Chordata > Actinopteri > Anguilliformes > Congridae > Conger > Conger conger. The sequence continues at coordinate 67,069,379 of NC_083763.1, forward strand.
GTTATGAGATAGATATTTATTTTGCAAACAAAATGAACCAAATATAATGGCATTAAAAAACTGACTGGCTAAATACCTAAATAACATGAATGGAGTTGCATGTGTACATATTTTGGTTTTTGTACTGAAATGGATTGGGCTCAGTTTGGTGCTAGAGGAGCGGAGAGGGACACTTAGTCTTCATAACACACCCTGCTCATGAAAGAGAGCGACCCATTAAGAGCACAGTGACGCCTTATAGCCCCGTCACAGCGCTGTTATCAATATGAATATATTTACAAAATTGCTCCCTCTTCTGCCTTTGTTTTCCCAAGACATAATTTGCAGCAAGCAGCAATTACGAAAGAAAGGAACTTCTGAAAATAATTGCCCGCAATTATTACGTGGATGACTGAATTAGCATTTCTGTTGTTGGATACGGCTTAAGTGTGTTATGAACTGTTGCACATTAATTCATGTGGGCTATGGTGTATCAATCTATTGAATTTGAGCATAATCATGGGTCTATGCGGATAGAGCAGCCATGGGAGGCCCTGGTGTTCGGCGCTAGCACATACCAGTCTGATTCAGTGAGGGAAGTCACAGAGCGATGACCTTCAACCTCACGTTCAGGCCCAGACGGTGTGCTGCAAGCTTTAGCAAAATATCACCTTATTAGCAGCAGCTCTCTGTGCATTTCATCAAATCTTGGCTTGAATTAAAGTAACATTTGTCCTCAAAAGTGACTCATAATCGACAGCAGGTGTGATTTCTTTTTTTTTATCACAGGTCTGTGACTTAGTTTTGTTAAATGTAGACTTTGAATTTTTTTTTTTTTTTTTTACCATAATGCACTCAAAAAATCTACTTTGGATGAAAAAAAACTTTTGACATTTTCTTCTTGCGTAACTTTTGTCTCACATATTATGACATTAGACAATGATTCAAGAACACTATTTATGTATCAAAGTCATAAAAATGGTGACATGACAATTCTGAAAGTAGCCGATATTTGTATGGACAAGTGCAGACTGACTGCAGAGCTGAGGAGGAGCTTCTCCTTCAGAGTCAGTGTAGGAAGTCATTCCACTGCCAATGGGAGCTGAGGGCCAAGCTTTGTTCTGATGCCATGGCAACAGGGCGTCTGCACACTGCGTTCTTACTGTGATTCCATCAGGCAAACGTCATGAATTAAGGGAAATATGTTTGTTTAATCCGAGGTGAAACTATGTTTTAACATATGTGTCTGTGAACATTGTGTATGTGTATGTGTATGTGTATGTGTATGTGTGTGTGTGTGCGCGCGTGCGTGTGTGTGTGTGTGTGTGTCAGTGATTCTGCATGTATGTGTGTGATTCAATTGTACATTTATGCATACAGCTATCTGTAAATCTGGGTTTCTGTTTTTGCCGGAATGTTTTTCCGTTTATATCAAAGTGGTACATGTGTCACAAACTTCTCAGATTCAGAACATGGCAAATGATTAAAAAGTAAAAAATATCAAATGTTGAAACAACACTAGGAAGAACCATTCAAGCCAAAACTGGCACTGAGGGCCTGCAGATGCAGCGGGACAGTCATTATTCCTGCTTTTTTATTGTCTGCATTGTGTTTAGCACATCATTACGGTTTCATTTCAGCCATTGTTTACACAGGCAAGCACACCTGCTGCTGGCAGTGCGGTGCTCTTCCCTGGTACACAGCTGCCCCCTGATGTTCACACGACTGACTGCAGTATACCAGCTCTGCAGGTCCTCATGGTCATAACTGCTCAGAGGACCAAGGGAATGAACGCAGGGCACATTTTCACATTAAACCATACAAATTAAATAAATACTGTATGTTTTACGGTCAATATATTTACACATGATCCTACCCAGGAATCTATTATAATCACGTATTAGCATAGTAGCACTTTGCTGCCTTCAGATATTACATAATCTTTTTTCACAAGCACCTGTGATACAAAATGAATGTGTTTATGCCTTTGTGCAGATGGTAAATATTTCCACATAACTGTCAATTTCCCTAGAAATAACACACAAAAAAATGATGTGTAATGATTAATTCAGAAATATAGGGTAGTAATGAGAAAGTGAAGTGAAATTCTATTTATTAACTGAAAAATCTCCATGGACCATTATGGAGCATTTGTAAGGGCCGAAGTGAGTATCACAGTCCTCTTAGATCGAGGCTTCTAGTTGCAGGAAAATATTTTCCACTGGAGGGAATGTCATTTTTGTATGGAATGCAGATATTTTATTTCAAGATATTAAAAAAAAAGAACTCATTGAATCTGCTTTGTGAGATTACCCCCCTTGGATTGTATTTAAGCAAAAATAAATTGCTCAAATTGAAATTGAAATTGAATTCTTTACTTAAAGCCAGAGCCAGACTCGTTTATTCGATTTGATTTAAAATAAAAGATGTCAAAATCATAGAGAATTCAAGAAATAAGATTACAAACCAATTTGATTTCTCTTTTGTATCTATTACCCTTTTTGTGCCTGTTTCTGAAAAATATGTCATTCCAACATGTACTTGAGTGTCATTATATTAATATTAGGATGGTTCCAACATAATTTATGGGGATATTGAATGGTAGTTTTCCATAAGAGCTTATTAAATTAGCCACAACACTCAACTGGCAGGAAATAGGCCAATGGGATTCTGCCTGCGGCATAATCTTTTAATAAGAGAAGTGATTTCTTCCGTCTCAGAAGAACCCTGATGAAGATGTGAATGACAGCTGTGTTATTGCAGAAAGTATGCGCTGAAAATTAGTCACAAATTCAATCTAACCCTAATGTGCTTTATCTTTGATGTCGATTAACAGATATAATTATTATAATTTTTTTAGACATTTTGTGTTAATTTGAATGTAAAATTCCATGTTGTGTACATAATTAAAATCCACTAGCATTGAGGAAAAAACACAACACTCTCTAAAACGTGTTACTCCAGTGATTCACACATGCAAACAGTGACCAGTTGGCAGAAAAAATGATGGTTTTATTCTGCCCACAAAGTTAACCACAAAGCACATTGGGATACTGAGTTTTTCTATTATTTTTATTATTTGATTTATTAACTGAGGCTCTTATCAGGGCAACTTACAATTAGTTCACATGAAGAAAAGGCCTAGATGTGTAACACCCCAAATAGCAGCTCATGAACAATGGATGGGCCATATGACATCCCCGTGATAGGTAATCATTTGTTACTAGAATGAACAGGTTTTATTTTATTTTTATTATTTTGTATTTCTTTTTTTTTTTTTTTTTTTTTTGGGACGACGGGGGGTTATAGGGGAATTTGGGGGAGACAGGGGAAGAAGTTTTTGAGAATCAAGTTAGGGAGGAGAGTTCAGACAAGTTCCCAAGTTGTTTGTGATCAGGGAAGAGAGAATTTATATGAATCATTTTGGAATTGTGGAATTTCAGCCATCCTCAATTGCCTCCAAGGTTGTGTGCAAAGCAAATAACAAACTTGTTTCATTTGACTGATTTAGGAATGTATTCTATTCCTGCGGTATCTTTCACAGCGTGTACGAGTGAAATGCGTTTAAATATCAGGGCTAAGTGCTAATTAGCGTGTAGCAGGAAAACGTTGCCGTTAGGGACATAATCTGGCAGCTTGAGCATTCCAGGTTTGTTTATGAGTGACTGGTGTACCCTTGTGCCCTGGCACCATGTATTTAACCTCAGCTGCTTTGGCAAAGATCCGGCAGTGTACATAACTGGGTAATGAGTAACCTGACGGCACGTCCGTCCATGAGCATGCATTCCGGGAACACGCTGTTTGCTGGGTGAAATATGAGCATGTTATTGTCTGGTAGAAACCATGACCTGCAGACACACTGCTGTCTACACAGGTCCAAGGTGTGAAACACAGATTACATGTCGACCATTTCATCTATGCAGTTTCTGACTTTGCCAGATGAGGGCGCACTTATCTCTGTTTTCAGCAGGACACTCATTTGTCAAGAAGGTGAGAAAAAAAATTTGCTAAAATTTAACAAGGGCCTGAAGCTGGGAACTCCACAAAATAACCATTGTTTAGCACATATTTTGGCTATTGATGGAGCCAGTTTTGGAGTTCTACCTCCTTTTTTAACATTAAGCAAAATGTATGTGTGTGTGTGTATGTGTGTGTAGGTATGTGATTGTGTGAGCACATGTATGTATGGGTGTCTGTGTTTGTGTGTGTGTGTGTGTGTGTGTGTGTGTGTGTGTGCGCATGCGTGTGCATATGTGTGTGTCTCTGTCAGCACATGTATGTATGTATGGGTGTTTGTGTTTGTGTGTATGTGTGTGTGTGTGCGTGTGTATATGCGTGTGTTAGTGTGAGCACATGTATGTATAGGTGTATGTGTTTGTGTGTGTGTGTGTGTGTGCGTGCGTGTGTATATGTGTGTGTTAGTGCGAGCACATGTATGTATTAGTGTATGTGTTTGTGTGTGTGTGTGTGTGTGTGCGTGTGTGTGTGCGTGTATGTGTTTGTGTGTGTGTGTGTGTGTGTGTGTGTGTGTGCGTGTGTATATGTGTGTGTTAGTGCGAGCACATGTATGTATAGGTGTATGTGTTTGTGTGTGTGTGCGTGTGTGTGTGTGTGTTTGTGTGGGTGTGTGTGTGTGTGTGTGTGTATACGCGTGTATGTGCCTTTGAGTAACACACAGACAGGAGCTCTGCTGCCCTGTCTCAGATTGGTTAATCCTCACCTTTGCATGGGGAGCGTGGTCAGTCCATGAATGAGCGGCGTCTCAGCAGTCAGCCCACCGCACACAAAGGCCACGTCCCCTCCTCCATGGCAGCCCATTGGACCAGACCCAAACGGGATGTTTACTAAGCCTGCTTGGGGAGCAGCCAGGGTAAACCAGCCTCTTCACGCGCCACGCCTGCTCTCGGCCGTTCAGAGCCCCTGTGGACCTCAAAAATACACCCCTTTTTTTTTCTCTTGCAATAAATATCATTGAGCGTTTTCATTTAGCTCAACTTCAATTTGAAATACTTTATTTTGTATTGTGGTTTTGTGGGATTAGAGTGTGTGTGTGTCCGCCAGTGTTCGGAAACAGGAGATATGGCTGAGGTAATGTAGTTCTAATGTGTCTTCAGTAACACCTACAAAATGAAATGAAAATGTAGATCGAAAGTGGTCAAAGTAGAAAAATGTTTTTGCTACTGAAATGGAATGAACTAAATTATTGCTTTTCATGTCGACAACAAATTAACAAGGATATACCGCACTGTATTCCTGAATAAAATTAAGAATTATATAAAAATATACAAAACATGTTTTTGCAATAGCAGAGCAAACCCTTTTCATGTTTTAAAGACAGTAATAATGGTTACACAGTAAAACATTCAAACTGTCTGTCAACAGAAGGCTTAAATGATTACGGTGATGTAATACTTTGGTTTCTGTTTCCTTGAAAAAGGAGGAACAGAGCTGGGGGTGAGTCATGCTGGATTAAGATTCAAACCACAGGAACAGTCAAAATGAAACGGAAACCTTTCACCAAAGAACTGAATTGTAAACTTATAATGTTCATATTTCACATTTCACAAAGACTAATTTACTCATTGGTAGTTCAGACATCATAATCCCTCTTACAGACAAAAGTTGCTCCGTTTAATAGATGACAATAGATTAACAGATCTATCATGAGCTCCATAGCATCAGGCCCCTATGGACATATAGGACTTAGTCCTGAACTAAATTGAGTTCTCAATGGAGAATTGTGAAATATACGGTCATATTTTTTCAATATAAATTTTGTAAATATACAACAACATATTATGTTGACCTTCCACTAATATATTTAGTATATTTGTCAACGTTTAGTATTTTTGTGTTCATTTTTAATATTTTGCATATATTGCAAAGTAAATTTCACATATATGTTTTATTTCACATATATATGGGGGACAGGGCTTAAACTCTCTCTGAGAACCTGGTCCATAGTGAGTGTTGGATCATGGCAAGGAAATGTATCTATTGTTCAGCAAATTCTTCAAAAAATGTTTAAGAAAATATATTTTAGTTGAGATAAAAGATATTAATTGACCATGTAACTTTGAACTGAGGCGTTTCCTGCCTATGCCATTATCATGAGGGTCCGTTATAAACTGTTTGGTTTATAAGTGTGGGTTATAAACACTCGGTCTGATAGTGAAAATTTATGCAGCAGGCCATAAACCATTCTTTACCAGCAGTGGTGTGATTCTGTTTATTGCACCTTCAAAACACATGTGACTACTTTTCCAAAACTGAAAACAAAGTTATGTAACAAGGTTGGCCCAACCTGTTCCTGGGGATAATGTAATGTAGATTGTCATTCCAACCCTAACAAAGCACACCTCATCAACAGCTAGAGATCTCCTTGAGCTGTTAATTATTTGTATCAGGTGTGCCAAATGTTATGGTAGAAATGAAAGGCTGCACGAACAGGGATGGCCAGACCTGTAATAGACCAACCAGAAGAGACACAGCTACTGTAAACATGCAGGTGAGGTGTCACTCTTCTGCGCATAGTGAGGTATGACACCACTTTTGATTTGACGCTCACGTGGCATGTAATTTTGTCACAGATTCTTTCGTTCTGGACATGCAACATCTTCGAGTGAGGCTTTGTTAATTAGACTAATCATTCAATTAATTCAACAGTGTCAACACCTCCTAAAGGCTGGTAATGGGTCCACATGTACTAAAGGAACATTAAATGATGTGCATCAATGCTAAAAGACCTTGACATACTCTGAAGTGTATCTGATTGAGTGCATGGTTGGTCTGTTTCACTGGTCAATTTGAGAACATCCCAGAATAAAACCTTGTCAACACAAAGAATGAGATATCCCTACTGTTCCTCCCTTAACCATTGGACTAAGTGGAACAGTTTGATTAGGATTCAATCTGTACACAGGTGTTTATTTATAAGTGAAATATGCATAGCATGTGTATAACCCTAACACCAACATGCTTATTTCAGTGCTGATGAAGGTGTGTCATATGTAGACAGATACCTTTCTCATGACTATACACAAGGCCCCACTGACGCCAGATAAGTCACCTGTGTAAAAACCAGGTCAGGTTTATTTTGAAAAGTTTGTTTTCCATCGGTTCTGTTATGCAACAGGACAGATTAGTGCAATGGAATCCAGCGTGTAGGCATATGTGTGAGAAATGTTAAAGCTTAACTCAAAACATACAGCCATGCTACTAAAGAACGGGTGGCCTGATTCACAGGCTGTAGCTAAGCAAACAGCTATCAGAAAGGAAGGCTTTATCAGATCACTTAAAGCAAACTCAGCTAACTGCCCACCCACTGCTCAGGGAGACTCCGCTAAACAACACACTGAGACAGAACGCTACTCACAATATCCAATCACCAATGCCGGACAGCAGTGTAAAGACCTGATGACGTCATTAGTCATTTGCTTCAGAGGCTTTGTCTAGAGCTTAAGACTTATTTCTAAATATTACCAATTGAAACAGTGCAATAATAAGATTATCACCTCTGTTCATGAGCTGCTCTCAAAAAGCACAACAACACCAAGCCTATGACTCAAATATGCACTCTCTCCCACTACACTCTGCTGCTGCAATACAAGCTACGAAAGGCTAGGGGGCGCAATAGAGCTCAGACTGGACCTGATCCACTTCATTCATGAGGCCTGAATCACATTCCTTGGAAATAAGAGGATAAATACAGGCTTTGTCCTTACCTACAACTGTCACAATCGAGTCTGAATGTTGTCTGTAGATAAAAAACAGAATATCTGATATCTGGAGTGAATGCATCATAGCCATGACAAACTAAGACTATACTGAATGCCTGTTTAGTATTTATCTCCACTAATTTTGTTCTAATTATATCATAACCGATTCTATTTCCTGATTAACCTTTATGTAAAGATTTTTTTAGATCTAAGTGCAAAGATAAAAAATGCTCTCCCCGTGTTCACGTGGGTTTCCTCCCACACACAAAGACATGTGTGCCAGGTTAGGTGTGCTCCTGCCGTTGTCCTTGACCAGGGCTCTTCTACTGCTCTGTGGCTGCCCACTGCACTGGGTACCTGGGATGGATGAAATGGACAAATTACCCCACTGGCCTCAATACAGTACATCTTATCTTATCTTATTCAAACTATGAATTCAGCGTGTAGCTTTGGAATGGACCCAATGTTGAGTATACACTCAGTGAGCACGTAATTAGGTAGACCTGTACACCAGTTTGTGAATGCAAATATTTAATCAGTCAATCATGTGGTAGGAACTAAATGCATGAAAGCAGGCAGACATGTTCAAGAGGTTCAGCTGTGTTCCAGACCAAATGTCAGACTGGAGATGGAATGTAATCTGAGTGACTTTGACTGTGGAATGATTATTGGTGACTGACAGGTTGGTTTGACTATCTCAGAAAATGCTGATGTCCTGGGATTTTCACGCACAACAGTCTCTAGAGTATGCAGAGAATTGTGCAAAAAAACAAAATACATCCAGTGACCAGCAAATGCTTTGTTAATGAGAGAGGTTAGAGGAGAAGGGCCAGACTGGTCAAAGCCGACAGGAAGGTGACAGTAACACAAATAACCACACATTATAACAGTGGTATGCAGAAAAGCATCTCTGAACACACAACCTCTAAGTGGATAGGCTGCAGCAGCAGAAGACCAATAAGTCTAAAAACTAAGTCTAATAAATACCTAATAAATTGCTCAGTGAGTGTATAAGCAGGCAAGAAGAGGCTGTGTCCAATGAGAATCTGTGTGGTGTAGCTATTACCAGTGAACACTTAAGGACTCTGACAGATCCTCTAGAGAAATCTGAGCCAAGAGGAACTCTAGTTCCTGTTTTGTGAGTCATCTTAATGAATTCAGTATTTTTGGATTCTTTGCAAAGTTAAATTCTGTCCATACAACTTCAGTGGGAACTGGGTATGCCGTTCCCCAGCATATGCTCTTGAAAGAAAAAATTGTATTGCTGTTTTATTGATTTTTTTATCTCACTACTTCCAGCATAATTCCAGCAAATGTTTTCAATTAACTTTCAACAATTCTTATCTGTGGAAGACAAAGACTCTTTATCCTAAATGAAATGCAATACAAATTGATTGGTTGCAGTTCATCCGAACCATTTTTATTCTATATTTGGTCAAGTATGTTGGATCCATATTCTTCTATTGTGTTCTCACATTCCGAACCAAAATATTTTGCCCACTAATACACAAGTAAATGTGCAAATAACCACGAGGGGACAGGAAACAGAAGCGGTTTTAAGGAGGGGTGCTCGTAGAGATGGATCTCAAATTCGCAGAGATGGAAATTGTGTTCGGGCAGTCAGAACCAATCGCATCATTGTGTAGCCCTTGAAAGCATCCAAAGAATTGTTTGATGTCCTTTTGCACATTCAGGCTGGATTTTCTGGTTGTGTGAGTGGAGCATCTACAAAGAAGGACAGCCTCCACAGAGAAGCGTGCGGAACTGAGGACAGGGGAGAGGGAAGACGAGGTGAGCTAAGATGGCTCTGGGGGAAAGCATATGGTTATGAGCTGTATTGCAAAAAAAAGAAAAAGTAGATAATAAAATACATAAGGTCAGGATGAATCACTTCCATATGTGTCAGCTTTTTTTATTACATTTTTTGCAAGCCAAAAAAAAATCCCTGTGTTCACATTGGTAGCAGAGTGCGCTGGGGCGTGTGACTGCTGGGATACATTCCACTGGCTCCGCCCCCTTGCCAGTGGCGTGAACAACCAGGGAGAGAAAATCCTGCCTGCTTCAGTCTGTGTGTGTGTGTGTGTGTGTGTGTGTGTGCATGCGTGTATGTGTGCGTGTGTTTGTGTGCGTATGCGCATGTGTGTGTGAGTTCAGTCTGTGTGTGCGTGTGTTAGTTTGCGTGTGTGTGTGCGTGCACGTTTTTGTGTGTGTGCGTATGCGCATGTGTGTGTGAGTTCAGTCTGTGTGTGCGTGTGTTAGTTTGCGTGTGTGTGTGTGTGTCTGTGTGTGTATGTGTGCATGCGTGTGTGTTTGTGTGAGTGTACGTGTTTGCATGTGTGTGAGTGTGTGTGTCTGTGTGTGTCTGTGTGTGTGTATGTGTGTTTGTTTGAATGTGAGTGTGTGTGCATATGACTGTGTGTGACTGTATATGTGTGTGTGTGCCCTCCTGCCCGTTTCCATGTTTCCAGTTATGTAAATTTGATAGAGCACTGTGAGCTTGGTTGAATTACATTTGGAGCGCTCTTATGTGAGTGACAATGGCTGCTGGATTAAGGTCTGTATCACAGAGTGACAGCGCTGCAGCCATCTTGGTGCCTTTTGTTCACCACGGGATGCATTCACTCCTCTACCCTGTGCTCCTTCCTTCCACTCATCGCGAGGTACACAGGCCGTGAGGGTGGCGCCCTGGCCACCATTTCCTCAGGACTGCGCCCTGAAAAGCACCTGCCACACAGGAAAAAAGGAACTGATGGTGCTTGGTGCCTCTGTCCATTGTGTAAATAAGAAATGTTTGCATCCTTACAGAATCAGTGGTGAACCCCACCCCACCCCCCACCCCCCCCCCACGCCTCCACTCACTCACACACACACACACACTTTTACAGTATACGTATATCACAAATATATATATTTTTTATTAAACTCAGTTGTATGTACAGTGTTATTTTACCTTTGATACTTTGCAACCCCTATTTAATTTATATAAACGCTTGAAGTTGAATTATACGAAACATTTTCCTGCAGCACTGATGAAAATCACATCTATATACAACTGCAATTCAAAGAACGAGTGGACCTGATTAAAATAAGATAGGGCAATGGAGGAATAGAAAGAAGAAACTGTAGTTCCACTGGGGCCAAGGGCAATTTTCTATTTATGTTCCTTTATCTCAGTGAAATGGTGAAACCATTTGAAGCTACAGCTAATCCAATTTAGCTACAACAAAATTAATGCGACTACTACTCAACTTGGGTGGGTTATCATTTCAAGTATTTCGGACAAATTTTTGTCTTATCAAGAGAAGAGAAAGATCGCAATGATTTAATTACACAAAGAACAATTTAATCAAAATTAAATCATATTTGCATGCTACCATTAAGAATATCTTGATGGCTGTACCATGGAATTGATTTCTAGCATTCATGGTTTATCTTTTTGGTTGGATCATTACATTAGATAATATGGATTGGCAGGACATTTCAGTTTAAAAAATGCATTCAACAGTATAATTTAAAATAACACCATACTTGATCTTGTTTTTGCATTCTGCTCAATCATCTGCTGGGGATGAATGCAAGAGGAGTAGGCAGTTGCTGGAAGCTCTTTGGTATAACACAATATTATTTTCATGGCAATTTAATTAACCCAAAGACTCAAAGCTACTCTCACTTTATAGACACATACAGGATATGATATTGAATGCATTCCCTTCACCCTCTTAATAAGTGATAGATAATACATGATACTTTTAAGTTTGACCGAATGAAGCTCATCTGGCGAGATGTGATTGAAAACACTGCAGCCGGGATCACCCGAGATAACCCCAAGAGCGTAACGAAGTGCCGACTGCTTTTAAAGCATTCTACAAATATTCCCACAAAAGAGGCAGTCGCGCTCAGCTACCCCTCCCTCTTCCTCGTTGTGCTGGCAATTCTCCACGTCTGCCGTCTCAGGACACGGAGTGGAAAAAAAGAGGGGATCCCTTCCCGAAGCCACATCCGAACACGGGAATCTCGCTGCAGAGGAACTCTCGCGTGAGGTGTCAACACCCCCACCCCCCTTCTCCCCCTTATCCTCTAGCAGCAGGAGCAGCACCCACAAACCCCCCCCCCCCCCCAATCCTCCTTATCCTCCAGCACCAGGAGCACCACCGACACCCCCCAACCCCCCCTCCCCCACTCCTCCACCACAAATTATGTGAGAAAACAAAAAAGGCTTCCGCAGAAGGTGAGCCAAAAAGTGAGTCCCTCTGCTTTAATTTCATAAAGGGCTATTTAAGCCCTATTGTCAGAGTAACGGAAGACTCACCTTCCAACAGTTCCACTGACCCATATCCGTTACAAAACTTTCACTTGACAGCCATTTTATCTCTCTCAAGCACATTGCACTTTTTCTGAGAAAGTGATGGGGAGCAAGCCATGAAGCTGTAATGTGTCATGTCTGCATATCCGCTTAGCCACTGAACGTTGACAAGGGCAATGGGAGACCCAATGTTCCCAGTGACATTATAGGACACTACAAAAACTGGAAAACTGAAGGAAAACCACATATTTGAATGATTGTAAAATGCTACGAAATGCTTACCAGAGTGTCATATGGAAACATACATTAGTAGTAGGTCTCAAACATGAACTTTTGTAGGAAGAAACAAAACATCTGAACTAGTGATCGATCTGTTTCTCATCACATTTTATTTGGAATTTGTCCAAGCACAGATAAGGTTTTACTGGATTTTGTGTTGCAGCAGAGTGTGTATCGATTTAATAGGCCTGTGATATATTCATGCTAACTAGGTTATAAGCTCCCGTTCTCACATCAGATAAACCATGTATGACATCATGAAGCAATTTCTACACTTTTTTGTCTTTGAAATGTATGGATCATTTCATTTCATTATCTTCAGCAACACTATGCAATAATTACTGGACTTTTTTTTATAAGGATTTATGCTATAAGAACTATCAGTTGTATCACTGTAAAATAAGCATATGCAAGTAATCATTGCAAGTGAAGTGGATATTAAAATGCATCTAGCCATCTTCTTTATATTCTAATTTATGCTTCTCCTGCAAGGGGAATACATTATTTAAAATGGTTTTGAATGACAACACCTCAGGCAAAGAAGACAAAACAATATTGAACTGGCAATGATGTAAATCTAGCCTGAGTCACCGGTTTCTTAAGACAATATGCATACATGTTATATGTGCAGCTGAAACAACAGAACAGGCATCATGTGATATATCAATTACACAATAATGCACAGATCACACTTTTTTTCTTTGGTCAGCATCAATGCAGATGCAATGTTTAATGGGTGTATATATAATTCATCTTAAATCATGAAAAATTTAAACTAGAACCAATCCCTATCCTTTTGAAACTCATTGGTGTAGGATCAAAAGCATATGAAGCCTTAAACATATACAGCTGGAAAAACTATAGGGGGAATTAATATTTGACAAGGATTTAGCTTTCATTTCAATATTGGTGGGGACACATTTGACCACTGTCCCACAGACTACCAATACTCTTGATGCCCCTACACTGTCAGAAAAAATGACTATTTGGCTTGTATCCATCAAGAAACCATTTTGGTTCTTTATGGATCCCACTATGATATGCATGAAAAGTTAAAACACCCAGATTAAACCATTTTGCCTGACAAAGAACCCTTGAACTAGATAGGTTTCCTCTGGTGCACATTAACTTCCCAAGAAAGGAATCAGTGAAATACACTCAGTGATCACTTTGCTAGGCAGACCTATAAACTAGCTTGTTAATGCAAATATTTAATCAGCCAAACATATGGCAGCAACTAAATGCATAAAGGCATGCAGACATGGTCAAGAGGTTTTGCTGTTTTTCAGACCAAATGTCAGAATGTGGAAGAAATATGATCTAAGTGATTTTGACTGTGGATTGATTGTTGGTGCCAGGCAGGGTGGTTTGGATATCTCAGAAATATCTGATCTCCTGGGATTTTCAAACACAACAGTCTCTAAAGCTTGCAGAGAATGGTGTGAAAAACAAAAAAACATCCAGTGAGCAGCAGTTTTGTGGGCAGAAATGTATTGTTAATGACAGGTCAGATGAAATGGCTAGACTGGTTGAAGCTAACAGGAAGGTGACAGTTACGCAAATAATCATGCATTACAACAGTGGTATGCAGAAGAGCATCTTTGAATGGTCAAACCTATAAGCGGATAGACTACAGCAGGAGGAGACGAATAAGTCTAAAAACAAAGTTAATAAGTTAATAAATACCTAATGGATTGCTCACTGAGTGTATGTGTTAGCAATGCGCATCATTGTCAACTGTCAAAAAACAGCTACCTTCTTGCTTGTATAAGTTTTATTTCATTGTTATTGATGCCATAGTGGTTTTGTCACCCGCAAGACCAAAATTAAATTACAACTTTGCAGAAGAGCATGATCCCATACAACAACTATTTAGTTAGTGTGGGTGTGCAACAAGCTATCAACAATGTTAGCAAACTATCTAACTTCAGATAGTTAGTTAGTAGATTTTAACTACAGAGTTTCTGAACAGATATCAGTAGTATGATTCCAGTTTCTGAGTAGCCAGCAAGTGATCTAACAAACCCCTGAAAAAATGTTCCGCTACATACAGTGAGTACACCCCTGTGCAATATCACTTAAATGTCAAATTATTCAATATTGTATCACCACTCAATAATTGCATTATTTCTAAGTTGACAAGTAGAGTTTTCCTCTTATGAACAACCAAAAACAAATACTTTAGAAAGACTATATTGAAAGTACAGGCCTCAAAGTAGAAAGTGAATACACCTGTGATCATTGAACCAAAACTGAGTACACCTGTGATTTCCATTTAGCCTAATTGCACTAATTGCATGAACATGGACCTGTGAACACCAGAACCTTCTCAATTTTGGGCCTATGAGCTATGTCTATCTGCATGTCTGCATCATGGCTCCACATGGAAAAGAATTGCCAGAGGAAATGAAACATCTGTTGGAAAGATGGAAAAGGTTACAGGAAGATTGCTGACCAACGATCCCAAGCACACTGCCAAAATCACGCAAGAGTTTCTAAAGAAAAAAAGAGTGAAAACTATGACCTGGCCAAGTATGACTTCAATCCAATGGAACACCTTTGGGGTATTTTAAAGTGAAAGGTAGAGCAACACAACCCATCCAGCAAAGAGCAGCTGAAAAATATTGTCTCTGAAGAATGGCAGAACATCTCTCCAGAAATCCTCCATGCCCAGGAGGGTTGATTCTGTCATCAAAAATAAAGGTGGACATTAATGTAAGGTGATACAATTTTGAATAATTTGACATTTTAAGTGCTATTGCACAGGGGTGTACTCATCTCTGTTGTATACTGTATATATTAGCAGTACTACATTCTATATTTAATTATTTAAATTATTTTAAGGGTTATTGACTCTTGTCTTGTTGCTGACTTCAGATACCTTTTTGTTGGCTTCAACAATATGAGATGACTGTAATCACTTAAGTTTGAGTTGGTTCCATGTTTGGAGAGATGTTTGTGTGCACCAAACCTTCTGAAAGGCCAAACAGTCACATTTCTTATGCTATTTCCTCAACTATGAGACCGTTTACATTTCCTATAAATGATTTAAATATAATTCCAGAGAGTTGAACAAACCCAATCGCCAATTTTAATGGTAAAACCAGATGTGATAAACCTTTACTTTATATCTATTATTTCTTCTGATATGTTGCTTAATTATCCTTGGTGTGCATCAACAGCTAATTGTGCTTATGCACAACACACAGGCACTGTACCTATTTGCAATTACAGAAAGGTTGATTATTGTTGTTTCAGCAGCACTGACACACACATTTGGAAAGCAGCCAAAATGCAAGGCTCACATAATTGGACAATAACATTATTTCTTCATTTAATTTTAGGTAATATATCCATGAAGTGTGAAACATATAAAAAGGAATATTACCCTGGGAATAACAGTGAAAACAATTACTTCAAAATGGATTTTAATTAAACTTTTTAAAAACTCATATCTCATATAAATGTCTTCTGTGCTTTTGTGTCAAGAAACTTGCTTCGGGTTAAGAAGGAAAAACTTGGTTTTCAGTTTTTTAATTTGCATGAAAAGATTTACCCATGGAATTTGTTTCAAGGAATAGCCAACAGCTAGTACAGTAAGTAAGCATATTCCAAAGTCCCATTTTTGTTACTTTTGTCTGTTAATATGAAAAAAAGATCTTGCTTGCGATTTTGTTAATCTCTCGATTTAACAGGCCTTATTCTATTCAATTCAGACAGTGTTGGGAATTGCAGATTTATTTTGATATAGGCTTACTTATCAACATGAGTAAACTATTAGCACAATTTTTTTGCCCCAATACTTAAATGGATGAACAAGAAGGAGGAACACTATCTTAACTATCATATGAACATAAAGAGACACATTTTGCTGATACTTTGACAGGAAAGGGACTAATACTGTATAACAGGAAGAAGAACTTGCTGTATAAAGTCAAACTGAGAATTAAAATTGTAGTTCATTTTCCCCAGGATTGGCTAGAACAGTGGTCTCCAACCCTGGTGCTGGAGAGCTACTGGGTCTGCTGGTTTGTTTTCACCTTAAAATCAGCACCCTGTTGAGACCCAGGTAACCAGGTGAGGTGAGTAAACTGTGTAATCAACTGCTCTAATTTATTATTTAAGTGCAGAATAATAATGAAAACCAGTAGACCCAGTAGCTCTCCAGAGCTAGGGTTGGAAACGCCTGGGCTAGAAATGAAAATTAAGTGGGGTTTCTTCACAAACACAGGGTAAATTGGTGATTGACTTCAGCAAACCTGTTTTTAAAAGATAACATTCCTGCATTCGGCTGAGTTCACTTGGGGGGGGGGGGGGGGGGTTGCTGTGATCATGCACTGGGAGGAGTGAAATCTGCACAAGATGGTGTGTGTTTTTAGGTGAGAGAGAAGAGGTATCTTAGGGTACTAGGAGGGTAACTGCCAGAGGGTGCTAATGGATTTGATAATGAAACATGAAACCGTAGTAAGGGAGGACCGTTACCCATCAGGATATCACCAGGGTCTTCAATGCAATGCGGGTTAAGAGGGAGATGAGAAAGAATATAGATAATGGGAATGCTTGGAGAGGCTCAACAAATAAATGCATTCAGAAAGAGAGTGTTTTTGTTGTAAATGGTAAATGGTTGGCATTTATATAGCGCCTTTATCCAAAGCGCTGTACAATTGATGCTTCTCATTCACCCATTCATACACACAATCACACACCGACAGCGATTGGCTGCCATGCAAGGCACCAACCAGCTCGTCAGAAGCATTTGGGGGTTAGGTGTCTTGCTCAGTGACACTTCGACACAGCTTGGGCGGGGGATTGAACCGGCAACCCTCCGACTGCCAGACGACTGCTCTTACTGCCTGAGCCATGTTGCCCCTGTGTGGTTTTGTAGCATAGGCAGGGCAGGAAGGTGCATTAATCCAAGCAACATGACACAACATTAAATGTTGGTCCCTATTGAACTTATATAAACTTATATAACACTGGACATTTTACTTTGTAAGTGATGCGGAAAAGGACTCTGCACTCTGGACTTTGTATCAAGAAAGTCATTGACATTATCAGTGTCCTGGGATGGGTACAGGTTTAACCTGTGCAGGGTTATGGAAAGCAGTTGGAAATGTGAAGCTTCAGCGTGTAGGTAGAACAGGTCTGTCAGACGGACTGAGCCTCAGCTGATGGCTTGCTTGTCAGACGGGTTGAGATCTCTTCGGGGCATGTGCTGTTTTGTAAATGGAATGAGTGTAACCCAAATAAAGATAACTTCATCTCAATGCAGTGTCAACACAATAAAAATATATAAATTCCAAATTACACCACAAAACTGACATGAAAATCTCCCGTGTTCTTAACTGCTCTAGGCCACTACTAAGGCTGGTGCATAAGAAATAGCAATAAGCACTGTAACTATTCCATCAAATCTCGATTGCAGGAATCTTATACATTTTCACAGCAAAAAAAAATTCACAAACTCCATAAATACTTTTGCTTTCTGGAATCCCATTTGGAATTGAGCACAAATGCTTATAAAAGGACACCACGGTACATTAGCCTTGGAGCCCTTCATTAGGGGCTTCTGTATATCCACAGAGTTTAAAGAAAAATAGCCTGAAGCCCTGAGTAGACAGCTGACAGATGTTGAGTAAGCTGTGCTGTTGGATTAATCACATTTGACACTTTTCACATGCGTGAGAGTGCGGTGGGAGGGATTGGCTACATGTTGAGACTGAGAGGTGGAGGTCTAGGTATGATGGTGTGAGACATTTAGACCCGATGCCAATCATGAAAACCTCTGGGGACAGTCGGTATAGATGGAGCTGTGCATGCCTGCTTCATATGGCAGACATTCCAGGTATTTGTCCTTGGTGGTATTCATCCAACACAGCATTGTTCCTGGGGCTGGGCAAATGGCTGGCAGTCCGAATAAAGCCCCACACATAACAGTGTGGACACGTTTCCTTCTTTCTAAATGTTCATTTGGATATGCTATCTTGCTTGCATAATAAATGTCTGGCCTCAATCACAGCATTTGTTTCAAAGACGGAATCAAGAATTGTGCTATGGTATTTGTCAAAAATCATTATTCATGGCAACATACAGTGTAAATGGCAATTATGGAGTCAAATAATAAAGATACTAAATATTTAGTATTGTTTTACTATCTGTAAAAAAAACTATTGTTACTCAAAGGTTTTAAAAAAAGAATATCTTTATGACAAAAAGTATGATGTTTGCTTTTTTTAATGTCAAACAGTTGACGTATAAAAACTGATTAAAAAACCTTGTGCTAGGTATGCAGGCCTATATTGCACATTTAAACGATGGAGAGGGACTCTCCTGATGACAGAACAATGACAGAGCTTTCCATCAGAGGATATACTTTATATTTAACCAATATGGTCAGCCTATAGGGGTAGGTGCCTGGGAAAGAGGCATGTCAGCGAGGGAGAATGTCAGCTAAAGATAGAAACTATTCATAAGACACATCTGCTGTTTTATATAGGAGGAGATTTATATACTGTCACTGGGGAGCCAGGAAAGGGAAGCACTGGCACATTCCAAAGGAGAGAGTGGAGAATATGAGAAAAAAATTAAAAGTAATGGAGGTCGTAATATGTTTCTAGGAGATGACTTATTGTTAATTTGGTAAAAACAATTATTGCTTATTTGATGTGGGAACTAGTTTTTAAGACTCACATTACCCCAACCATGACTCACTGCATAAGTTCCCTTTCGAAACACAGAAATGAATGACTCAGTGGAACTGCTTCCCTTCCCTCTTAATCACCAAGGTCCAAAAATATTCTAGCATGCTCTGTGATAACGGAAATGACAAAAGCAGGATAACACACAAATGAATGACTGTCCTAGTTGCTCACACTCATTGTACATACTACATGCAGATGTTTCAGTAGCACTGGAGCAAAACTGTGACATTCCCCCCTATCATACTACCCGATATGACCACACACTTGGTCTTTGATGAGGCTGGGTCTGGGTGTGTTTTTAATGAAAACACACCCATACCCAGGCAGTGAGAGAATAGGAATAGCTGCAGGACATTCAGAGACATTCAAAACCAATTCCTGTCAAAAACCTAAAACCACCAAGCTTATCATTACAATATCCATTTCAAAAGTTACTCTGTGGATAAAAGCATAAATGTAAATTGTCACAACAAATATACTTTTGATAAGATGGGCAAGATTGTTACTTTCATTGGACATTGAGGACTGAGGATATACATATATAACATTATTCCTCCCCATAATGCAGAGATCAGTCAATTGGTTCCAATCAGCTACAATCACAAGACTTACAATTAAGGAATACAAACAGTAGGTTGCTAATATAGGCCTACTGTAGTGAAAGCAGTGCTTTGCAAACCTATGACCTTTTTTCTTTTTTTTATTATTATTTTTATCCGATTTTTTCTCCCAATTTGGTAGCCAATTGGACCCCATCTGATTCAATTAGAGCTAGTATTAGATACACCGCCCACACCCCCGTCCCTCAGCGGCCGGCAGGTGAGCGACACACCTTCATCAAGCCGTCACGTCTCACAAGTCGTGACCGTGATTCCGAGGTGCTCGAGGTGCTCGTTTTTGTGCGCCGATCTACTAACCCTGCCAAGTCCCTCCCTCTGGAGCAGCGAGCCAATTATTGCTGCTCCACGTGAGCCGGCCAAACTTGGCTTTTGGCAGGACCAAGAATCGAACCCCGGTCCCCGGTGTGCAACTGCAGAAAACTGCAACCGCAAGTCTGCTGCATCTTAGCCTGTTGCGCCACCGCGGCTCTACC
Organism: Conger conger; assembly: GCF_963514075.1. NCBI lineage: Eukaryota > Metazoa > Chordata > Actinopteri > Anguilliformes > Congridae > Conger > Conger conger. The sequence continues at coordinate 67,089,452 of NC_083763.1, forward strand.
TATGACCTTTTAACAGTGCTATGGAACACGTACCACCTGTAATGACTCAAAATGGAGGCACAGGGACCAGCTGCACTTTGATCCAGCGGTCCTGGAGATCTGTCACTTGCGTGCAGCAGGTTATGAAACCCATTCGTCCGTTTACCTTACGCGGCTCTGAGAGGGTGACAGATTCCCACAGATTGCCACAGGCTCACTCCAGCACACCTTGGGGTCGCTTACAGCCATTTCCCAAAGGGCCTGTCAGTTCTGCCTACCTCCACCACACATCAGCCTTGGTCAGGAGAGCTCCTGCATCAACTCCCATGAGGCAAGTACAGACTCCCCACTGTCCTACCTGCAAGCAACTGATCTCATTTCAAATGTGCGCTCGCATTCAACTGCACACACCGGAGGTGTGCGCCGTAGGTAGTACTGACTCCAAGGACTGGGCAAATTATGTTGCAGTTCAGTCAATTCAGAAAATTAATTGAAATTAAATTCACAAATTGGAAAAAAAAATCCATAATTGTCAGGTGATGTAAAGTGAAACCTTTCCTGGGAGTCTCACTGTAGTCTCAAAGCACTTTGCACTTTACAGAGAAAGCAGAAACAGTGGAACACAATAAAGCACCAGGAGACCATTCACTCTTAAAATCATTTTCCATGTGTCCTGGAGAATTGCAGTCACACCAGGATAACAAAGTCCTTCTTCAGGAGTTATTACTGCCTCAGCTATACCAATTTCAACACCAGTCTCAATAGATACAAATAATGCTAGGCCGTTCGTGTTATTAGCTAAAGGTACTATGACGATGTCACAATACTCATGTGTTTACAGGGACTTGACTATAATAAATTGCACACATACACTTCTAAGGCATTGGTGCACACCTTGTTTCACAGGCAAGACAATATCGGCTACGCATCAGTTTCAGTGAATAGCTAAATGTATTGATGATATGTGCCAGCAGGGTTCATTATACATTCGTGAATTCTGTGTATAAATGCATTTCAACTGGCACTAGAAAGCCCACTTTGTAGAAGAAATCTATGGGTATTAAGCTCTGTGTTTTTCTCCCTTGGGGTGTCGCAATACTATAGTGACCTTGCTTGTGCAACAGAAACAAAGATAAGGACCATTAATTATTGTTACTGATCTAATATATGTATCTGTGTTACTGAAAGACTCGTGAAAAACAATCTGAAGTGCACAGTACATTCTTACTGCAGACTGCCAAAGTTGTTTATGTCAGGGTTCATTTTGTAAATATTTTGCAGGCCTGACCTACATTTTGACAGGTTGACTACATTGGGTGGGGTAACAGATGTGCATGACTGGCTGTGATTGGTTAGCTAAGCCATATGTAGGATTGGATCACCACTTATGGAGTCACATGAGTACAAAAACATGGGCCTGTCTATACAGAATGATTGAATGCATTACAATATGCCTTTAGGGGTTATTAATCATTCAAACGGCTGAAAAACAATATTTCTCCTTTGATTTGCAAATAATATCTTGCTCAATGTTTTTGTAGAACCTAAACGAGCACATGCATGTAATTCAACCGAGCATGAACGTCTGTTTTGGATATACTCACAGACAGACTAGACTTACGGCCTCAGTGTTTATCTTATCTCAAACTAGACTGAGGGTGTTATGTAGATTTTAGGACATCCGCTTGTCTGATTATAAGACTTGCCTCATGCCAATTCTTTGCATCTGACATCAAATTTCACTTGATTTAAAAGGGAACTTTATAGGTATTTTTCAGAGCTGACTTTGCAGTTCCCTCAGGTCCTGAAGTGACCAACCTTTGCAATGTGGGCCAATGACCATGGGCCATGTTCCCTTAACTACGGGGCCTGGGTGACAGATAGTCTAATGATAATATTAGCAGCTACAATACTTTAGTGGAGTAGAGTTAATCTCATAATGACACTAAACTACAAAATTGTATACACAATATTAAGCATATAACCTGTATTATTATGATTACCAAGATCTTACTGGTGATGATTATTATGATTTCTACAATGGCTGCCCGCGGCAATAGTAGTAATACTAGGCTACTATTATATTTGCCTGAAGACATTCAGTATCTGTAATTTAAATTGGCCAATTTAACACTGCCACACATGGACCGTTAACACAGCAGTTCCAGATGGTAACTATACGTTAAAATGGTAACTATACGCTGACACGAGTGCAAAAAAAAACCCACTCAAAAACCTGTGTACATCAGTGAGGGCAAAGAAGCAGACTGTTTGTCCTGCGTAAGGAGGGCGGTGGTGTGTCCTCGCGTCATATCGCCCGCCACGTTTCCATTGGCCGACACAACTCACCAGACCGATTGTTTTCTGCAAAGGAAGCGCACTTGTGGTATGAGGTCTGTGCAGTGGAATGAAGCAGCAGCGCAAAAAACCTCCAAATGATGATGTGACAGAACGTGATAGCAGAGAGAACCGCTTAGCTTTCTGTTCATTCATCTGAGAGACGCGAATAAGCACGGTAGCTCCTCTTATTTCTATTGAGTAAAGAAGTCGTTTGGGGATCAAGGTAAGATTAATGTGCTAACAGCTAAAATTAACGGATTGCTCTGTAGCATTGGGTATATGCTTGATGTTCACAATGGAGCCACAGTGTTTAAAGTGTAACTGTTAGTGGATTTTATCGATTAATTTGATTGGTCTTTTTGTAACATTAGCTAACCGTTTATAATTTGATGTAACCGCACTAGATATCTGATGTGACCTGGTGAAGCGACGACATTCGTGTGACTAAGGTATCCTGTTTTTTCCTATTTAGCAAGTGCCAAATGCCAAGACTAGAGCAACACTGTTGGAGCTGTTCCTGTTCCACAAGGGTGAAGTCTGAGAATATTTCAAGTGCAAGCTGGTTCGCATCTAAAGTTAGGGAAATGATGACCATCATCACAACCATTCTCAGCAGTGCTTACGGCTCCCTCCACAGCATACGAACTGCTAACTTAATCAGGCGCGGTATCGTCCTTTTTACCGTGGGAGTTTTCCTGGCTTTGGTTCTGAACTTGCTGCAGATACAAAGAAATGTCACCTTATTCCCAGAGGAGGTGATTTCCACGCTCTTTTCGTCGGCATGGTGGATACCACCTTGCTGCGGCACAGCTGCTGGTAAGTAGCCTAGTTAATATTAGCTGCTAGCTTGTTGCCGTTCGTCAGCTTGCGTGCCGCTCATCTAGCATGCTAACAGCGTAATGCCTGCTAACGTTGCTCTGTGACTTTTGAAGTATCGATTACTTAAAAATTACTCTAAAAATAAGTGTGTTTAGTATCATAATGACCCGTATGACATGAATAGCTGGCCAGCAATCCAACTAGCAAACGACCGAAATGGTTAAAACGCCAGCTACACATTTGTGTAGGCTACACGTATATAGAATGTATTCACTTTTACAGTCATTATTAACAGTCTGTTTTAGCTAAACGTGGAAGCCTTCTGCTGTTATTGTTTTGGTTCTTATATAAGCCAACTAATCGTGTATGGATTGGCTGGTGTATTGTGCGGTGCTTCTCAAAGCGTAGTATTTCCACCGCCTTCTGATGGCACTCCCCTGGAAACAGCCCGACTGAAAGGGTCATTCCGGGTGTGCGTTTCATTCATTGGCTGCGCAGACAACTGGTGAGCTTCTGAGGCTGCAGCTAATTGGCTGTTACCTCGAACATGCCACTTGAATAAAAAGAGAAACAAGGAAGTCGTGTGATGGGAATGAAATAAATAAAGCACATTCCCCCATCCCCCACTGAACTAACTGGGAGGAGGGGGGGGTCTTTTTAACAAAGAAAGTAGGACGACAGATACAATATGGCATTTAACTTCGCTGCTTGTGTTTTGAACCGTTTTACAATTTAACTTTAGCTTATGATGTCTAGCCTTTTACATAGGATAAACATTAAAGCATGTATTTAAGTTAAACGGTATGCATTTAGAACACTTAACATATTTTTCTAGAAATACAAACACCTGGTAATTTATTCCAGGTACTGGGCTTTACTAACAGTGCTCCCTTTTTATGAGAATTTGCTCCTGAAAATTGATGTTAACTGGAAAAATAATTTCCGGGCACAACAACTAATTTGTTGCATTAGTGTGGTCCTTAACTTCAGCACATGTGTTTAATGTTGGCACATAGTCCTGTCCAGATATATTCGTTAACCTGTCTGTTTCCTTTCTCTGCAGCTGTTGTTGGTTTGTTGTACCCATGCATTGATGACCATTTGGGAGAGCCGCACAAGTTCAAGAGGGAGTGGGCCAGTGTCATGCGATGCATTGCAGTATTTGTTGGCATCAATCATGCAAGTGCTGTATCCTTTCCAAAAAAGCTGTGTGTGTGTGTGTGTGTGTGTGTGTGTGTGTGTGTGTGTGTGTGTGTGTGAGCAAGAGCAAGAGAAAGGAGAAAAAAAGAGAGCGAGACATCTGTTTCCCTTAACTCTTTCATCCACAGAAACTCGACTTTGCCAACAATGTCCAGCTCTCCCTCACATTGGGAGCTCTCTCCCTGGGGCTGTGGTGGACGTTTGACCGGTCCAGAAGTGGCTTTGGGCTTGGTCTCACCATTGCCTTTCTTGCCACTCTCATTACACAGTTCCTGGTCTACAATGGTGTCTACCAGTAAGTCAGCTAGGCTATCATTTTGTTATTTTGGTGTTTTCATGCCTGGTATTTGTACTTTATAAATTAAATAATCTTCTCCTTGTATTCAGTGACCACAATGCCATGTTAGACAGAGCAAACCTCTGACTGCAGGAGTGGTGTTTGTTGCACCTCAGAACATTGCAGCATTTTTATGTCTCAGGTCAAAGCTTTATTTAAAAATAAATAAAAATACTATTGCTGTCAAAGTTGAACAAGCGCATTAAAAGGATGAGTGAGAGTGCTGTTGTTTTGAGCAGTAGAGCCCATGTGTGTATGTATAGTATACCCAATTATCAGCCCTCCTACCTGGATTGGTGGGCTGGATTGGCGGAACTTCAAAAGCTTCCCGCAGTGTCAGCAAGAGGCAGGCTTCAGTTAGCGGTCGACAAAAAGGCTTGTTCAAAAGACCCTCAGTTTTCCGTCAACTGGGAGGGAGTGCAGTCTATTTGGTTTTTCACCATTAAAATGTAATGTACTGTCCCCGGGGGCTTCTGCAAGGAGACTGCTTAAGTTATCATGAATTTTAAAGTTGTCTTGACACTTGTATGTTTGACTTTCATGTTGGTTTGTATCTGTGTTTGCATCTTATTTAATCTCTCTTTGTTGTGGTTTCTCTCCCACTGCTTTCCAGGTACACATCACCAGATTTTCTGTACATTCGTTCATGGCTGCCATGCATATTCTTCTCCGGCGGAGTCACTGTCGGAAATATCGGACGCCAACTAGCTATGGTAAGGATTGCTTCTGGCCATTTGTGTTAAAGCAGCAGTTACTTATTCTTTTGCAAATTGTTTTATTGTATTTTTTTATTGTAGAAATGTGATGCTGAGATGAAAAATTTGTGTAGGTCAAAGATGTTCTTCCTTCCATATTACTTAATTTTATGGAGCACAATCATTTTGTGTCATTTTGGTAGAGGTAGATTTCCCACACCAAACATCGGAGACATTCATGTACCATTCATGTGCCATGTTGCAGTGCCGGCAACTGAGTCTGTGTACTACACTCTTTATTCCTTAGAAGGACATTTGACTCAGTGTACTGTTTGATTCAATGAAGCTGTGAAAGACGATTAAGCTTGTTTTTTTCATGGTGAGGGACAGACTGAGCCTTTCCAGCCTTGTTTCCCAGGAGTTGCTTTGGCTGTTGTTTTAGTGTTTGTCATGGGTTTTGCGATATTGGCACACATGGCCAGTTGCTCAGCACCAAAGTTCATGGTTGGGTGAGCAGATTAAGACCCTGTGATTGCCATTCAAGTTGTTTTGGATTCTTCCTTCTGAAAAACTTTCCAGCAAATAAAACGTAATACGTTTTTTCTCCTTTTGTCACTCACTTGGAAGTATTCACTTCTGCATTCCATCAGTGGTTACAGGAAAAGCAAAGCCCTTAAATACTATTTTGGAGTGAGAAGCTGAACTGAAGTTAGGTGACACAGGAGGGTTGGGAGAAGTCTGGGGCAGGATTATGTTTCTGGATGGTGTTGGCAGTGGTGTTCTCATTGCAGTAAAATAACAGATGCAACAGATATTGGGACATTTTTGAATGTGAAATATAGCGAGGATATTTCCTCCTCAGAATACTGATGAATGTCCTTTTCTTTTTGAATAGCTGGAGTATTTGTTTATATGTAGGCTCTGTGGTAACAGTGCATGCTGTGTTTGGGTCTAGCTGGATTGCAGGTCTCAGGTATTTGTCTTGATTTGTGGCATGATGCAGATGAGCCCACAGGCGTATGCAGTACTCAAGAGCAGATGCCAGTCTGTCATGGTGCGATACAGTGATTGGCTGAAAGAGTACTGTGGTGCAATGAGATGTGGGGAGTACTGGAGATTGGAAGGGTTTCCATACTGCTCCAAGAGAGCAATGAGGCAGCATTCTGCCAAAAGCAGAGTTTCTCATACCCCCATCCAGCCCCCCCAGATGCATGTAGCACACAGCACACAACACACATTGTCCTAACCCTCAAGCCCCATTGAAAAAGATGGAACATGCCAATGATGTTCCCTTGAGCACAGCTGAAGGATAGTTTGTAGAATAATACTAATTCATGAAGTGTCCCTTTTTTCTTTCTGTAACATTCCTACTCAGCAGAAATGTTTAGTAGGCCAGATATGTCTGGATAAAAATAGGCATTTAATCTAACTTGCAAGGTTAGCAGGAGTCGTCATAGTCTTGTTCTTTTCTGAAAAGGCAGAGGTAACATTTAATTCACTGTCTGCTCTGTTTGCTGAATTGATTGCATAACATATTTGCCCTGAGTGTATACTTTTCTTCCTCGTGACTACCTGTCGTGTGATGAATTCTGTTCTTTAATGCACTATTTGTGTACTGTGTTCCCAGATAAAATATCCTGCTCTAAGAATTGAGCTACCTGTTAATGAGCCAGTCATGAGTGGTAATTTACAGAATTGAGCATCTCTTACTATTGTGAGAGTTGGCATTACAGTCTTTTCGACATGGTTGAACTCTTATGGGGTAACTTATGCTTATGGGTCACCAGCAGTTTTATATCTGTATAACATGCTCGCTGTAGTCGTAAATGTTCTGTAAAATAATGTGATGTGATAAAACCCTTGAGAGATGGCCCCATTAGGTCAAGTACTCAAAAGCTGAAATAGCTTGGATATCAAATTTTACTGTGTCTATCTTCAGAGCAGCTATAAATAGCTGCAGCTATAGCCATATTTATACATGGAGGGCTTAGGGAGGCTATAACATACAATTTCTATGTTAGTCACCTGCTGTGTGGCTTATTGAGAGTTATTTATTATTCCATATGCTTTGGAGGTTGGATCTGAGCATTAATATTGGCCAGATTTTCTAACAATGTTTTTTTCCCCCCCAACGTGACTTAAGACGATCTATCTGTATCAATCAATGTCTGGATAATGTGTCTAATGCATTTTATTGTTTTTTCTTTGTAGGGCAGTATGGAGAAACCTCACAGTGACTAGGGAAAGAAAGAGAAGATGGCTAAGGAAAAAGGAAGAGATTTGCAGTGCCAATGCAGAGAACCTGAACATTGAGACCTCAGATTTCATAATTTCTGCTGAGAGACATTCAAGTGAAAGCTCATCTTTTGCTCCTGATTTTACCCCGTTCTTTTCTTAAATGAATAGAAGGTCCGGACATGTCGGAGAAAGGTGCCAATACTTTTGGGGAGGTTCGCACTTCCTCGTGGCCAAAAGGTTCCTCTGTCCACCGTTGTCATTGGTCCAGCTTGCCCTACAGGACACAACACAATCATAGAGAATCTCTGATTCTCTATGGCGAAAAGTTAACTGGTTTCAGTTTTACTGTGTAAGAATGAACGTTGGCCTTTTTGCATTAAGTATAGGTGTGGAAAAAAAGAAAAAAAAAAGAAGGTGCTACAATGTGTGCTTTTTTGCATGAGTGCAAATTGTCCACTAAAGGGAAAGATTTCAGGGCTTTGCAGAAATGTCTGAAAGATCTTAAACCCTCCTCCACATTTGCTTCAGTACAAACACCATAGGAAAAATAAATAATTACCAAATGGAGTATTACACAAAAATATCAGTGGGGCTCATTTCTTGGTTACAAGAAGAAGAAAAAAACCAAGGCAGTTCAGCATACACCAAAATAACCTGGTCAAAATGTAAGATTTGGCTAGATTCCGGAATGCCTTTTCCTTTTTTGTGGGAAAAAACAAGTATTTGATTTGTCTTTAAACGATGAGTCTAAATTAGGATCAAAATTCTATAAACAAACTGATTTATCTTGTTTGTTCATAGCTCACTTTCTTTTAATGTTTTTGAATTTGTATTTGGATGCTGGTGTGCGCGGACTAAGGGGAGGACATGACATATTTGCAGAGCCTTCAAAAATTTGCAATCTGTGATTGCCTTTGTATTATAGAAATGAGTGCATTTGTCACTATTTAAGTTGAGTTTTTTTGTTTTGTTTTTTTTTGTAAATAATTTATTGTATATCGCTTATACATATAATTGCTTCTCTATCTAATCATAATGGTATTGCCATGCTAGACCTAGTTACCGAGTTTGGGGTCTAGATGATTAAAGTGCAATCAGTTATACACCTGAGCCTTGTATTCTTTCATATTTATTACTTCTGATATTTGTTACAAGTAAGCATCTTCAGAAGCATATGCAGTACTGATATAAATTGAGCAATAACACCAGTGTTTATTTTGTGTCTCCTAAAACTAAAGAAGTTGTGTCAGAGGTTCCTTGGTGTTTTAAATCGTCACTGCTCCTAAATGATTACTTCTTAAATGTACCAATGATCCGTTTCACTGTAAACACAAATCGTGCTGTGTCAAAATCATGCTTTCTCTCCCCATATAGCCACATTTTGAACAGGAGAAACTGATATCAGGAATTACTTTGCATTTGAAAGACTGACCGAATGTTTTTGGAAGTGTTGGAAGCAAAGCAAAATTGTGTGACAACACAGATGAGACGTAAACCAGACGTGCTGTGCATTCAGCTCTGTTTGACCCCTGACCCTGCCTTAGCTCAGGTAGACGAAAGAGTGAAAGCTTTATTTTTCTTTTGTATTGTTTTTTTTTTTTTTTTTTTTTTTTGAGGAGATGGCTTATGAAGCACCTTTTTTTAATGTGTAGAGTGTGTGTAGAGTGTGAGTGTGTGTGTGTATTCATTGACTTTTCAGCTGTGTATCATTTCTATTACCTTGACTTCCAGTGGAAAAAAAAAAGATGAATAAAAACATTCTGACTGCCACTGAGTGATTTTTGTATTCCCCCCACTGTATAGCATACAGTACATGGAATATGAGTGGTTATGAATGCATCCATATTTTTACACATTCATTTTATTACATGTTACAGTTGATAAATAGTATAAAAATCTAAACATCAAAGTAAATGTATATCCTGTGTCTAGCTTTTCAGGTCTTCTCTCATTGTTCATTCATGTAAGAAAACTGATCGCTCTGAAAAATAATTCAAGGCTCATCCAGGTTGTTTTTTTTGTGTGTGTTAAGAAACATTGGGCCTATGTGTACACCTTTGACTTGGGCTTTGTGTCAGTGTTAAGGCCCTGGAAATCCTGATTCAAAAATGAATAAGCCAAGCCATAGGTGTAGGGCACACTGCTGGATTATCTCGTTCTGCTTGGTCAAACATCAAGTCTCACAAGTATACAAGCTAGTCTAACTATGAATTCATATGAAAATATTGGGGGTAACATTTCTCTCCCTAAACCATCACATATGTGCCAGGCTATCTATATGAAATATGCTGTTTTTTTTGTTTTCTTTAAGTGAACTGGTCACAGTGGCGGTGCAGGCGGATATGACCAGACCAAGGGCGTCCTCACCCACCTGCTCCCCCCAGCCCCCCTCCCACTGTGCCAGTCAGGTTGCGATGGACGTGGGGCTTGACGAGGCCTCTCTCCGCAGTGCCACGCTGTGCAGAGGGCCGGGGAAAGGGCGGCTGACCTCCTGCTTCCTGCCAGCTGACATGGCGGGGGGGCGGAGCCACGGAGGAGGGGGGCCCGGCTGTGGATTGGTGGGTGTGAGGACCGCAGGGCGGAACCCCAGCAGCTGTGTGCTGTGCACGGAGGCGTGACTGAAACCAGGGAAACGGGCACGGTGGGGAGAACACAACACAAACAATCACACCTCTAATGTATTTACAGTGTTCATCCGGAAAGGTACAATCGGAAGTGTTGATGTGATGTTCTGTAGCTGGCAATACCGTCTGCAGTGTAATGGTACCAGCTTTTTTATGTTTCACTGAATGATGTAGCGTTGCTATGACGATAACAGATTTGATCCCAATGCTCTCATTAATGGACTGAATTAGTGATAGCGGAATTAAATGTTGTGTAGCTCAGATGAAGACATTTCGAGATGAAACTGAAATACCTGCAGACAGGGGCTCCTGCTGCTGAAGCTAGTAAATAATTAACTTGTTTGTTCTGAAAAGTTGTTTAGTATGCATTGACTGTATTCTTCCATTAATGTCTGAAAATACAGTAACAACCACAAAACTGTTATACTCTGATGATATAAATACATGATACATGGCAACGGACAGTAATACAATTAATGCACATTTTACCAGTGGATGCACTGAAAGACTATTTTATACTCTTCACAGATATACACAGATGTATGTGACAGCTGTAAATTAAGTTGGGTTCCACAGGACAATGTTCGTCTTAAGACCTATTAGATATATTCTGCTCCTGCTCTCTCCAAGACAACACCCAGCATGTCACCAGAATCACTGTCTGAGCCTTAGTCTCTACTTATTCTGGCAGGCAGTTCCCTTCTGGAAAGCAGTCTCCTATTTATACCTAGCAGGGGATTGACAGTTAACCTTTTGCACTGAAATTTCTGGGAGCCGGGCCAATTTTCAGGCCCAGATCAGCACTCGTAGGAGAGGAGCGTTTCCAACAGGCAGAGGTCCAGAGCTCCACATTGCTGCATTCACAATGTCCTCCCTTCAGAGGACCGCCGTTATTGGCTCGGGTCCTAACCCCTTTAATTTCCACCAGGACTTCCTTCAGACACCCTCCGCCAAGGAAAACCTCCCTCCGCCATTTCACAGGCGCGCGATCTGGTCCGGCCTTTTAATGAGGGGTAAGTGCTTCCAACCTCGGACGTGCCGGAGCCCGACAGCGTCTGTTCTCGCCCGCGTGTCCTCGCACCGCAGATATAACGCCGACAGGCACGGTTACGATTTGTCTCTTCGCGTCACCCTACGCCTCTGCTCTGGTGGAATTCCAGACGGAGGGATGGAGGAAGTATTTCAATCGCGTAGCCGTCCTTAGACTCCCGCTTGTCTGGGTCATGGGAGCCCGGGTCCACTGCGCTCTTTGGCCGGGCACCAGCGCGCTCGTTTGATCTGAAACAGAGACGGGAATTTGAATCCAAGACTCCGCTGGAAAAGGTTAGTAAAGTCATTACATGGGCCTCATCTACCAGACTGGTAGCTAAGCTACATGCCGCATTTGACCAGTCCAAACGAATACGCAACTACAACACCAAGAAGCGCATTTAATCCACGTTTGGAATCGTGAGGTCACGACTGGCTACCACGATCGAATTTTGTATGCTGAAGTTAGGAAGAATTTGGGGGGCTGAAACTTTAATTCATGATCCACCCGCATTGCATAGCCTACATAATTTACGAAAAAGTAGGGCAAACACCCAAGAATGCGACGGCATGCGAAGGGACTCCCGCTGACATTTAATGCCTCCTAAGCATTAGCTTTGTCTCAAAGTTTTGTCATAAGAACGTCACTATACCCGTTACACTTCTGAAAACAGCGCAGAACATTTGCCCTCTGCTGCCCCCTGGCCAGTCCATTCAATAAAAATCCTGTTTGGGCCAGAAAAACACCTTAGATACATATAGTACATTAGGCCCCTTGATATCAATTGCGCATCAGCAGGATGCCACAGCATAGCGAAGCATTGTTGCTGCCAATGTTCACCCCTTTATGGCCACAGTCTACCTTCTCAAATGGGTCCTTCCTGCAGGATAACGTGCCACATCTCCAAGCTTGCATCATCTCAAAAAGGATCTGTGAACATGACAGAGACATCAGTTTACTCCAATGACCTGCACAGTCTCCACAACTCAATCCAGTAGAGCACCTTAGGAATGGGGTGGGATGGGAGGTTTGCTTCATGAATTTGGGACGGAACGATCTGGAGGAGGCGTGTGGCCCTATCGACCATGGACCGAAATCCCTCAGGAATGTTTTCAGCACCATGTTGAATTCTGTCCTGGAGACAAAAATACTAGATATGTGTACCTAATAAAGTGGCTACCAAGTATGTGTGCGCATGTGTGAGAGAGAATATACTCAAAAATAACAAACAAAAAACATTTCGATGTCAAAAAATAATAAGCCAGCTATTGTCCTCAATTCCTGGCTAGATGTGTTCTAAAACGATGGTACCTATGAGAAGGTAGATTCCTCTAGGGGTCTTCAAAAGCTCTCAAGTTTTATTATGCCATCACTGGGGCTTTTACACGGGGTGAAAATAAAGCCTTCAGGAGCATAACTAGGTTAATGGACCTATCACATTGTTTTACTTACTATCTATCTGAGGTCTTGCAGCAGTTATAATTTCATTATTAACAATTAAAATATCTTACATTATTATAATATAAGACTGAAGACATACAGTATATAGTAGTATGAAGCCCATTGTATCAGTACTACAAAGGCAGCATATGCTCATATTTTAATGCTCATATTTAAATAGAGACAAACTGAGTGGAGATATAACAAACTAAATTACTGGTGTGTGGTCGTAACGTGAGGTTAAATGCAGATCAGTTGTTCGCTGAGTGGCTAAGGAGTGGGGCAGCATGGAGAACAGGGAAGCCCTCTGTAAGCCTCTCTAGTCCTCTCTTCCGTTCCTGTTGTCTGTTTCCGTAGGAGACAAAGGGATCCTCAGCGACTTCATTCCCGGCCATCAAGTGGCGCTATTTGTCCTCGTGCTTCGCGCGGGCTTCTGCCTCTGTTCTCTTTGTGATGTGATAGGCAGGGGACCCCTGGTGGCAAGAATGACAACTGACCTACTCCTGTCGCGCGGTGAAGGTCAACGCCGGAGCGCTGATACCATAACAGGGAGAGCGCAGTGACAGTGATCCTGGCTGTCCGCGGTCCTGTCACCACCGCCCTTCTGATTTCCCCCTGCAGTCTCCACGCGTCTCGCCACCAGACAAACATTCCCGTTATTAACACAACGTCATTTTTTAACAGATTATAAATGGTTTTTTAATATAGGGTAGGGGCTGCCACTACAGCACCTGAATCACCTATTAACTTTGTTAATAGTTAAGCAGGGTTATAAAATAATTAAATTAAAGGGGGTGGGGAGACAGTCTCAGAAGAAATAGTTGCAATAACATAAGGCTATTACATTTTAATAATATCGTGCTAATTGAAAATCAACCAGTGGCGCAAGGAAAAGTTTCATGCATTTAGTCTTATATCTTATTAAATGCCCCTTGGGTTCACATAATACTTACATTATGATTGAATCACTGGGCACGTACTAAAAAAGGGGTAATATTGTTGCTTTAATTGGGGCCTTCTCCCCTGTGTTTCACTCATGTCAGTTTTCAGACAGAAACCATCTGTGATTGATGAATGAAGGTTTCAGGAGTGTCTAATAGCTATTAAAGTCAACCAAAGATGACCTTTAAATGTTGTACACATTGGGTCAAGGTCAAAGTCATTTAATTTTCATGGCTATTAATTAATTACACACTGTTCGCCCACAGATTTAAGCCATCAAAGTAATGGTATTCTTGTCAAACTTTTTTTTATTTTAAGAGAGGGTAGAAGATAAAATATAGGTTAAGGTCATACCTTTGCTTTTTGTGTCTCACATGTACAACAATTAAAGGGTCACAAAAAAGTACCCATCAGCTCTTTTGTCCAAGGTTTAAGTTTAAGACTGTTCTTTTAGAGCCCTGAATAAATCTGTCTGTTTCCCTGGATTAAATAAAACAAGCCTGGCGTACCATCCTCAGCTGAAGTTTTCATGTTCTAGTATGTTCTCTGGGTGATTGGAAAGCACAGTGTGTATTCTGTGGCTTATGTATTCTGTGGTTTTCGTCAATAGTCACACCTGATCCGTCTCATAACTTTCCAGTCCCGATATACATGAACTAATGTTAAAGTGAAACATCCCTCTTGTTGTCAAGAGGAGCTGTGCTGTTCATGCGCCGATGCCTTGGCGGGTCTGTATGAGCGAGCGTGTTCATTAGCATACGCTTGTGAACATCCCCCGTGTGTGTACATTATGCATTTTACATCTCTGAAACCAGCTGCACGGTAAACACCGCGGCGAGTCTGGCAACCGTTGCACATGCTTGACGTTATCTGACACAACATAACAATCAGCAGAAAGACTTGTGTTCACTTCAGCATCAGCCAGTGACTCGGGTGTTTTCATGCACCTGTGTGCTGAGGATGTGTCATGTTTAAAACATGCAAGAGGACAGAGACCCCGAAGAAAACAACTCCATTTCTCTGGCTCGGAGACAACGTGGTAATCGCCCTTGTTGCATAGAACAAATTAAGATTATAAAAGGACTGACTCAGTATGTTTCTCTGTACACATAATCCAGTCACACAGGGAAGGAAATGCATGATCAGTGCATGATCAGAGTACTTACAGAAGCTCAATCTGCATAAAAATATCATATATAAAGGGCACATGAAGGATAGAAATGAAACTCATTAGTTTAAACGGTTTGTTCATTTTCCCTAATTATACATTTCGGTAGAGTAACTCTTGAGTTTACTGGGTTATGAAATTACAGGTATGGATACATCATTTTTAATTAAAATGCATTTTTCTATGAATACCATGCTACAGTAAGTGACGCTGGGAATGAAAAATCTGATAGAAACACTAGGTCAGCAATTTACTATGTTTTACTCCATTAACCCACATAATACCGTATCATCTACCGCAACCCTATATCACATTCAACCTGGAATGGTGTTTTAAAGAAGTTTGCAATTTAGACAAAGACAAAACAATTAAAAAAGGAAAATGTATTTTGAATGATGTATTGTATGTATTGAATTCATTGAACAAAACCAAATAAAACAACAAAAAAACAACAACAATCAACATTAACATAAATGTTATTTATTTTTTTTTATTTTTTTTTGTCTGGACAGGACAAATAGCCTTATGTCCATATCAATAACACGTATGCAATAAGACCATGCAATTTGCTTTGCAGAGGCTTGCTTTAGTACGAGGTCTAACCAAAACCAGAGAGCAAATTAATCTGAACTGGAGCAGCATATAACATTGTAAAGGTGTCTCACCTTTTTCATTGAACTTGTCCGATACCACCAGCTTTTGTTTCATAACCTGCTTCAATCTGGAAGTGAACAATATACATCAAAGAGTGGCTATATGAACTCAGTATCATACATTAATGGAGTAGTGCAACTGAGTTTTATCCTTAATAATGCTAAAAATAAAATGGGCCCAACATACCATATGACATGTTACAGTTACAACAGCATTGCATGTTAAAATAAATACACATTCAGAGAGGCAAATGCTTTTAGTTTAATGAATACATAAAGCATCCAGTTTGTGTCTGCAATTCATCGGGGGTTACACATGGACCTAAGAAGCACAAAGGAAAAATATGTGTTCAGCTCTTTTTCCCGTTTCAGACCAGCTGTTGTTTGGACTAAGGTTTGCTATGCCTGTATCAGATTGCATTTTTAAATGTTTGGATCACCAGAATACACATTTTACATAACGATACAATGATTGGCTATTAATGCAATGTGATGGAATAACTCCATGCAATTTTGCTGAGACAGAAGCATAACAGATGTATTGATTTCACCGAAATCGCAGGTTTAAATTGTGCTCCTGCATTGCATCTGGGCTACCCGTGGTTTTCTCATTGTGGTGTGATTTGGGTGAATGGACATAATAAAGAACAGACAGACACTGGGTCCAAGGAAGATGGTGCATGTGTGTGTGTGTGTGTGTGTGTGTGTGTGCGTGTTCATGTGTGTGTGTGTGTGTGTGCATGTGTGTCCATGTGTGTGTGTGCGTGTGTGCGCTCATGTGTGTTTGTGCTCGTGTGTGTGTGCGTGGGTGTGTGTGTTTGTGTGTCTGCATGTGTGTGTGTGCGCACGTGATGTGTGCGTGTGCATGTATGCGTGTGTGCGTGCGTGCATAACTGTGTCTGTGTGTGTGTGAGTGCGTGCATGTATCCACATTTTGTCATTAATATGTTAACTTTCTCAGCTATAGCCCTGGCTCCCGCTCTGTTGCAACATCACCAGGTACAGAACAGCAACAGTTATATCATAACATCTGATAACGAAACGTGAAAGCTCTGCATGAGATATGCACATGAAGTCATTAAAGCACAGCCTTCTGCCGAAACTGCTGGGTTTACACACGTCTAACATCACCGCAGTGTTCGTCTCTTCTCCCTGCTATGTTGACAGTCTTTTACAGAGATCATATCATTTAATATTTCTAGTCCGCTAAATTCAGGTGTGTACCATACCACACTGTAGGCATGATGACACCATGTGTAGTGTCCAACTGAGATACAGGAAAAGGAAAATCTACAAGCCAGAATGCCCAGCAAGGTGAATGTATTTGCTTTTCAACAAATGCCAACAAAGTAGACCTATTACGTACAAGTTTTTAAATACACTATCAATAAAATGATAGAGTTTTAGGTGCAGTGAGCCATTACATAAAATCCTTTTTTTCCAGATGGGTGTTAAGCAGCTTAAAGCTCCTTGGCTTGGTAACGTTAGGGCTGTGTTCAGGTCCACTGGGTCTATTACATGTGAGTCAGTTCAGTCTCTCTACAGATGCGTCTATCTCTCAGTCAAGTTGGAGAAATGAATTCAAACCTACTGTGATATAAGTGCACTACTGAAGTTAGAATGAGGACACTTGGCCTCTATCTGTCATATTACCCTTGATTTCTTTCAAATGAACGCTTTCCGTTAATAGCCCACATCCTTGTCCGTGGACATTTTCCTTACTTCATATTTAACAGATTTATTAAGCTAAAGTTTGTACAAGTCAGACAACTTGTGGTCAATAGTTCCCCACTTGGGTCATCTATAGAGTTATGTATTGTCATTCCAAGTAGCTATTTTTTTCTGATTCAATCACAGTGATTGAGCTGGTTAAAAAGTCAGTAGACAGGCTAATGCATCGGAGAATAATTCAAGCTAATCATTACACTGACAGAAATGAACCTTAACCAGATCTGCATGTTTGTGTGTGCACTATAACAATTAATATGTGGTCAAAACACAGTCTGTTAGCTTCAATACGAGTGTATCTACATTAATATTGGGTGATCCATTTTTATACATAGTTCCTCATATCTTAGGGGAGCAAAAGTAATTTGACAACCAGGATTATCTGAAATCATTCAAAATAACTCCTTGATTGATTTAACAATGTTTGGGGTCATTTTTGACACTGCATGGTGAAGCACCATCCACTGAGTTCAGGCATTTTCTGGATCTGAGCAGATATGTTTCTGCACACTTCACAATTCATCCTGCTGCCGTCAGCAGTCACATAATCAATGAAAACATGTGAGCCAGTTCCAGGGACTGCCAAACATGCCCAAGCCATAACACTACCTCCACCATGTTTCACAGATGGGGGGAGGGGAGGGGGGTGCTTTGGATCATAAGCAGTTCCTTTCTTTTTCCACACTCCACACAGTTAATACGCATCTCATCTGACCATAAGACTTTGTTCCAGAACGATATAGTTTTCTAAATGTACCTTTTTTCTTTTCTTTTTGCAAACTCTACCATGGCCATTTGGTTCTTGAGGCTTACCAGCGATGCATCTTGTGGTGAACCCTCTGAGGTTATGCTGGTGTAGTCTTCTCTTTATGGCAGTCTGACACATTTACTGTATGCCTACATCCTGGAGAGTGTTTTTGATCTGTCTGATAGTTGAAAAGGGGTTTTTCTTCACATTTTAAAATATTCTTCAGTCATCCACTGCAGTGGTCTTCCTTGGTCTACCAAGCACTGAGCACACCAGTGCATTCTTACTTCCTATGTATCAAACAGTTGATTTTGATCGATATTTTATGATTTTTCAGCCTCATGATGGCCTGCTTGCTGGCATGTTGCGAGGCAACGGGCTCCAAATGCCACACCTACAACGAACTGTAGGGCTTTTGTTTGCTTTCTTGTACATTAAGTAATGATGCAAAGTCGCACAGGTGGCCAAGAAACTGCTGAGGAGCCAATTGTCCAATTACTTGTGCTCCCGTAAAATGCGGGGACTATGCTATGTATAAAAAGGTGTGTAATTCATACAGAGCCAAAACTGCAAAAAATGTGTCGCTGTCTCAGTATTTTGCATTTCACTAAATAAAATGTAAAATGAGATAAAAGTGTATTTATGTATGTCACAATGCAAATGTGTCAATGTTTGCATCATGGTCGCCAGTTACGTTTCTATTTGTGTAAACTCCTTGCATTCATTCACAAAGAATGTCAATATAATAGACAAGAGATCTCCTCGTTGAGGAAGTTCGCCCATGAGAAGGATCAATTTCATGATAGATCGCACATCGGCCACGGGTCAAACAGTTCCAATAACACATCCAGGCTATTAATTAGCATACAGCGTTGTGCACAATGACATAATTTTTTTTTACTGAAATATGACTTTTTTTTACGCGCATGTTTTTGACCAATGTTTATGAATGGAATAGCTTTATGTCGAAATTGTGTCTGAGAAAAGATTTGATTGGAAGTTTAATGATGAACACAATTGTTTCACGAAGTTATGTGCCATTTGAACAGAAGATGTCCTGAAATTTGCAGAAATATGGCCATCTGTCGTCGAGAGACTATAGACTGATAAATCAGTATTGATTTATTATGGGAACATTTAAATCAAGCAATTAATTCGATAGTAGTATCATGCGCATCCACAACGCACCGTCTTATTCGAGATAACGGGTATCTAAACTGGAAGCAACTATATACAATAGTGACTGCATTGATTACGTGTAAATGTTTATTCATCGTGTATTTGTAGGCGACGCATGTGTTTCTGTTACAGGAAATTGATAAAATTGTCAGTGGCAAAAGCGAGACGATACTGGACTGTTATGTGGGCTATATGTGATTATTTCCTATGAACGGCTAAAACATCCCAACCACATCTGGATAGACAAAGTTGTGGCTCCGATTCAATCTAACCGCAAAACAACGGGCTTTAGCATTGTGTAACTTACGCTACTTAGGCTTTTTATTGTTTTGTTTTACGAAACGACTTTGTGAGATCTCAGGTCGCTAATAAACTAAAAAGACTGTGATGTAGTCAAGTATTAAAAACACAGTAACACTTGCTAAAGTTATTTACTCGCGTTTAATCAAAAGCTCATGGGTCCTAATATTTATTTCCCCCTATAAAATTGTTTCGAACTTCACCACACTACCTAATTAGCTGCACACTTGAATACGTTACCCTATACATACCATTAACTATTTGCGTGTTTGTGTTCAACATGTCAGCAATTAGTATCAATGATATTTATAAAAACATATGGCGAAAACCCCCGTGAACAATGCAGTTTCCCTGGATACAGTTTGTCATCATTAAGCAGGAAGGTTTTGGTACACTGCTGGTAAATCTGTTAGCAGTTGACAAACATGTTACTCTTATGTGAGTCGTGTCACGACGTTTTATTTCAGTAATTATCTGGAAAGGGCCGACCACAAAACTGTGATTATACTTTATATTTCATTCACCAGTGTGCTGAGCTTAGCCCCGTATCTAGACATGAAACTTTGTTAGCTTGTACAGAAATATATGTCGTACACTGTAAACACGTCACTTACACAAAAAGATTAAGACTTAATCTGACGTCAATATACATTTTCCATTGATTGATTCATAAGTTGCTATGTCTTTAACTGCATATTTCTACCATTACAAGTGTCTTTGGAAAATCGTGTTATCCAAGAAAGATATGTAGTCTATTTCATGTTACAAATCCTTTGTAATAGAGTGATTGTTAGTCCAAGCATATCGCAGCAAAGGCCTAGTTTTTTTGTTTCTAGGAATATCTAGGATTGCCTTTTGTTAAAATGTTAAAATAAAAAGAAATCCCAAAGCCTGCATTAGTGATAAACCTTCGAGTAGCCCGTCTATAATTTGACACAATAAAACATCTTTAATTTGACAATACCCGTTAGCTCCACTGTTTTGGGGTGGGTTCATTTTGATATTGCAACCTAGGCCTATATCTAAGGATACAACACAAGGTCAATTTAATCGCAGCGATGCCTTTTCACTTTGATGTAGACATAGACCACATGACATGATTTAGTTGTCGATGACCAGAGGAGCCAAAACAATGAAATCTAATGAAGTTTGATTTCTTGGTCACATCATATAGCTACAATGCAGATGTGACTTAAACAGGTGTGCAGGTAACTCTGACTAGTGTGTAATTTAGGTCCATTTGTGATTATTCATCCGAATGACTGTATCAGAAAACTCTTCCAAAAAAACTAAAGGAGCAGTCGGCTGAAATGAATTTCAGCAGTGCAAGCACAAATGCTGACCAGTAACTCGCAACATCAGCAAGTGGTCACCTATGTATCATGGCCAACACCAAATACTGCTGTTAAAACATGTTTTCTCTAGAGAAAATGTAAAAAACGAAGAACCGGCAGACAATGACGAAGTTTCCCAACGTAAACCGTGATGCAAATGGTTGTTAATAAGCTTCAAAAGTTGCTTTTCCTACGCCGACACGCAGGAAGGGCTGAGGTTAGGTTGGATGTTTGCTTGTCTGTGAATAGGGTCACTTAAATGTGATGAAAACGTTTGGGACAAGAATAAATAAAAGGCCCTACATTACCTGGCAGCTAAACATCTGGGATACCAGTGGTATGTACCCTCTATTGCCACTTTAGCTTTTTCGAGAGTTGATTTGGGCAGATTAAACCATGCTTTTTTTCTCTGACTAATGAATTTTAGAAAGCGGTTCTTTCTGCCATTTAGCATGCACAATCTCAATCAGTTATTGCCAGTCAGTTATTGCTAGATTCACATGGGCCTAATTGGAAATACTTCACTTCCATTGCAAAGTTGATTGCAAGTTGGAACGCGAAATTATTGGTTATTGCTCTCCTGCGATTGTTAGTGGCTCCAGCCCATTGTTTTATGAATCTACCTCTAATTAACAATTTAACTGATGGACTCCAATTTACATTGCCTCAAGCTGTATTCAAATGTAACTTTGCAGTGACCAGAATGAGTGGTAGCCTAAATGCAAAGATTAGGGCTGTGTCCACTTAAAATTAATACATTATAACTGATGCACAGGCTTATCAACAGAGTGAGGGCGCACTTGGGTGGCTTCATTTAATCCCTTTATGTTTAATCTTAGGACTCAAGCCTGCTTTCAGAACGCCGACAATTGTTTCCATAAAATACTATATAGGTGGGCCATCCTTATAGGTTACACGACATAATAATAAAACGTGGCCTATTGGGCAGACTGCAATAATTGGTGTATTGGGTTGAGATGATTAATTCCAAGAACAGTTATTGTATCCTCAACGATAACAGTGTATCCAAAATATAAATACGTTATCATTACTGTGATTATTATTATTATTATTATTATTATTATTATTATTATTATTATTATTATTAGTAGTAGTAGTAGTAGTAGTAGTAGTAGTAGTAGTATTGTTCACGCTTCAGTACATTATAACGTATGGCACATTTATGCTGATGATTTTTTACACATGCAAAGCTGGGCCGGCTTACTTTCCAGTATAGGCTAGTCACCTATACAAATTGGTTTGGAATTTGTCAAGTGTATACTGAAACAATAGCCTACAGCCATAACACATATTTTATAATGTTATGGTTGATAATGATTCCCTGGCCTTAATAAACTTAATAAACCAAACCTATTATTGAGAACAGGTAAAACACTACTCTCATCGGAAATTAAGCGACAATTAGACATTAGCCTATGTGACAGTTTTTTATGCAAGACCTCCGTTTGTTTGATCTATCAGTTGGTATACATTGTATCGTGTAAAAAGGTAAGACTTGCTTATATTCTTTATTCAAAGGTAAAGACCAACTATAATGCGTTACGATGGAATAATAAAAATATCCACGCCCTGCCCGTTCTAGGTAGTGTAGTGTTTACCTGCTCTTTGCAAAGAAAATTAATGTGGGCGAGCCGTTTGGCCCCATCTAATCAAAATGTTTAACCTCTTGAACGATATGCTATTGTCGACCGATGACCCCAGTGCCAGAATGGGTGTGGCTCATAGATTTTAACAATGCTTTTTTTTGTTTGGTTTCACCTGTGGCTAGTCTTGTTAATTTTATGTCATGAAAAGTTAACGTGGAACCAAAATTAATGTAAGTTATAGCCTATATGAGAAAAAAAGATATGAAAATGTATATTGAAATTGTGTTTTAGAGTGCAAATTACATGCTGATTCGACAAAAGCCAAATCACTCGCATTTTATCTACTTAAGAAACTGTTTGCATGCATTATCGTTGTATCGTTATGTCATGTTTGTTTGCATTCGTCTTTGATCTTTTCTCACAATCCTTTTCTTGTCTAATGCGAATCACAGCAGAGCATTCCAGGCAACACAAGCTACGGGCGCGAGCTTCAAGGCCAACTGGTCGCTATCCAGTGGTGTTAATAACTATGTAAGTTATGTTGTTGTATGCATTGCTGTCAGTTATCCTATCTCTTTTTTCTTTTCTGTTTTTGCTCAAGGACTGAAGCAAGCTTCATTCATACGTAGGCCCACATACACCAATACCGTTAAATTTCAAGAGTAAGTCCCAATATGAATCGCTATTCTCTTTTTTAATTCGTTTTAAAACGAGCACTTTGTGTGTGTGTGTGTGTGGGGGGGGGGCAGAGAGAGAGAGAGAGAGAGAGAGAGAGAGAGAGAGAGAGAGAGAGAGAGAGAGAGAGAGAGAGAGAGAGAGAGAGAGAGAGAGAGAGAGAGAGAGAGAGAGAAATGTTTTTGCAGACATCCGCAGTTCAAATATCGTGTACAAATATCAGCATTGAGAGCAGTTCTGCATGATAGGTCCTGCATAGCAATGTGTTGATTTATTCATGTGTGTGTGTACGGGGAAAGAGAGAGATTCATATTACGAGGAAACTCCAGATCAATATGGTTTGGCAGTGTGCATCCTTGTCTCACCTCCACTATTTTTGTTCATTTTATTTACATATTTAATATTTCAGCGATATATTTTTATCTTTCAAGGTCATAGAATTATCGCGCAAAAAGGTCGCAGAATTTCAACAGAATGAAAGCTTCCTACAATCACGAGGCAGCTGTTTCTTTTCTTTTTTTCTTTTTTCTTTTTTTTTTTGTTTTACAAAGGATGTGGCTAGACCAATGGGGAAACGCTCCCAATGCGAACGTCGCAGAGCTGCAATCCAATAGCAGAATAGACCAATGTTGCATACAGTATAATGTTGTCTGTTTATCTGAATGTTGAGCTTGAAAATACACAAGTTAATCTACTACTTCAGAAATAACATGCAACACGCTGCGCGTAATCAGGTTATTTTAAGATACATTTCAGATCTTAAGTTTTTCGTCTGCTAAGAAAGCAAAAAATAGCAACATTCTTCTGACTTGATTTGTTATTGCAAGCTGCCTATTCCTTTGAAATGGGTGTTCAGAATACGAATATGGGTACACATTGTTAAAGTCGTAGTTTAAGATCGGCTGTTCCTCCTGAAAGCGATGCGCTCAACTCTAACCGTATTTCTTATTGCAATGGAGGGTAATACTACCACGTACTGTATGCTACTGAATGTAGCCTAGCATATTCCTACCCTAACAATTTTTTTCTTGATTTCTAATCTACAGAAATTGTCCATTCAATAATCAGAAAATGTAAATAGTTGTAATGTTTCATCAATCAGTCAATTTTATTATAATAGTATTCAAAAAGGTTGCTCACATACGGAAAACAAGTTACAATGTTAACATTTAGAGATGTGCATCTGTTTTAACATTAGCAGACTGATTTAATCACATTGACCTGTATTCAATCAATATTTATCGTTAACGTTCATTATAAAAAAAATAAAGGGCACATATAATCTTTTCCTATTTGTTTACAAACGCAGTTTAGGGATACCGAAAACTAAAAAAACAGGCCTTTTGGTTCATTTTCTAGTATTCTATGAATGTGATATTTCGGCGAAATTTGTGCGTTGGCATAGTAAAACCATAGTAATAGGCGTAGCCTATTGGGCGGCGAAGTGAACATTATATAGCGTTTGCTGATCAGTAAAGTCACAGATTTCTTTCTGCAGATCATTATGCATTACGAAAAAAAAAACATATATGTGTAAATACATTCAAAAAGTAAACTGAAATGACCAACAAGGGATCAAACGGTTGCTTTTATGCATGGGCGGAAGCATGACTTTATTAAGTGAGTACAGATCATATATTATTACCTTATAACATGAGACTGCTCCAGTCAGATTGGCAAATACTCGAATTCCAATGACAAACAAGGTGAAGTGAAGACGTAGCTGAGACTTTAGTTAGCTATACATCCGGTTTAGTATGATGCAATAATAAAACATGTCTTTGTGAAAAGCACGTCTAGGTCAACGTCATAGATTGTAGCTGAAAGTGGGCTAATATATACTAATGTGTATGATTTCCATCAGATCGAGAAGTGGGCCTATGGCGGATGAATTCAAACTTAATTTTTCTGTTCAAATGTAGCATAACCCTCCTATAAACTACCTACTATCACGCAAAGAGAACAGGTTCTGTGTACAAAAAAGTGACCCATTTGCAATTAATAAATCCCAAAATAAAATGTCCCGGTTTTATTATTCAGACTAATTACAGAATTAACCGTAATCCGATGGTCCTGGTTAAATATAGCCTATAGAGCCGTTCCAACCATAACTAACCACGTTTTAAAATGAACCAGTTGTAACATTATAGTAGTAAATACAAATCTATGAAATTATACAACAAACATATGATGGAAATATTGTACAGTCACCAAGAACAAATATGAGTAAATATGCGAAATAATGATTAATAATATTTGACTCTGTAGGCCAAGATGTACAGTATTCCCTGTTCCTCTGACTGGATATATATATATATATATATATATATATATATATATATATATATATATATATATATATATATATATATATAACCTAGCAACATTTTTTCAACGATTATTGTATAGCCCTAAGTAAACCTTAAAGGTGACATGTTAGGACCTGCCTTTGATAAACTTTCTATCGGTAGCCTACATTGTAACGTCTGAAAATAAAAATAAAACTGATGAAACAGTTCTGATTTAATTCTAAATTTTACATTGTCTGCAGGAAAATGAAAAGGCACCCGTTTCACCTTTCTCCAGCTCTGAATTGAACTTTTGTTTGCGACATTTTGTCAAGGTAGTGTATATGATAATCTAAATATGTTAGTAGTGTTACGACACTTTATTAAATAACAGACGAATGAATCCCCAATTTCATCAACAACAACAGTTTACAAGTAATTTATGTTCTCATTTTAGTCCTCTTAAATTTCCGTCAGTTTCAAGAGAGTAAAAGTAACATTTAAGATGTTTCTTCAGTAGAACCAAACGTGTATTACCATTGACCTGGTGTCTAAAAAAATCAGTACACAGCTTTCACTTAAAACATCTACCACAACAGGAATTTGTTTATTATTATTAAGAATACGACAAACCGATATACGCTACTTTTCAGGCTGGAATGTTCGCCAGGCGGCAGTGTTGAGTTTACCCTTGAGAAGGCTGTCGCAGGAGATTATTATAGAAAAAAACGTCCTCTTAAAATCAATAACTACTTGAGCCCCGTTCACATACAATTATGAACTGTTATGATGAATTCTTGAACTTTTTATTTAATTAAGTTGAGTAGTGTTATTGGAGTTATGGGGGGTGGGGGGAACAACATAAGAAAAAGCCAGAACTTACCGAATCATGTTGCTCATGCACCCTTGTCTTGGCTTTTCACCTATTTATATATGTATTTAACTTCTTGAAGTTCCCGTCTGCTTTATGTAGAACTGACTGGAAAACGGTGTAATCTGTGAAATGTTAAAGCCTGAGGACTCGCATCATTTATATTACCAACTGAGTTATACAAGCTGCAAGTCTAGACAGGGACAAAACAAAATCAGTCAAGGGAAACTTTGAAAAAAAAAAGTAGGCCTATCCATGGGAAAAAAAGTTCCTTCCGCCCCATTCTTCCTCCAAGTTCTTTATTGAATATTGATCAATGAAACGGAAAAAATGTCATTCATTCAGTTTTACGGACATGTCGGTCTTACTTTAATACAGAAAAAAAACTGGTCATAATCTATACCTTACATGTACACTGCCATGTTCTGTTGGCTGTGTAACTCTGCGTAATTAGATGTTTTGGGACGGACACAATTTTAATGTGTATTGAAACAGGGTGATTTGTGAGAGATTAAAGGTAACACATTTGCGATTAATGCAATTACTGCTATGCTGTAAGACGCAAGGAAAACAAATAATGAAAACCCAACAGGAAATCCTGAGAGCAAGTTAAAGGATGTCACTCGGTGTAGTCGCACCCCAAGATGACTGAGTACAACGATGCTTACAATGACATCATGTAAAAAATGTCACCCACGTCCATTTCTTTAAACTTGAACGAACCAGTTGGAACAACAGAAGAAAAGCATTTGGATGACGATGATTTGGCTTTTTATGTGGTCGCAAAGCATTTAACCTATCGCGACCAAAACTTCTAGGATGACTGACCTCGGATACACAATGCAGGACTTCAACTGCACATAAGGGGGGACTAAGGATGGGGACACACGGCGGAACGCATAGCCTACTCGAGCTTAAACTTGAAACAGCCAGTTTAATTGAAGTGGAAAAGTATATACATCCGTCGCCAAAAATATATGAAATCATGATAGGCCCATTGCCTTGCACATTGCGTTTCCTGTTCGAAATTGACTTAGGTGACCTGAGATTGACAAAACGTTTGGGACACAACTTAAGTCTCAAATAAAGTTCAGTGTACCACAAATACTGGATATATAGCCTAACAGCAGCGTAAAACTGAACAGCGTTGCTATGGACATGAGCGTTCAATGAATGGGTCACAGAGAAGCCTACTGCAGGTTTCACCGATGCCACCTCAGTGGAAATGACAGAGGACGTGCCACACTGTACTAAATTCTCCCGAAGTGACCCTTTCCTGAACTCAAAATTGTGATTAACCATACACTAGGAGCATATATGAATATCAGGATGCTTTATTCATAGTTAGGCTAAATAATAGTTTCTGGTGGGTTAATTGCATTGTTCGTATTTTTATTAGCTGTCTTTTAATGCACAACTGTTAGTCGGTTATAGTTGCGTGTATAGAACTGTGTGATCTTACATTTTAGCACTGGACTATCATCTTACAGGCAATTAGCGGGGTGCAAGCAGCATTGGGCAAATGGCCCACAACTGCAGTCTTATGTAGGCCTATCATTTGTCAGAATGTAACGAATGACACAAAGCACCTGACTGATTAATCTTGGCATTGAATGGATTTTGAATGTTGGCCAAGCAGCTGAGGAGTTAAGAGTCGAGAATATGGAAAATGCATGCTTCGTCTAATTGTGGTTGTACAGAGCACAATTATTTGCCCTCAATATTCTTTATGGGCTTCAAACAAGTAGGCCTGAATACGTTTCATCCAGGCCGCATGCCTTACTCAGAGGTTATGCATCATATATTTTACATTCACTGCAAGTTGTGAAGGTATGTTGCGGCCAACCGTTTTGCATTACAAAAATGATTTTGATTTTATCAGCATACTCTAAAGGGTCAGAAGGAGCTCATTTTGGCAATGGAATGCAATATTTTACAAATGGCAGAAATAGTAGACAGTGCATAATTAGATTATGCATGACTCATGCAATCTGCCAGACAAAAAAATCATGTTTCTAGCCTAAAGGTCCATGAGACACAAGCCAAAACTTAAAATCCCTTGATATAGCACCAACATGTGATCAGTGTGAATGGATTTAGATGATTGCATGGTAGGAGACTTTGCAAGCTATAGTATCGACCAAATTTGGTAGCTTTACGCCTTCTAGTTTGAGAGTTCCAGCAACTTTTAGGGCAGAAACTCCGCAGGTGGAGTCCTAGCAGCATTGGGGAAATTGTGCACAACTGCACAGTCTAATGTATCATGTGTCAGTATGGAATTAGTGACACAAAACACCTGACTCTGATGAATCTTGGAATGGAAGGATTTTGAGTATAGGCCAGGTAGTGGAAGAGTTAAACACAAAAATGTTAAAAATGCGTGCTTCATCTGATGGCGGCGCTATAGAGCACAACTGTACTCAATGTGCTTTGAGGACAAATGTAAGTTTCATCCAGGTCACATGCATTATTCATAGGTTACGCACCAAATCCTTTTTACCCATATCCGCCACAAAGTTTGAAAGTTGGTTGTGGCCAATCACTTGTGTTTTGTGAACCTGTGTTTTGATTAGCCCACCAGTCTCAAGGTCCATTTTGGCCAGGGAATGCAAATTTTGAACTTTGGAAAATGACATATGGCAGAAATTCAACAACTGTATAAATGTTGTTTAGCCATCTTCACTGAATGCACACTCAGTGAGCATTTTATTAGCTATTTGTTAGTTGTTGTTTTTTTTAACTTATTGGTCTTCTGTAGCCTTTCCACAGAGGTTTGATGCATTGTGTGCTCAGAGATGCTCTTCTGCTTACCACTGTTGTAATGTGTGATTATTTGTGTTACTGTCACCTTCCTGTCAGCTTTGACCAGTCTGACCCTTTTCCATGGTTATAGTTACTTAGATCAAATTTCTTCCTCATTCTGATATTTAGTCTGAACAACAGCTGAACCTCTTGACTACATCTGCATGCTTTTATTTAATTGCTGCCATAAGTTTAACTGATTAAATATTAGCATTAACAAGCTGGAGTACAGGTCCACCTAATAAATTGCTCACTGAGTGTATATACACAGTTTTTTTTATCCTGGCTAAAGAATGGCAGAGTTGTGTGAAGGTGGTGATATTATGGAGCATAAACATTGTGGTCAGATTCCCTTGTGGCCATGAGCCAAATACATCTGTGAAAGTTTTGTCCCATTCTCAAGGAGCATTCAGGAGTTATGCCTCACAAAAAATATTTGTATAACTTTCCATGTTCAATCATTAAAGAGTCAGAGGCCCATAGATTGTGAAAACTGCTAAAACATTTTTCTTTAATAAAAAAGAAGATATGAAAGCTGGAAATCAGACATTATAACAGTACCAATATGTATATTCAACTTAAGTAATATTTTCAGTTAAACCCATCTATAGATATAGATTTCTCCAAGTAGTTATTTGGCACATGCTTCTTTCGAGCACTGTCTCAATCTTCACTTGGCTCAGTTTATAGCAACAACTGCAAATGAATTTGACAGGTGCCAAAGGTATCCCAATAATCTTACAGACACCAAGCAGTGAGGACAGACTGTGTTACAAAAGGACGTGTCTAAAAGTCAAGTAAAAGTCTGGATGTGAACCCATGACAGAATATTTCAGCTCCTCTATTTAACCAGGGGAGATCCATCGAGAACAAGTTCTCTTTTGCAAGGATGCCCTGGGAGAAATGCCAGAGAGAACAGTTGCAAGTGGGGCAAGAGAGCGAGAACAGGGGTAAAGCCCCCGGAGACGTTTTTGGGTTAAGGGCCTGGCTCAAGTTCTTTTTCGTTTAAGGACCCGACTTCATCTCTCCAGATGAAGGTCAGCATCGGCTCCAACCAGCAACTTGAGAGGAGCCAGTTGAATACATGAGCACTAGGCTACCCTGCCACCCATATAACATTTTCAGCATGCTGGCCTTTTACATGTGTGCATAAAAGGGACATAAAAGCTTGGTTTTTATCCTGGCATGTAGTGTGAATTGTGGGACCTTATATATACAGGTGTGTGCCATTCTAAGCTATGCCCAATCAATTCAATTTGCCACAGGTGGACTCCAAACTAATTCTAGACACATCTCAAGGATAATTAAAGCAAACAGGATGCACCTGACCACAATCTGGAGTGCCACAAAGGGTCTGAATCATTTTTGTAAATGAGAGATTTCAGTTTTTGATTTTTAATACATTCTAAAACATGTTTTCACTTTGTCATTGTGGGCTAGTAGATTTATGGGCAAAATGGTAATTTTATCCATTCGAAATTAAATCTACAATACAATAAATACTGTGCAAATACTGAAGGGGTCTGAATACTTTCTGAAACCACTGTATAATACATGCGTGGGTCTGTTCAGTCCCATTTATTAAGAGTAGGCTGAGATTGATTACTGGCTTATCACTAGGTTGTTTTTCATTGACAGCTGCCATTCATAAAGTTCCACCCATGCATGCTTTTTGTTCGATGTAACCGGACACCTAAGCCTATTAACGTCATCGTTGAAAATAGGCTTCAAGTAGCATTCATTCTTTACAGTCACAAATAAGACGTCCTGGTATGCAAACCACACAGTCTTAAAACATACTGTATAAGTCTACATGCTAGAAACAATTCATCACATGTTGTTCCTAGTGGATTATGCTGCCTACGATTTGCATATTTACTATTGGCTATTATAAAGGCACAACACAATGTAAACTGTATCAGAATATTTAAACCCTTTATGGGCAATGTCAGTGTGCAAACATAGCAAACAACTGCTGCTGCTTTTCCTTGCATATACTGTAATGGCAACTACTCCTGGCAAATGAACGAAATCACATCAAAGATATAGAATTCATTTTTGATCGTTTATTATTCTTCATCCTTATTTACACATGAACTACAAAGGCTAAACCGTTTTTGCATGGTTGGATAGATTTCCCCAATCTATGGACAGTTCTAAGGCATTTCAAAATCTAACTTGCTTTTTTGATTCAATTTTTTTTTGTAAGATAAACTAATTATTCCAGGTTTAAACAATGATGCTGCAGATGACCTATGTGTCACAAAGGTTGTAGGTTGTAACTGTCTTCAAATATTCAGACAAATATAAGTTTATCAATTATGTCTGCATAAGTGACATATTTTCTTGGCATTTCTTAATTTCTTCATCAAGATAATGAGCATATAGATATAGATTTGTTCAAGGACATTAACATGATAATCACAATAATTGCTGTTAAAATTGCACAAATAGAAAATCTGCCAAATAGGGTCTATTGACTCGTCATTCTAGTTTTTACCAGTTTTAAAATAGATATTTCTGGTGCCTTTTTGTCTACCTCACTACATAAACATGTAGTTTATGTGTATATTACAATAGGCTACATTTAGTGCACCACATTACGAATGGAAAGTAGACTACTGTACACATGGTTAAACAGCTAAAATGTCTGACCGGTTTCATCTTTCTCACCAGTAACATTTCTTGTCGTTTTCATCTTGAATATACTTTACATTTTGAATATAACAGTTTAAGACAACACAAGTTTGAATGGTTATAACAAGGATGATTACCCTTTTTTGTCGGTCTTTGAGTTTCCTAGCAGCCTGTACCATTTATCATGAATGTAAATATCATATTTTCCCTAAAGTCCTAAAATGGATCATCTGACTGCTAATTAAATACAAACATAGCTAGCTACAGTTGAGCACCTCTCTTAACCAGTACAGACTGAGCAAAGTAACCATGGAGATTTCCAACAGAGATAATGAGAATGTGAACAGGAAGTACCAGAGGCATCAACTCCAAGGCACAGGGTGAACTATGACCCCCATAGTTAGCCCCATATATAGAATCTGTCAGGATCAGAGTATCTGAGAAAATGGAAATGTGAATCGGATTATGCCAAACTGGTGGGAACAAATCAAATACATGTTTAAATTAATAAAACAATTGATTTTTTAAAAGTCTTTAAAGTGGCTATCCTTCATTTTCCAATTTTGGTGGATTTGGCGACATCAGTGGTGAATGGTGGTAGCAGAAGTTTGTTTTCTCCAAATACCAGAGTTCCAATTGATGAGAAACTATCACTAGGAGCACATCAAGGTCTTATGTTTCTTAGATAATCCAGCAGTAGCGTAGTTTGCAAAAAGAAGACTGCCTTGGAACAACCAACAATGTTGTCTGACACAGTAATATTGAGCAACACTATCAAACCTCATTTTAATGATGCTTTTTTGGATTTTAGGCACTTGGTCTTTTGCATTTGGCAGGCAAGTTCTTGCTCCAGCATCCTTGCATTTGAATATGACAGGAATGTTGCACCAAACACCCCAAGTGGAAAACACAAAGCATAAAGATCCATTTAAGGACAAGAAGACAAGTCGAATCAATATTGCTACTAAATTGCCACCATGAGAAGGTATCAAATATGAAAAGATTACATTTGATATTGACATTGTAACTTTCCAGTAACCAAGCATCCTATGCTGAACATCATACGACATGATATGAACAAATATATAAACTATTTATCTGTCATTGAGTGTTTTTTTCAGGCTCCACATTCGGATCTGAATCTGGAGGCTAGAACAAACTAACAAATGGGTTATAACAGGGGTTGTTTCTGTTATCTGAATCTGGAGGCTATAGCTAATTAGCACACATACAAATGTAGCTGTAAATCATAGATATTGTTCTTATCAGAATTAAAATCAAGCCTTACCAAGGCCCTCCTCCAAATCAGCTGATCCCGGCTGTGAAGGTATCTGTATAAGAGTTTGTGTTGAAGATTCCTCAGTTCAGATCCCTCGATAAAAATTTATTCCCACCCAACTGAGCACTGAAACACTCAGACATGGAGGAATGTCTAAACCACACTGAAAAAAAAGTGTCTCATCTGCTAAACACCAGACGAATGTGAAATGAGAGGAGCTTACAGAATGGTTACAAAATCACAAACTTTTTACGGTGACCTCATGTGCAGTCAGGTACCCACCTCGATCATTTATGTCATACAGTTTTAAGAACTCGAGCTTCATGTAATCTGTAACACTGAAACTACCCGTGTGACAAAAATAACATACACTCAGGGAGCACTTTATTAAGTATTTATTAGACTTATTTTTTTAAATTTATTGCTCCTGTAGCCTATCCACTTAAGAGGTTTCACACGTTGAGTGTTCAGAGATGCTTTTCTGCATACCACTGCTGTAATGTGTGCTTATTTGCGTCACTGTCACCTTCCTGTCAGCTTTGACCGGTCTGGCCCTTCTCCTCTAACGTCTCTCATTAACACGGCATTTCTGTCTGCGGAACCGCTGCTCACTGGATGTCTTTTGTTTTTCGCACCGTTCTCTGCAAACTCTAGATACTGTTGTGCATGAAAATCCCAGGAGATCAGCAGTTTCTGAGATATTCAAATCATCCTGTCTGGCGCCAACAATCATTCCACGGTCAAAGTCACTTAAATCACATTTCTCCCCATTCTGACATTTGGTCTGAAGAACAGCTGAACCTCTTGACCATGTCTGCATGCTTTTAGTTGCTGCCACATGATTGGCTGATTAAATATTTGCATTAACATAACATAACATAACATAACATAAGGTAATGGCGAGAACAGGCCATTCAGCCCAGCAATGCTCGCCTTTTCCTACCCCTAAGTGTACCTACTTCCTAATTTGCCTAAAAGCTAAATAGAATGTAACACCGTATCAAGCCTGGTCTTCTGCCTCCACTACATGCACCGGCAAGCTATTCCATACAGTGACCACTCTCTGAGTGAAAAAATACTTCCTAAAATCTGTATGGAATTTCTTCTTTGCCAATTTCCATTTGTACCCTCTCATTCTGCTAACCGAACTCAACCTGAAGAATCCCCAATAACAAGCTGGTGTACAGGTCAACCTAGTGAGGTGCTCAGTGAGGATGTGCCACTGTTAGCGTATGGGTCACTCTATGATTCATTCGGTTCACCCTTTCACAAAGGCGAGTGTAGAAGGCGTAAAATAGACTTGGCATGTACAGTACACACACACTATGCCCAGGATGCAGAGTCAGTGGACAGTGACTCCATTTCCGCAGTATGCTAGCGTGCGCTCAAGCCATTTCCCCTGGCTTAAGGAGGAGTGGACATTTACACATATGCCAAAATGCACTGCTGTCAAGCCTTTGCTAGACACAGGGCACATATCATGGGCATTGTTAAAAAAGACACTGTATTTTATTACTACGTTCGGTAAATGTTAGTGCTATTTTTCAATAAACTTTTTGACTTGTTTTCACTGATACAGTAAGTATAAAGTATGATGCAAGCTTTCTGAGAATGGTGGTTTTATTTATGATGACAAAGTAATACAGTATAATCATTCACAAAATGACAGTGACAATACAGGAAAAGGTACTGGATCAGAAATAGATTTTCACACCCTATGTATAGGGTGTCAATTGGACTATTCTGGGATAAATATGGATAAGAGCTACATTTAACAAATGAGAAATATGCATCACTTGCTAAATCTATATGTTTGATATGAAACTGACTAAACAGAATCAATACTGTGCAGTGGGTAGCGTCTTGGGGCAAAGTTGTTGTGAAACCGTCAATTGAAAATATATCTGTAGAGTGGAAGACAGTAATATTCCACCTCGATTTTTGTTAATATACCACAAGTATAAGTACCAAGATATGATTATATGACACACTGTGTGTTTAAATTTAGAATCATCATTCAGGTCTGAGATTAGACAGTATATTCAAATCTGATAACATAAACGTGAAACTATTCAGAAATGTTACATTGCAACACCCAACTAAAATGTCTAACAAATTTATCTGATCTGTAAAAGAAAATAATGACTGCAGGCACCCTGCAAGTTTTCCACCATTTCCCGATCAAGTGTACTTTGTTTACACACCTACTTATTTGATCCAGCCTTGTTGGTTTACCTTCCACAGTAGTTGCAAAAATATTTATTGCAATTGCCTCTAATATAGAGTGGTATAGTCAAAAATGCAGACATACATTGAAGTCAAAGCTCTCTTATAACAGTGGCAGCAAATCCCCTCACTGAAGCAGGAACTCCACCCCCCGAAGATTCACCTCATTAATTACGGGCTATGAGCTCTCCCTAGTCAGCTGGATAGATGAACCAAATCCTGGCAGTTTGCAGAGTGAGCTCCATTATCTAACCCTGGGCTCCAAACCCTACTGTTAAACCCTATGCCAAAGCATCCAGCACACTCGCAAACCAGGCCTGTGAAATGACAGCCCCCCCTCAACCTTCCTCCTTTTACCATATGCCACACAGCAAGCCTTCCCACAAATAACAGATGCTTAAGGCAAAACACGGTACCTGAACCAAACAAGATGTCCCAGTCAGTAGCTAGAGGTGCAACCGGGGAAACCCAGGTGGTGTGACAGAGAGGCCGCCTCTGGTCCCGAGATTTGGGCTGCCGTGTTTTGAATTCTGCTTCTCATCCAGTGTGGAGGCCAACATTGATATACGCAATGCTAAATGTTTCTATACATATTAATAGGTGAGTGGAGTGCAATGTTCTATTTGGCTGTGCGAGTCATTGTGCTTCACAGCCCTGGAGATTGACTGGCAGGGTATGCTGACTGGATGGCACAGTTGCTTACCAAGGAAAAGACCATTGGTCAGATTCTCACCCGAAATTATGACCTTTTAATGAAGGACACATTCTTATGCCGTTCCAGTCTCTTTTTCAGAAGCCTTTATTGATTAAAGGTTTATTTTGTGCTTACTGGGTAAAGATAAAAAGATGTAAAGTGTATGTGAGTGTATGTGTGTGTGTATATATGTGTGGCAAAATTATACATTTAGTACACACAAATAAGTTTGTTAAACATGTAAAAGTGGTGTTTCACACTTCTTCAATTAACTTCTCAAGATCGTAGATATGATACCCTGTTTTCTCCAACGTTTTCTCTTTCTCTGTAGAAAAAGTCCCGTACAACTTTAGCGTAGTAAACAAAAAGGTTTGCCTGTGTTTGTAATCAATGGGTAAATTTATCACCCAGTTGAAATCAGTTTTAGGGAAGATCAGATATATTAAGATCACATGACTTTTCCTTCATATCACGTGCAGTGACGACAATTTTTCCAATTGAATTCCTCTGTTAACCCTGATATTGCTATAACCAGATTTTAGAACTTGATAAAAGTGTATATTATATAATAATATACATATGCATAATATATACATGCACTGCACTGAGCTAATGTGTAGGATGCCACATCCTCATTAAGATTTAAATCGTATCCTCGATATCTTATCGCAAACCTGACAAAATCATTCAGCTGAATGTGTTTAGTAGTAAAATGTAAGCCTATGAAGTCTAATTATTTAAACTCAGAACAAGCGATATTTGATTATGTCATAATAAACAAAGACTGATTCATTAAAATTCCATTTAGAGATACATTTTTATTTTATAGTCATCTTCAGTTTTTATTCTCACTCATTTGTTTCACTAATTTTGTTTCTAGATTTTGTAAAAAGTATTTTCTTTTAGGGGGACATTTAAACTTTAAATTATTATTGGAAATGTGAAAATCTGGCCTATAGCAGATTGGAAATAATGGATGAATATTGAACATTTTAAAATATTTAGTTACATAGATTATGTGGGAATTCGGTCATTATCATTCTAATAAATGTGTATGAGCAGTTTTTCGGCAGATAAATAAATAAAAAACAAGATAAATTGTCCTTCACAGAAACAAAATATATTGACAGAAGTGAAGTTAAATGTGCGTAATTTTCTAACCTACACACAATTAAATGGAGGTTTTAAAATACATGGCGACATAAGCTTGTTTATCGATGTATAGACTGTAATGTCAACCCTTACATTAGCCAAGTGAATCCAGAGATCACATGTGTTGTTTTGGTGGACAATTAGTAATACAAGCATGCTGTCTTTTATTTGAGAAGTGATTGACAGCAAGACACACGCACATCAATTAAGTAAAAATGCGTTTGATGTGGAATCCAAATGAAATGTAATTGGAGGCTTCATCGCCGAGACCAACTTAACGTAATATTTCATGGTAGGTAAATGTTTGGAATTTGAATAAGCAGTGCTTATACACCAATTTCCTGAAAACCGTGGTATTTGTTTTCCAAACAGCCCTTCAATGATCCAGGCACTGCAGTCTGTGTAAATGTAACAAAAAATGTTTTTTAAAGTGTACCATTCAACTGTGCAATAATAATATGGGCTATATAATTAGGATAAAAGTACCCTTTTGTGGGGGATAGCACTAAAAAGGAACTTTGTAGAACAATAGGTATGTCATAAACTCGGCAAAACTTGACTCTTTGGCTCTTGCCTTCTTAATAACCCTTCACTTTTAACTTATTTGAAGAAGAGCACAGACTTTAAATGTATTCTTATAAACAATTAAAATGAAACAACAAGTTACATGAATACTCGAAACTTGATCATTAAGTGTTGTCGAGATATTTAGTGTCCAGGCAGACTGTCATGCTATAATGTATTGGGGTGTAAGACCATTTTTTATCAACTGTCCAGAAACAAATAGTTCAGATCGAATTAAGGGGGTTTAATGAAAATATCTGTTTGTTTTAATCTCTCTAAATTGTTTCTCATCTTATTGTTCCTGTCACAGTGCCCTTAGAAATTATTTGAAAGAAAGATAAATGGCCAAGCTTTGGCTGTCAATAAGGCCATTTTACTAACCAGGGTCTCTAAAGACAGGGACAGTATTCAATTAGCTTTATCTACAGGGCCTTAATTGCGTTCGCAGGATACTGCAGCGTGTAAAACAGGGCTGCAGAAAGCTCGATTAGAGCTTCTATGGCGGTATCCTGACGCAGCCTTTGAGAGAAGTTCCATTCAGAAGGGATTTATCTACGCCAGGACGATCAGAGGGATTAAACAGTAATTAAAACCTATAAATTATCTCCCCCTAACATTTTTCAAAGTGTCCACTCTGCTGAAGAGAAGGCTAGGACGCTTCATTTGCCTTCTCAAAGAAAATCGGATCAAACAAAGGGACAGGTTTAGACATTAGGAACCGATACTGTCATAATCAAAATTTCATTAAGAGTTCCTAGACAAAAAAGCCATGGAGATGTGTTATGATTACTGATATGGTGTTACAAAACTATGTGTGACTCTTACTAGTTGATGTTTTTCACTAAAGAATTGAAAAGTTTGAAACACGCCCCAATCAGTGTTACGAAGTTTTGAAAGTGTAGGCCTATGCGCTATTTGGTACGAACTGAACATTTTCTATATTTTCGATATTTACATATAAATGGTGATTCCGGCTATGAGTGCACAATAATGATAAAGAGTAGCAAGTGGTATATTTGACGAACAAAACGAACTAGTAGTGATATCTAGTACACTTTGCCCTTATTGGTAACTTTTTGCAAGTAGGTAGTTTGGCAAATAGATATAGCCTTGACCCGATAAAGTTGATAAACACAGACGAACACATTTAACGGAAGATGCCAAAACCATTACGAATAGACTAGCATTAGACAGAAAGACATAACCAATATTTCCCTGGGGAAAGACACGGAAATGGTATAACAAAAAGAAAAAAACATGCTCATCTCCGGAGTCTCTGAAGTTCTTCCCCTTGTCAAAGGCATAGGAGTCTGGCAGATTTTGAATGACCCCTTCATTGTAATCAAGCTGATATTACAGCTATTCAGCAGGGCGCATCTGCAGTGGTCTCGGCCCTATGATCTTTGAGCTGGCAAAAGCAACAGCGTTCATTCACAAATCCTCCTCAGTGCGTCACCTTTTGTGGTGAAAACTTTAAACCGAAAAGCACTGACTCGTTGTGACGTTTTGGATACCCGCGCAGAGCAAGGGCACTGGGAGAAAAGAGCTGAAGGAACTCGAAAACGCCACAACTCTATAGAAATCCAGAAAAGTTATCCCCCTGTCCTCGTTCTTTCAAAGTCACTGACTTTAAACAAAAAGATGCACCAAAAGAGAAAACTTTGGAATTAAAACGCAACAGTGATTATTAAACTTAGAACTTGAATTCAGCAAAAGAGGCATATATAAATCTCTGGATTCCCCTTAATTATAACCACACAAAGTTCAAATAAAATTATTCAAAGGTCTATTGCCGGTGTAGGCTATGTTACACCTTAAATAATACTTTCATAACTAAAGTAAACCATTCTACCATTGGTAGATCAGTTGCTTTATTAGCAATTGCTACGGCAATACAATCTGTACTGCCATCGCCGTGAATGACAATAGACAAGTGTCTATATTCATTGCTATCAAAGTAAACCATTGCCTGAAATGAAAGTAAATAAATATGATGCTGATGAGAAGGCTACAAGAATGGAATTATGCGGGAACTTCTTCCTCTTCTTCTTCTTAATAATAATAATAATAATAATAATAATAATAATAATAATAATAATAATAGCAATAATAGCAATGCCAAAGTCTAAACTTTAAAGCTCATATTAATCTATAGACAGCGTGAAGGGGTGGGCTGGGTCGGGTTCCCTCCAAGGCTGTAAATGAATATTGCGGACTTCAGGCCAAAAACTGATGAGATTTTTCGAAGTGAACAACTGCCCACTATTACAACTATTGTGCATGCGACGTCAAATAAATGCATTTCGATTAAGCCTAACGTGAACACACAGAACAGATATGTGCATATGAGCATATGAGTGGTACGAGAGATTCATGATAATAAGGCTATATGTGTTATATTGACTTTCTTGTCGGAAATCACATTTACCCGGTTTCAGATATGCAGACACAGCCCTAAGGATGATCAATATTTCTGTTTCCC
Source organism: Conger conger (assembly GCF_963514075.1). NCBI lineage: Eukaryota > Metazoa > Chordata > Actinopteri > Anguilliformes > Congridae > Conger > Conger conger. The sequence continues at coordinate 67,129,483 of NC_083763.1, forward strand.
GCAGGTTAAAATATGTATATGTACAATATTAAATTTGTACAAATATGTGGCGACTTTAATGTTCTTTGATTTGAAAAATGCATTTCATGGCTGGATTTCTAAAATGAAACTTGAAATCATCGTTTTATTATCCCGAAAAAGGATTAGCCAGCATTTATTTATCTGTGCAATTATATGTTGTAACAGATAGGCTAACTTAGTAGCCTGCTCAACAAC